>NC_045173.1:14072235-14122235 GCF_900700415.2 Clupea harengus
TTATCTCTACATAGTATGAAGTTATTTTCAGTTTCTTGTATTTTTATGTGTATAGTTTATGCTTAGTTTTATATTTCTATCATATGGTGCATACGTCAGACTACTAGATTCAGGCTTGAGTTTGTCCGCCTGTTTTCCACTAGACAGACATTTTTCAGGACATCAATTGCTGAATAGCTTCCTGAGTTTTCATGGCCACTTGCTTGCTAACAGTGGATTTTACAGTGGGTGGATTTGTTGGGCTTATATTTTTTCACGCGCCCTTGAATTTGAGATATGTAAGCCACTTAAGGTGGCCAATAGTAGATTGATGTGTTTGTTGTTTGGGAGGTGTAGTTTGCTTATGTTGTATTTGCACCAGTGCTGTTTCGACATTGTAGAATATATATATAAATAATAATAATTATGAATAATAATAATAAATAATAATTTGTATAAACATTGTTAGAAGTAAATTGCACCAGTGCTACTACATATTTGTTCACAATTGCATTCAACATTTTTACTCGCATATGCAAGTGATTGATCGCACTGTTGAGCTCTGCACCCAGAGATTGAATGTGTGTGTGTGTGTGTGTGTGAGTGTGTTTGTTTCTGCTTTTGTAAATCTAAACTGCCAGGGACTCATTTTCCCATTTTCTTCCCTCCTTCTCTCTCACACAGGAGACTAAAATAGACTGTGTGCGAGTCGCCACCAAAGGTAGGAGCAACATCTCCATACACAACCACAGAAACATACTCCACAGCCCCGCTCTGTCATGTCTGCTCCCTCACACCTGCCATTTGTTTCAACTAGAGTCAGAGTCAGAGTCAGAGTCAGAGCAAATGGGAATCTCATCCCATCCTGTGCCAAAGTTAACTAACAGTTAAGCAAGATCTGTGGTGCCAGCGCAAAATTGTTACAAGCACTGGACCCAGAAAACTGACCTAATCCCCACTGACCATCTTGTGCGTTTGTAAATATCTTTAAAGCGGATGTGTCCTAGATCAGGGCTGCACCTGTTCCAGAGTCAGCCGGGCCCTACATTTACTCATTAACCAATGAAAAAGAGTAGCTACTAACCTTTTCCGCTTCTGTTAAGTTCTTCTCTTAAACATAGCCTGTTCTCTCACTCTCTTTCTGTTTCTCTGTTTCTCTGTTTCTCTCTCTCTTCCTCTCAGCTGCTATCCTGCTGACTCAGCTCACTACTCCATATCTGCGTGTGGCTCCTGCTGCCGGTGACAACCAGTTAACAGGTCAGATACTCACACACTCATACACTCACTCAACAGCCTCTCTGTATGGGTTTGTCTCCTTACAGATCCAGCATTAATCACCCAGGCTACCTGCATGTACTATTTCTGTGTGTGTGTGTGTGTGTGTGTGTGTGTGTGTGTGTGTGTGTGTGTGTGTGTGTGTGTGTGTGTATGTGTGTGGTAGTTTGAGCTCAAACTGTGTTTCGAGCCTTCTCTTTTCCCCACATCTTGCCATGTTGTCTCTTTCACTCGCCCTCTCTCCCTTCACATACGTGCCACAGTGTCAACGTCTGCAGTGGACAACCCTTAGAGAGCATGCTGAAAATGATCAAATTAAGGGAGTGAGCACATGCTGTGTGACACTCTGTTAACAGACCAGTGGAGCCTAAACAAAGTGGACAGTGAGCACTGACAAGTGAGACTAGTTAACTCTCTCCAAACAACACCACAGACACAGACTTACAGTAAGTGACGGATGAGAAAACACTGACACATGTACATAATAAAACCTACAGGAAGACATACTAATCCATACTGTTATCACACACACATTGAAACAGACCCACACAGCGCAGCCAGGCATGTTTCGATGGAATGTATTGTGTTGTGGACGGTGAAATTGCAGGAGGTCTCATATCCTTGGGGAGGGCAAGCTTTAGTGGTTCACTCAAGGCTATTCCAGCTCTCGAAAAGTAAACACACAAACACACACTCACTCAGAAACACACACATACACATTCACACACACAAACACACACTCACCCAGAAACACACCCACACACACCAACACACACTCACTCAGAAACACACCCACACACAAACACACACTCACCCAGAAACACACCCACACACCCAAACACACACTCACTCATAAACACACCCACACACATTCTCAGACACATACACACACACACACACACAAACACACACACATTTTCAGACACACACACACACACACACACACACAAACACACACGCATTAAGAAACACATCCGCTCTCTCAGACAAACACACACACACCGACATCTCCGTCTAGAATGCTCAGGGGAGGGCCGGCTCAGCAGCTCATTCAGGCTGATTCTATCTCTCCATTTGTCATCGCAGACGTCTGTTGTCATGGGAGCTGGATGCACTTACAGGTATCTGTAAGGTATCTGGAGGTATCTTTGCCACTGGAGAGGGGCAAAGAGAGAGAGAGTGAGGTGAGAGAGAGGGAGATAGACTTATCAGCAGTGAGAACCCCTCAGGAGTGTCTTGAGCCGTGTGTTGGGCATGTACTTAGGGTGACATTGTTCTCGGTTATCTGGTTCATATCTTGTGAATATTACAAGTGCCGTCACTGGCCAATCACTGGTCTCTGCCGTGACGGCCAAAAAGTGGGCTCACTTGATAGGGACATAGCAGATAGTCTCAGCTCAGCATGGGACCACAGCAGCATCCAGGCCTGGGCAAGGACTGGAGAGAGTTCAATCATCCAGACTGATTATCTCATTTCTGTCAGAAAATTAACCAGATAACAGATACCAGCGAAAGCCAGAATTATGATTTTCAACTTTCAACAAATGTTGTGCATTACACAACAGGACAAATGACTGCAGATTAGGAATGCAAAGACTGTTGCAATAGAGGGTTCTAAACTATTGTGTGTTTAGAACCATTATCACTGCAACAGACCCTTCCTCTTGCTGGTGATGAACAGTAGGACTTCAGAATAATATAACTCTGCAAGACATTTCACCTTTGACCCCTGACCCCTGGGTTACATACAGGTGCGGCCACCCATAAGCCAGACGCTGTGGAACCAGAGAAGCAGACTGACCACACAGTGAAGATTGCTGGGGTCATCGCCGGGATCTTGCTCTTCGTCATCATCTTCCTTGGTGTGGTGCTCCTCATGAAGAAAAGGTAAAGCCAGTACACGCCTGCAGAGGGAGAGAGAGAAGGGGTAGAAAAATGGCGGCTCGGAGCATTCGGTGTTCTATAAACCTAAACCTCAAAGTCCAAGTTTCAGCTAAAATCTAAAGATTTAATGATTCAAAACAATGTAAGCGCTATAAAGGTATGTTTGTTAAATATAGTTGTGTTATGCAATTCCAAAAACAGCGAACAATACTACTACTATAAATTAGGTTTACATAACTGTGTTTTCAACCTTTCCTTGCATTCATAAATCAAATTGAATGTGGGCTAAGAGTGTGGAACTAGGTTGTGGAACATTGCTGTGATTACAGTTTTACCTGCACTTTTAAGGAGTTTCCGTAGATACCTCAGAGATTTTAAATGACTGTTCAGTGTCTACATTAGCCTATATATTTGTGAAATAGGCCACCAAGTCTGTGGAGTGTGAGGATGGAAATGCTAGTTGTAGGCTAGATAAGGAATAGTTACATACCTGACATAAGCAGCATCAGCAGCATCTCTATGAAAGTCCAGATGCTCCACAGGACCCCACACTCACCCCGACCCCCCCCCCCCCCCCCCCCCCCCCACACACACACACACTATACACTAAGCCCCCCTACGCTACACACACCACCATGAATTCTTCATGAGCAGTTCTGATTTTTAAAAGTCCCTCTGAAAACTCTCTTCTGAGAGACATCTCTTCAGTGAGTCAGAGAGTTTGTGTGTGTGTGTGTGTGTGTGTGTGTGTGTGTGTGTGTATGTGAATGGCTTTGGTGAAATGCTGGAGAGTTTGTGACTTGCTGACGGCTATAAATAAAAAAGAAAATCAAAGGTTGCTCTCCCTCTCTCTGCACTGACCTCCAGTCAGTGGGGCTTTTGGTTGGAGGCTGAACAATGAATAATGAATGTAATTATGTTGATAAGCTCCATTAAAACCCAGTTTACAGTGGAGAGGAGCGGGCTGTCATTAAACTTTAATACAGCTGCTCTACTCGTTCCTGTCACCCCTTTGGAAAAGAAAAGCAGATAAGAGTCAGGTAGAGAAATAGTGAATTAAGTCAGGACAGCTGTAGCTGCTGGCAAGTTCTCCTCTGCCAGTGGTCCTCACAGCCAGAGGGGACTACTATGGCACACATAACACATAGACTTGCACACACACACATACTTTATGTACACAGATACACACATATTTATTGTATGTGCCTACACAGAACCACAGACCACAGAAGGGAAGAATTGGACCTTTACACTCCCGTGGGCATGTGCACACACACACAGAATATAGACTGGAGTAATGAACACACTGCACAGCTGGAGAGGATCCAGGGTGTGCAAACACACTCACACAGGTGAACTTCAGATGTCAGACGTCTTGAGAGCAGAGATGAAAGGGCTTTTTTCCCCTCTTCCTTCTTCCTTCTGTCTGCGTCTGTCTCTCCGGTGTCTTTAATTCAGTGCAGGGGGACTCATAATTCCCAAAGTCTGATTGACAGTTATGTGTAATTACCTCCATGCACCGTTCCCTTTTAATTGAATTCTCGCTCAATACGCCTTAATCAAATGAAAAGTTGTGATTGAATCCGTCGCATCTATTTGGTTTAATTTGTGGCATTAAATCTGGATCTGGCCATGGTAGAACATACTAATGCCCATGTTACTGCAGAGCAACCTGGCTGCCTACATTATATTACTCTGAGCTATTACTGTCTGAGCTGATAGATGGAAGGATAATGAAATTAGATGATATGAAATTAAAACAGAGATCTATCTACTGTGTGTTTGTTTATGTGTGTGAGTGTGTGTGTGTGTGTGTGTGTGTGTGTGTGTGTGTGTGTGTGTGTGTGTGTGTGTGTGTGTGTGTGTGTGTGTGTCAATAGTTCAATAGTTTAATGTCACAGACACACAGTTGATATACTACATGTAGGGAACTTTCAACAGCATTTTATGTCGTGTTTATGCCAGATGAAGCCCTACTGGCCTGTCTGTGGGGTCATGAAAATATCAGGATCCAGGGTGTGCTGACCATGTGATGTACTTGTCCATTCTAGCCAGGCTTCAGTCATGTCTTTCGCTAAGAAAATACAAGAACATAACCACAGTGTGTCCATGTTTTATGTGAGCGTGTGTGTGACTGAAAAGGCAAAGGGGAGCCCACTGTGCGGCATTAAGCTCTTGACTGTGCCTTACACAAACAGAAGAATGCACGCACACACACACACACACACACACACACACACACACACACACACACACACACACACACACACACACACACACACACACACAAACACAAGATCAGTGTTACCTCTATCACTCATGTTCTTAGCCATCATATCTGCTTTTGTTCATCTTCTTTTACTATTTTTTACTCAGAACATTAATATTTTCTTTCCTTTTTTTTCCTTTTTCCCCTCCCCTTGTCATCCCATCCCCCGTCCTCCCTCACTGCTTAAACTCTTCACCACCCCCCCTCGGCAGAAGACACTATCAGTCCTACACTTACTACCTGTAAGTAAAACACTTTGTCCAATCTCACTCTCCATTATGTGCTGTAGCTGCTAACCCTGGAACAGTTTTGGGTCTGATCAAGGTTCGATCTGTCCCAGGTCGGCTGTTCTCTAGGCAGCTATCCTCCTACCGTTAGCATCCATGACAGTTAGCTATGCCATCTGCCCCCTGGCACACAGCAACAGGTGACTGCTCCCAGCCAAAGAGAAGAAGATGCAGCTATTCAATTTAACATTCATCCTTTCGATTATATGCCTGACTTATTGTGAATTTAATTCTTTGTGATAGATTTGTTTGGATTTATGTGAAAAAAAAAAAAAAAAAAATGGAGCTTAATGGCAGTTTTAACTGGATGTGAATCTGATTCAATGATTTTCTATCAGGAAGTTTCAGTAAGTTTGATTCTGAAAAGCCTGCCTCCTTACAGTCAGTGGGCTTTTCTGAAAGGAGACCTTGAAAAGCAGGCAATCATGGAGCCGTTTTTATATTGCCTCATTAAGATAGGGCAGTACACATTATAAACAAAACCATTAAGGCTTTGCTAGTAGTTTAATAGACAGGCTAGACAGATACTGGTTTAACCTCCGGCCCAGGTCTAAGATAGAGGGGAGCAGTGGCTGCAGTTTATCCCCCAGCAGGCAACAGCTCTGCTCTCCTAGCCTGGTGCCATGCTCCTGGTGCTCACCATTCACTAGCTGCTTACCCTCAAAACATAAACACTCCACTCTGCTTCTTCTGTCATATCATCTCATCTCACCCATCCTCCCCGCATGGTATATTTATGTTGTTTGCATGATAGCACTCCATGGCAACGTGTATGTCACAAAAGTCACAATAGCAACTAACGTGTATGTCACAAAAGTCACTATAGCAACTAGAACGTAGATGAAACAACTGGTAATCTAGAGGAGGAAATGGGGAGTTTTTCAGTGTAAAAGGTGACAGCAATGACTAGACTGAAGAGATGTCTGAGACACAAGTTTAGAGGAGTAAGTGGGGTTCCTGTCAGAGTTGAGGAAAGATTAAAGCACAACGAACAGTTCAGTTTGCGATGCGATGAGAAGCAAAACCAAACAAACCTATCAGGGCAATTCCACCATATTCACAACTCAAGTTGTTTTAAAGTCTTGGCCAAATGACAGGTTTTTTTTTTTTTCCCCCTGTCATATAGTTTGAATTACTTTTAATAACCCTTTCTTCCTGTGAGATAAAAGCCCTTCATATAGAAATGTTCTTTACATCACTATAAGACAAGACTATAGCCTGATTAGGATGGGATCAAAACTGAGCCACCTTTAAAATTTTAGAGGCAAGCCTGAGGCCATTGCAAGAGAGCTGCATTATTGGCAGGAACATTCAGATCCAAAGGGAGTTCTCGTTCTACTCTGTCTGGTAGACACCATTCACTACAGGATTTGGTCACATACTTCTGATATTATTATACTATTTTCATGATGTTTTTCTGTGATCAGTGTGTTGTAATTGCCTGTTCAAAAACATCCTTTGTATGAAGGGTGTTGGAGGGGAATTGTTTTAGACCCAATACAACATGTGCTAAAAGAGATCTGCTGAATCTGCACTAGATGCTTGAGGACAGATTCCAAAAGTGAAAGATGAGAGCAAACGTTGATGCTAAATGAGATCTATCGTCCCTGGCTTCTGTCATTAGTTTGATCTTCATGGTTGTTTGACTTTTGTCATGAATTCTGCAGGGTATTTTAACAAGCACATAATAACCATTGTCACAGCCTGCAGGGTTTCTGCCTTCTGAAGTGTTTGCATTTGAATTAGTCAGTCAGTTTTTATCCTTGAAACTGTCAGGACATTAAGATTTGTGTTCGAAGTCTGATGTCACTTTATGACATTTCCAATTGTAAGCAGTTGGAGGGTATATAACACAACACAGCATAACAGCTAGAAGGCTTTGGCCACATTTCATGGGTGTCTAATGCAGTGTGAGCTGCTAGGGTGGATTCCAGTCTGAAAGACGTTATTTGGCACAAGGGGAAAACACAGGACCAGGTTACATGAGGTCATTGCAGTCTTCCTGCTGCCAATCAACCAATCATATCGAGCCTTCAACCCTGCAACCCAAGACAAGACAGGAGCACGGGCTGTCTTCGTAGTCCCACAATATCAGCAGAATGACTGACAGATGCACCAGAGATTGGTCCCTACCTTCCAACAACTCTGCTTAAACATTCGAAGAATAGAAAATAAGTCTAGAGGAAGGGCTGCTGCGGGTTGCACATTTTGTCATGTCATCAATAATAAGGACAGATAGTAAGCTTCAATCACCAACCCCTTGCAAATGTTTTCTAAAATGGAAGGAGAGAAAGGAGCTGCTCTCTATGGAGGCCATCAAAATGCTTAAACCCTGGCAGGCAGAGAGTGAGATGCAGATAGACAGAGAAAGAGAGAGAGATGTAGATAGACAGAGACAGAGAGAGAGAGAGAGATGCAGATAGACAGAGAGAGAGAGAGATGCAGATAGACAGAGAAAGAGAGAGAGAGAGATGCAGATAGACAGAGAGAGAGAGAGAGAGAGAGAGAGATGCAGAGAGACAGAGAGAGAGAGATGCAGATAGACAGAGAGAGAGAGAGATGTATTAATGGTGCAGATAGACACAGAGAGTGCTCAAGGTTCCCTATGAATTTGAATCCAGTCAGCGTCACCATTTGTACCGTTCTCATCAGTGTGAACAGTATGACACCCACACCCACACACACACACACACACACACACACACACACACACACACACACACACACACACACACACACACACACAGACACACAGACACACACACAGATTGGATTCAGTTAAACAGAGAAAAGGGAACCGCATCGCCTTCCCATCTCTTCCTTTTGTTCGTTCCAGGATGATAAATTACACGACAGCGGTGGTTTTTTAAGTGTTTGGAAAGAGAGTGACTGGAAAAGGGCCCTGTTAGAGAGAAAGAAGGGGGGGAGCAGTATCTACCCACAGCTCAAACACCTTCATTAAAGGCTACATGCCCAGAGTGGAGCAGCGTGCTGGAATCTCACTAATTGGAACAAGCCAAGCACATTTGTTTCAGTAACGGTGGCAGCATTCCGATGAAGAGGAAATAGAGGAAGGAGGGGCAGGGAGTGATAGAGAGATATAGAGAAAGAGAGAGGGAGGGAGAGAGAGAGAGAGAGATGGAGAGGGAGGAGGAGAGTAGTGGCAGGGAGGTGAGCACCAGAAAGCGAGTAAACGAGGAGCCGGCGATGTCTTGTCTTCTGCTCAGCAGATGCTAACACGACCGTCTGTCACCAAGCTGTCGCCACCTCGCTGCAATCATGGGCACACACACTCACACACACACTCACACACACACACACACACACACACACACACACGCACACACACACACACACACACACAAGCACTCCTTCCTAATCTCATTATCTCTACTCTGTGTTTGCCTGTTATTCCCCTTATTTCATCCTACTCCTCCCTTGTCTCTTTTGTCTTTATCTTTTTTTTTCTTCTCTTGTGTCCTTTTCCTTTGTGCTCGTCACACATCCTCTCTATATTTCCACCTTCCCCCCTCTTATACCTTTTTACTTCCCATCCTCTCTTCTCGTCTCCTCTCCCCTCTCTCTTTAAACGTCCTGTATTTTCCTATTTTTCTTTTCTCCCTTTCTTTTATCTCCTCCTCTCCCACCTCTATTCTCCCTTTTTTAGCTCTCTTTCTCCCTGTACCTGTTAATCACTCTTCTCATACCTCACATCTGTACTCACTCCTCTCTGCCTCCATCTCCTTTCTCTCTCTCTCTCTCTCTCTCTCTCTCTCTCTCTCTCTCTCTCTCTCTCTCTCTCTCCCTCTCTCTCTTTCATGAAGATGCAGTGTGGTTTCTTGAGGATGTGAGTGTAATCTAGTTTACTATGCTGCTTAGGGATGCATGGACACCAATCTTGTGTTGAAGGCGCTTGCCACAGTTCGCTGCTTGGCATTGGAGTTTGTTTAGGGGGCATGTTAGTGCTCACTCACTCACTCACGCATTGGAAGACTGGTCTGTTTGATCTCCCAGGTTCAGATGAGGTGGGGCGGCCCAGGCAATACCATAGAAGGAACAATCATCAATGAGATACCTGCAGTTAGCTCAGCACATGTTTGTGGTTTAGTTCAATACCTTGTGGAAGTGTGGAAGACACATTGTATAAACACTTGGAGATCCAATGTTTGAAGATCCGGGATATGCATTGTTGCTCCACTAAATCCAACTGGTTTTCTCCAAAGGAGACGCACAGCTCCAGTCACACAGAAATGAATGACATGTTATTCTTTGACTGAAAAGCTGTAGGAGGTCAAGCAGTCAGGGATCTTACACTTCTTTCCATCAGGTTGTATAGTGCAAAGTAATCAGCTGAATGACTCTGTCTTGTGATTGAGCTCAGAGTAGCATAGGCTGTAGGGCTTTTAAATGCCTGTGAAACTAGTGGCAAACGATTTGCCCTCTCTGTCTCAATCCCCTCCACTTTTATCTCTTTTTCTTTGTCATGTTGCACCTATATATAGAGTATATATCAACTCGTTAGAGCAAATAAGACAACGGTGTGTGTATATATATACACCATTGTCTTATTTGCTCTAATGAGTTGATTGTGTTTGCCTGGTCTCTGCTGGGTGTCAGCAATGCAGTGTGTACGTGTATGCTTGTTTTTTGCATTCAGTGCGTGTATCTGTGTATGTGTGCCTGTGTATCTGTATAGGTGTTAGTGTTTAATGGTGCAGATGTGATGGCTGTCATTGTGACTTTTTCTTTCTGACGGGCACTAATGAAGACGCCTTTGTCTCTTTGAAAGCCTCCCTTGCCCACAGCCTGACCTTATCGCTATGGCGCTACACAGACATGCAACACCTCACCCTGCTGAGCTTGGCCGTATTAATGTGTCTGTGCTTGTATGAATGTTTGTGTTTTCACGCGTGTGTGGGTGTGTGTGTGAGGGGGTGTGTATGTATTTCTGTGTATATGTTTCTGATGTTGGTTTTGATGCTGTTGAGGAGAGGGGTCTCCCCTGTAGGGCTCTGTTCTCGTCCACAAACACAAACAGTGTGTTTAACAGGCCTGTGGGCCTTTGTGGAGCTGCGGATGCTTTAAAGAGACTAGAGGGAGTTTGGATCAGAGGACAGAGAGGGCTGTGCTGCTGGCAACCATGCTGGTGTGTGCAGCAGAACGTTTTTAATGACACAAACCCCTCCTGCGCAGCAAGATACATGTGAACACACACAAACACACACAAACAAACACACACACACACACACACACAAACACACACAAACACACACAAACAAACACACAAACAAAAAAACACACACACACACACACACACACACACACACAAACACACACAAACAAACACACACACTCACACACACACAAACACACACAAACAAACACACACACACACACACACAAACACACACACACACACACACACGCTCCTGCAGATGCACATGGTGCACACATATGTCAGCATCATCTCGGAGCACTTCAGGTGTGGCCACCATGGCTTGCTCTGCGGTTTGAGCATCTGATTGGATGGTGTTATTTATCATAATATCCCGGCTGTGGCAGGTGTGCTGTGTGTGTGTGTGTGTGTGTGTGTGTGTGTGTGTGTGTGTGTGTGTGTGTGTGTGTGTGTGTGTGGCATTCATGGCCAATGATGTGTGAAGAAAAACTGCTGTCTTACAAAACACACACTGCTGAGTATTTTCTGTTGACACAGGAGAAGCTGGACACACACACACACACTACGAAATGTGCACACCATCACATATCCAGAATTGACATTACCGGTACATATGCCTGAACACCTAATGTATGCATACAAATACAAATTTACAGGCACACAATGCAGGCATCGTATCAGTGGTCCCGGTCACAGGGCTCTGTCATTCCTTATCATAAGGGGATTGTGTGTGTGTGTCTGTGTGTGTGTGTGTGTGTGTGTGTGTGTGTGTGTGTGTGTGTCTGTGTGTCTGTGTGTCTGTGTGTGTGTGTGAAAGAGACTGAGGTGGGCTGAGTGAAAGTCTCTGCAGTTTGTCTCTGCAGGAGTAATAGGCCTGAGATGAATCACTGACACACACACACACACACACACACACACACACACACACACACACACACACACACACACACACACACACACACACACACACACACACAAACAGGGCCACCTCTGTGCCTCATGCTGAGTGGCAGACTGGCAGACAGGAAGTGCTCGTCCATTAGCGTCCTGCTGTGCTCTCTCAGTGTCTGTGGCCATCACCAGGCGCCAAGCCCAGGGTGTTCATCACATGCCAGCCCTGACAGCCACAGGTCTAACAACCAGCTTTAACTTGAGAAAAATTAGATCTTCTTTGGAACAATATACAGTGCATTCAGAAAGTGTTTAGACCCCTTCACGTTTTTCACATTTTGCTATGTGGCAGCCTTATGCTAAATTTGTTTTGATTAATTGTTTCCTCATTAAGCTACACCCAATACCCCATAATGACAAAGCAAAAACTAGATTTTTAGAAAAGAAAAGGAAAAACTGAAACATCACAGTATTCAGAACCTTTGCTAAGACACTTGAAATGTATCTCAGGTGCCTCCCTTGATCATCTTTGAGATGTTTCTACAGCTTGATTGGAGTCCACCTGTGGTAGATTCAATTGATTGGGCATGATTTTAGGCACACACCTGACTATATAAGGCTTCACAACTGACAGTGCATGTCAGTGCATGTTGAGGCACAACACCGTCCCCGTCTCTGAGCTCTAAAGCCTAACATAACAACATTTGAAAAAAGGTGACTCGGTCTGAATACCTTTTGAATGCACTCTTGGCACAGTGATGGACAAAAGACTCTCTAAGATGGTACTATGCTCTAAGCCTCCTTAACATTTAGTGTGTAGACATCAGATTACCCTCTACGTGTCATTACACCAATTTCACTTTACAAGAACAGGACATTATTCCCCCTAACCTGTCAGCTGTATTTAGCCAAGTATTTTAGTTTTTATTCAGAAGTGCACTTGTACCAAGAAGAGACCAAAGTATTTGTGTTTGGCCTCCTCTGCCTTGGAAACACACTCTGTGTTGAAATACGCCCAGATGTGGCCCAGATCCGTCTCAGATGTGGCTCAGATACAACCTCCTCTGCCCTGAAAACACAATGTGCTGAAATACGCAGCAGCACAGCATTTAAGCTCACCCGTGGGCCAGGGAGGTAACTGGATATTGTTGCCGTAGAGATGGAGCATTGTTGAGAGTGCTGTCATCCATCTTTGACGTTTACGAAGCTCATCCCTTCTTCCCCTTTGGCCTCTGAGTTCTCATTGGACCCCACAGCTAAGCAAATCAATGGGTAAACAAATGAACAGCTTTAGGTAAATGAAGCGTGTCTCATAAGCGAAGAAATGAAAACACTCCTTCTCAGCGACAGGGGCATTAGGTGGCTAATTTGATAGTGTGTGCGTGCATCTTCATAGGACCCGGTCTGAACCTAGATGTGGAGGTGACTGCATTGATAAGTTATTTACAGTGATGAGGTAGTCGCAACAAAATTAAGTTATTGTAGTTGTGTGTGTGTGTGTGTGTGTGTTTGTCTGGTTCAACACCCCCTCATCTCTCGCTCTCTCTCTCTCTCCCTTTCTCTATGCTATTCCCTCTCCATCTAAATTGTTTGTCTAATTTCCTCTCGTTAGAAGGTCTGTGTGTATCGGTCTTCTCCAAACAAAGGCCTTGTCTGACTGATGAGGTGCTGGGGGGTATAGATCCCCTCAATTGAATTAGAGCTCACTCTTCTGCCTCTCTCACATGACAGATCCGTTTGTTTTTCCTCCTGCTCCACTGAGTCCATACTCACTTTATTACATTGCCACAGTCCCCTAGAGCCACCGCCAACTGCCTCACCAACTCACTGCATGTGTGTGTGGGAGTGGTGGTTGTCTAGTTGTCTACTGATTTGTCTGACTCTTTTACCTCGGTTTGACATTTGTGATTGTCTTAAGTACAGGACTTAAATCTTTAATCCATGAAGTGTTTGATACTTGCAGTCTGCGCTGGGTCAATATAGACACTCCTGCAAACTAAGAAACAAGGACACAGGCCCTTGGCTACTGATTCACAAACCTTTTAAAACTTAGAAACTCATTGGCTTCAAAAATTGTATAGCTTCAATGAAGACTCAGTTGAAAAAAGTAATTGGTTATAATGCAGGTCCGTTTGTGTTTAATTATAATCCCAGTTTAGCCATGTCAATTACACACTCCCCTGTCTCCGCCAATGTTTTGATAATGATGATTCTAGCATTATTATAGTTTTGATTAGACTAATTATAAATGTATTTCCCTATATCATTTGTACTATAATTGTGTGTGTTTTGTTTGTGTGTGTGTGTGTGTGTGTGTGTGTGTGCACAGGAAGCTGGCTAAGAAGCGTAAGGAGACCTTGAGCAGCACTCGGCAGGAGATGACCGTGATGGTGAACTCCATGGACAAGAGCTACACAGAGCAGGGCACCAGCTGTGATGATGCTCTCTCCTTTATGGACACACACACCCTCAACACCAACTCCAGAAGTGAGTATCTGGATCATCATGAGTGTGTGTGTGTGTGTCTTTTTTTTCTGTGGGAGTGTGAGAGCTATCACCTGCTGTGACAAGGCACTTTTTCCATTGATACACACAGGTGTAACGGCAATGGCAGAAGGGAGTATCCTCAATATGTCACACGCTTGTGTATGTTAGAGGGAGTGGCAGGTGTTTCTACACACAGTGTCCCCAATGTTAAATTTCAGTTAAACTTCCAGACTGGAAGTGGCAGTAATTAACCACTCTTAAGTCCTATTTAGAGAACACAATGGGCATTTTAAAGTGTTATTGTGTTAACAGAGCTTCACCTCTCCTGCTCCCTCTGACCTGTGCTGTGGCGGGACTGGGGTCTGGATGTAGCGTTAGACTGGTCATGCTAATCTGACAGATAGTAATTGGCAGTGATTACCCACTCATAACACCCTGTTTTAAGTACTCTTTACACAACACAATTGGCAGTTTTAAGTGTTATTGTTTTAACAGAGCTTCACCTCTCCTGCCCCCTCTGATCTTTAAACACTCCCTAAGACTCCCAGCCCTGTGGTCTGGATGTAGCATTAGCCTGATCGCTCGTCTCTGGAGCCTCAGGGGCAGCTGTTGTTCACTCTACCCAGCTAACCCCCCTCTGGTCTGGGACAAGCAAACAGCTTTGCAAACAGGGCCTGACTGTGACCCCTCTAATTCTCTTTTAAAGTGACCTGCAGTAAGACACCCAACCCCCCCCCCCCCCCACCCCACCCCAAACACACCCTTCCCAAAACATCAGTGTCCCCTTTCACATGTAACCTTAATTAGATGTCGGTTAGGAAGCAGAGAGGTGCAGTCACACAGACAAACATATAAAGCTTTTTGGTTCAGTAAAGGAAGGGGAAGAGGATGGTGGGTCAGTAGAGGAAGAGGATGGTGTGTCAGTAGAGGAAGGGGATGGTGGGTCAGTAGAGGAAGAGGATGGTGTGTCAGTAGAGGAAGAGGATGGTGTGTCAGTAGAGGAAGAGGATGGTGGGTCAGTAGAGGAAGAGGATGGTGTGTCAGTAGAGGAAGAGGATGGTGTGTCAGTAGAGGAAGAGGATGGTGTGTCAGTAGAGGAAGAGGATGGTGGGTCAGTAGAGGAAGAGGATGGTGTGTCAGTAGAGGAAGAGGATGGTGTTCAGTAGAGGAAGGGGATGGTGTGTCAGTAGAGGAAGAGGATGGTGGTTCAGTAGAGGAAGAGGATGGTGGGTCAGCAGAGGAAGAGGATGGTGGGTCAGTAGAGGAAGAGGATGGTGTGTCAGTAGAGGAAGAGGATGGTGTGTCAGTAGAGGAAGGGGATGGTGGGTCAGTAGAGGAAGAGGATGGTGGGTCAGTAGAGGAAGAGGATGGTGTGTCAGTAGAGGAAGAGGCGTTTAGTGCATACTATAGTGGCCTCCACTGATACTGTACATATTATAATGCTAAGCAGTGACTTGACCTCTGACCTTTTGTGTCTCTCCACAGGCACCGCATCACCCTCCTCTTTCACTTTGAAGAGCAACACTCTCAGTAAAACACTACCCAACTCTTATTACCCAGGTAAGGGCAAAAACACACATACATACAAATATGTGAAATATCGACTAGTGTGCTTTATTTTCACCACTAATTCTCACTCTCATGTTTTCCCTCCTGACAGATCCATTTGTGCCGACTGCCATCTTAGGTGAGAAACTATATCTGTTATTTAGTCATGTCTCTGTTCATTTCTATAACAGTTTCCACCCTTACAACTGTACAATCCTACACACAGGAACGCTCTCAAACACACACACACACACAATCCCACTTGCATATAGACACATATACATAAATTTAAGACCAAGGCCACTATGCAAGTGGGGATGTTTCTCCTGGTGTTTTGGTGTTTCTAGTGTTTTTGATTTTGGTTGGTGGTTTTCTGAAGATGGCTTTTTCATCTCCATAAACTGCCTGCTGCTTCCCCCCCTTCTCTCCCTCTCCTCTCTTCCTTCCCCTCCTCACATGCACACACAAAGACAGAACACACATCATCATGAACTTTCAGTAAGTCTTAGACGTGCTCAGATACAGGATTGCACATAGGCGTATACATACACACACACACTCATACACATACTCCCGCACACACACACTCCCGCACAGGCACACACACACGCACACACACACACACACACACACACACACACACACACACACACACAGATAGACACAGATAGACACACACACACACACACACACACACACACACACACACACACACACACACACACTCACACACAGACACACACACACACACCCACACACACACACAGTTCCGCACAGGCACACAAACACACACACACACACACACACACACACACCCACACACACACACACTTCCGCACAGGCACACAAACACACACACACACACATGCACGGGCACACAATTTGCTGCTGCCTTCACTTCATTCCATCCTCATTGTGTGTCGAGTGTGTGATGTCACATCCTCTCTGACCACTCATATGCATGTGGACAGGATATGGGAGGGATGGGAAGGGGTGGGGCCTCTCACTTGCTGTAGTAACCAGTAGCCTTGTCATCCTTGCTAATGATCTCAACCTGGTAATTAGTTTAATTGATTCATTGATAACTTCTATATCAAACGTGTCCCTGCTGTAAGACTGTGAGGTGTGTATGCGCATACTGTATCTCTGTGTGTGGAAGGTTAGATGAAGGGATTATATGTGTTTTGATGTATTTGTGATTATTATTATTATTATTATTATTATTATTATTATTATTGTGAGGACAGTTGAGGTTAGTGCACCCGCCCCCGCCACCCCACCTTTCTTTCTCTCTATTGTCTCTGCACCTGGCCCCTCCCCCCACCCCCACCCCCAAACACGATCTTGTCCCTCCACTCCCCAATGCGACCCCTCCCCCCTCCTCCACTGTTCTCTTTTAATGTTGCGACTGCTGCTGGCCAACTTCTTCTTTTTTTTTTTTTTTTTTTAATTATCATTTTCTGTTCTCTACACTTTTTTCCCAGTCAATTCCGGGTCTGTTTTTACACTTTAATTTTCCTCCCCATGACAAAACAGAATAATAAAACAATAAAACAAAGCCCCTCGTTAATTATAATTGTGTTTCTTTTGAAACTTAGTTGTGCTAAAAGCCCTGAAGAGCCGTTCTCTTGGTAGGACACAAAAACGGAACTCAACCAGAGTGAAATGCATGGAGGCCCATTAACTATGCATGAGTTCAGCTCGAAGTAAACACATACACACACACACTGCCCCTGACCTCTAGCAATGAGGATGGCTTACAAAATGAATTGACAGGGTACCCATCAACACACAAACACACTTTCATACACACACATTCCTTTGAGCACGTCTCACCCTTCCGTAGGTTTAAACACCTGAGTCTCTGACTGGAATTCACATTGCAAAAATCTCATTAATAAATGCCTAGGTTTTCATATTTCCTTTATTGATTTTGTATTAATTGCCTGACGTGGGAAAGACTCTCGCTGCAGTGTCTTGAGTAATAATCATAGCATCCTCATCATGGGCAGCCTACACTAGAGTTTCCTGAATGCTTTGATGATTTCCTCCAGAAGTGTGTAGATATCAGCTGACTGTGGGCCAGAGCTGGTTCAGGTTCTGACCTGACCTGGAGTCGGCTGTCCTTTAGGATTTCAGCAGTTACAGACCGACTATCAGAGCTCAGCAGGCCCAGTCCAGGCCTCGTAGCGTCTTTGCCTAGAGATTTTATCCTTTATCCAGAACCCGCAGAACCGGCGTTCCCTCAAACCCCCCCACCCCAACCCCCACCCCCCCTTCCATAGACGCGCGTGTGCACTCATAGGCCTGGCTCGCTGTGTTGAGCTCAGGCAGCAGTAGCTGTCATGTCTGAGGTGTAACTAGTAGTGTGCTGTTGCTTACACCCTGTCTCCTTTCTCTTTTCCCTGTCTCTTTCTGGATATGATTTCTCTTTCTCCTGTGCCTCTTTCTCTCTCTCTTCCTCTATCCCTCTCTCTGTCTTTCCCCTCCCTGCCTTTTTGACCTCTAATGTATCTCCTATAAAGTGCCCATTAATGGTAAGTTTGGCCAAGTCTGTCTGCTCTTGGGGTTTTTGGGTGGTCTGGGAGTTAGTGTTCTTCATTTTCCTGAGGGAGGCGTTCCTTCCATCTGGGGGCGGTCCTGCTTGTCATCTCACCATGAAGCTCTTGTGTGGCATGACTCCATGATGCCCCCCCACCCCCCCCATCCTGACCCTCCCCACCCCCATCATGGCTTCACAGGCTCCCACCCCACTCATGACGCACATCGTCTCTGTCTCCGTTCTAACCAGCATCTCATGTTATTAGTTAGCACTTTTATGATTTACATTGATCTGAGATGGGTTCCCTTGTGTTTGTGTTTGGTTGGGTTCCTGTTGCCAGGTGATTTGACTGTAATGATTTCTCTACTTCGATGATTTCATCACTATAGTGGACATCACTACTGGTTACTATTTGGCCTTGGCATCCCATCACATACCATGTGTCACTTCTTCAGTCATGAGTCTCTCTCTCTCCCTCCCTCTCTCTCTCTCTCTCCCTCCCTCTGTCTCTCTCTCTCTCTCTCTCTCCCTCTCTCTCTTTCTCTCTCTCTCTCTTCATATATATATATATCTCCCTTTCTCTCCATCTGTTTCTTTCTCTCTCCCTCTGTCTCTATCAATCTATTTATTTACCTATCATAAATTGTTTGAATGTTGAACGATAGAGTTGCATCTCAAATCTGTGTGTTTGTCCATCTTAAGTCATTGTGGCAGACAGGATAAAGTCATGCTGATAGGGCAAATGGACAGTTTAAAACAGTTCCAACCCAACATGTGGGTAGGAATATTGAGCTTTACTGTCTGCCCAGAGATAAATAACTAAATTAAAACAGAAGGGGAGGACACTGGCTTTGGTGTGACTCTGGCATTTAAACACAGTAAATAAGCCATCTGCTACACAACATGCTAGACAAATATGTAAGACACAAGCTGCAAATGGGTTATTACAGTGCATTTAGCATCAGTGATGTTTAGTAACACTGACTCATTCACAGATCTAGGACCAGTCGGGCCAGGAAGCTCTGGAATGAATCAGTGTCTGATTAGGGCCAGATCTGTTTCAAAGAGGTTCATGCTTTGTGAAATGATGAAGTGATCTTATCATTGCAAGACCATAGTCTGAGTGGTGAGAGAGCAGAGCCATCCAGCCTGGTGCCCCTGGTCTCTCTTCTTCATGCTCTCTCCTCTCACACACTGGTCTCTCTCCTTCATTCTCTCCTCTCACACACTGGTCTCTCTTCTTCATGCTCTCTCCTATCACACACTGGTCTCTCTCCTTCATTCTCTCTCCTCTCACACACTGGTCTCTCTTCTTCATGCTCTCTCCTCACACACTGGTCTCTCTCCTTCATTCTCTCTCCTCTCACACACTGGTCTCTCTTCTTCATGCTCTCTCCTCACACACTGGTCTCTCTTCTTCATGCTCTCTCCTATCACACACTGGTCTCTCTTCTTCATTCTCTCTCCTCTCACACACTGGTCTCTCTCCTCTCACACACTGGTCTCTCTTCTTCATGCTCTCTCCTCTCACACACATGCACCGTGTCATGTTCCTGTCACCCCATCACCCGCCTGTGAGGACGCGCCACATCATCACACGTCTGTGTTTTCTCACTGAGAATGCTTTGTCAGGAAATACACTCTAGATCACGCCAGTATAGTATTTATCACATTTTAAAGGAATTGGCTCATGGCAAAAATGTGAAAATTTGATTCGTAATATTTAATTTTACATTTTTGTAGAATTTACCAAGTAGGTGTTAACCTGACACTGAGCAGAGCCAGTGAGAGTCCAGATAGTAGCTGAGTGTGGTACTGATCCAGCCCTGATCAGGTGGATATCCACTCCATCTGGGGCAGAACTGGGCTGGGTCCAAAACACACCCAGCTGTTATCTGGGAGAATGGCAAACCTGAAATGTGTGAAGTTGTCAGTGTTGTGATATGGCTGTTGTTCTATCTCCAGTGGTAACCGTCCTCTCCCCCGACTCATTCCCTCCCTCTGACAGACGAGAGCCAGACGATGGGCAGTGACACCAGTAGCCTGGTGCAGTCGCACTCGCACTCGCTGACACACACCTTTAAGAAGCAGCGTGAGCGTGATCGGGACGGAGCAGTGGAGGGCGTCTCTTACCAGACAGGCCAGCTGCACCCTGCCATCCGCGTGGCCGACCTCCTGCAGCACATCACCCAGATGAAGTGCTCCGAAGGATACGGCTTCAAGGAGGAGTACGAGGTACGAGGCTGTTCTCTCTCTCTCTCTCTCTCTCTCTCTCTCTCTATTTTGATGTCACCCTCATTTTCTGTGATCAGTCTTCATAATGCCGTTGCTCTGGGCTTGTTCTTTATATTGACATTGCTCTATGCTTGTTCTTCAACCATCTCTCTGAGTTACTCTCTTCTTCTCCTTTTCTTTATTTCATTCCCCTTACCTTCACTCTTCTTGCTCTCTGATTTTAACCTCTGCTTGAATCTCCTTTCTTTTACTTGTTTTGCTGTCCTTTAGTCATTCATTAATTATTTTTGTGCATGTTCTCTGGATTGGTCTATCTCCCCCATCTCTCTTCGTGTGGTAGACACACAGTCTTGGATGTCTCATGTGTGGTTGTTTCTGTACTGACTGAGTATGTTGAGTTAGGGTTGATCTGTAGTGGATGTGCTTGAACCGTCTGTGTACTCTGTCATCACCACACAGACAACTGGTGTCCTCACACATATAATCACGTCCCTGCAAACACTCCTTCCCCCTCAAACAGCAATAAGACACGGTACACGTCTGTATGTCACAAGCGGCTCCTTCCTAGTCACCTTCTAGGACTTCCTGAGATGGAGAAGAGTTAAGTTTGACTGAGATATGCCCACATACAAGTGCAAACATGCATTAGTGATATACGTGCCACATCAGCACCATATCCACTCAAATATCAGCTGGGACCCCCCCCCGATCAGGAACATGAAGCTAAATTGACCATATGACAGTTTTCTGTGGAACATGCCAGCCCTGTATCACTTACACTCTATCTCTCTCTGATCCATGCTTATTCTATACCTTAACTTGGGATCAGATTAACGAGGTAAGGCCACACTTTCAGTTCTTTTGTTTTCTGTCATGATTCTTTTTTTTTTCTGTAGAGAATGTTACTTAGCCACAGTTTGACGTTGTAAACACAAGTCTGCTAGCTCAATTAGTTTCTCAGAGACATGATAGCTCTGTTATTGTCTGACTGTCTATTAAGTAATGATTTAGATTTTACATTTGGACCACCATTTTCATGATTCTGTATTTTGTGGTTTGCCAATGCACAGATGAACACACGCACAGTGCATGAAAACAGATGTTGTTTTGAGTGAACATGTGTTTAAGTGGCAGTTTCTGTTTTCAAATTAATGGAATTGAGGTGAAGTGACAAAGTAAACAAGCCTGTGAAGTGTGATGTTCACCACACATTAATGGCAAACAGATACTTCAATGAACTTAACTATAACTTAACTTCAATAAACTTTAATGAGGAACATCTTTTCTATATTCCTGATTGACCTATGTCATAGTTTGTCTAAAACTAGCGAGCTAACTTCTGACATCAGACTACACCAACAACTACAGTAAGCACTGATCAAATCTTGCTAGCTTGTGAATTTGTCAACTAAAAACCTGCGCTTTATAGCTTTGCATTACCCCGAATGCAGTGTTATATAGTATAGTTAAATTACAATTCATTATCACTGTTATAGTTAGACATATTTTAGAAAATTACCTTCAGATATTTCCAGAGGTTTTTGCGTGAACTTTTCAGATTTTCTGGAATTCTCCATCTCGAACACGAAAAATATGACTTACTCCAGCAACGCAGCCTGAGATCCGTCTTTCTAAAGGTCGCAATTCAAATCCATCCAATATGGCCGCCACTGAGAGGATTCCCTGTCATGCCGACTAGATTACATGTCATCAGATACAATGAATGCACTTGTTATATGGGTGTAGGCTTAAGAGTGTACATCCTGATCATTAGTTTACAGATTGCAGCAGCACACTGATTACATTTACATTTACATTTAGTCATTTAGCAGACGCTTTTATCCAAAGCGACTTACAAGGATGTATACACATTTTACATTTACACTGATGGCACACTGCACATCAGGAGCAATTAGGGGTTCAGTGTCTTGCTCAAGGACGCTTCGACAGGGAATCGAACTAGCAACCTTCTGATTACTAACCGACTTCTCTACCTCCTGTACCACTGTCGCCCCGATGTCACAATGTCTCCACGTGTCGCTCATCTGCGCTGCAGACATACTGATGATGTTGAGTAATTTTGTGTTTTGGTTTGGTTGGTGTTAGGTGTGAATCAGAAATGCACTTCCATGAGTAACGGGATGTGACTGAGCCTTGCTGTGATCTACACTAATTCATATTTAAAAATGCAGGGGGTGATTGTGGGCCAACTCTGGGCTCTCTCCTCTATCCTTTCTCTAGTTGCCAGACTGAACAAGAAGAAGCATAACGTTTACTCTGCGTATATTACCCCAGCATAGCGGGCGACGTGAAGGAATACAAGAGAAATTGTTAGGTTTTAAAGTGGGTTTCTTAGTGCTAGGAATGTAAAAGGAATGTCTTGAATAACATGCTCTAGTAATAGACAGGGCTGTGATTTTACCACACACCCTCTCCATTGATCCAAGTCTTTCATTTGTATGTCTGTGGAGTAATTTCAGCTCCACAAAAATGTCAGTGGCGTTGCATGGCATTGAATGCTCCACTGAATGCTCTATTATGTGTGCAAAGTCATTTCTGCTTTACCTGACACTGGCAATGACCTGTTCCTATTCGTAAGGCAAGCACAGCGATATCATCAGTGATATTGTGGAAACAAACACGATCTTTTCTCATTACTAAAAACTGCATTCCATCTGTACCCAGTCAGAGTTTTACAAAACAGCACCAGTAGATTAACCACAAGAGTATTTGTGTGTGTGTGTGTGTGTGTGTGTGTCGAGAAGATGCAGTACAGAAATACAGAAAGTTGGAGTGAGCATGGACGAAGAAGGAGAAGAGTGCTGGATATAAAATGAGAGAGTGTAAAAGAGAGAGGGCGAAGAGGGAGGGAGAGGGCGAGAAGAGATGCCCTTCATAAAGTTCTGTAGCCTTGCCGTCTCAAATTGACAGGAGATAAGAGAGCTGCGTCTGCGATGAGGCCAGAGCTAATCCAGTCATGAGACACTTTTCCATCTCTGTCAGAGGATTAAAACACACATTAACCATTAACACACACACACACACACACACAGCTTTCGTCTAATCCATATGATGTTGAATAAATTATCCATTGAATGATTGTCTGTCAGCCTGCAGCTGGAAAGGCATAGCCAATCAAGTAGCTTATTTGATGACTGATCACCCTTGTATTTACTTTTACTCGCTTTTTCTTGATCTTTGCTAATCCACACTCTGTCACACACACTCTCCCTCTCTCACATATGCACATACCTACCCTTATCTCCTTAATCTGTTTGGTTCTGTTCTTTAATATCTGGTCTTTAGAGTCTATATGATTTATTTAGACCTAGAGACGAAGGGAGTTTCAGGTATGTGTGTTTTTGTGTGCGCACATACGACCAAAATCGGTCAAGTGCGACTGAAAATGTTCTACCTGTGATGAAACCAGACCTCCTATTCTCAGTTGAATCCAGAATGCAGCTGATTCTGAACAGCTCAGGGTCTGGCACTGAATGTAGTCCTGGTATAGATCACCACCTGCATGGTCAGCCTTTGCAGACTACATTACCCACAAGCCCAGCAGTGTGTGTGAGTGAGTGAGCAGATCCTCCTAAAGTCCTGTGGTTTGAACCATGTCCATGTCTGTTTTAATCCTGTTACCCTAAATTTACCCCGGTTCATCTGCAGAGAGGATACAAAGGAACCAACTGCGATTCCTTAAGATACATAAGTCACATAAGTCGTGTAATGAGTGGGTCCTGTGGGCCAGTATGTGATCGTATATGCACACTTGTTTTCCTCTATCCCCATCTCTTCTCTCAGGAAAGACAACAGGCTTGTCTAACTCTCTCTCTCTCTCTCGTGTTTCAGAGCTTCTTTGAAGGACAGTCCGCTCCATGGGATTCCGCAAAGAAGGACGAAAATCGGATGAAGAATCGCTATGGAAACATCATTGCATGTGTGTATTTGGAATCCTCTGTCCCCTTCAACACACACTCACGCACAGACGTGCACACATACAGGCATGAGGTCTGCTCATTGAAAACGGGTGCCATATCCCGGCTTCAAAGGGGAAACTTGTGTGTACACATGCATTAGCATCAGATTATAGCGTAACACACACTTCACCATCCAAGCCCCACTCAGGCAGAGGCCCAGTCACAGCAACCATCACAGCTTCACCTGCATGACAGAAGTATACTCAATTATTTCTGTCTCTCCCGCTTTCTCTATCCCCCTCTCTTGGTTTTTTCCTCTCCCCCTTTTTCTCTTGCTCTCGGTTGAAATCTTTTCTGTGAAGGGGGTTAGACACCTCTCTGTCTGTAGCTGTAGTTTTGAGTGAAAGTTCTTGCTGGTGCGATCCTTGAGAAATCCCTGGCTGCTCTCAGGGTTGGTCAGCAGTGCCATGTGTCACTCGCTTTTATTTTTAGATCCTTTCAAATTCTAATGAGACCAGCCTCTCCTGGAAGCCTGGAGGACCCCAGGGAGTGCTGGAGCCAGCGCTGCCCTCAGAGAGGAGACCCTGGTAGGGGAACTCACCGGCAGTGGCCCCCCGAGCTCCCTGGAGCTCAGACAGAGAGCAGAGACCTCTTTGACTCTCATCTCCTCTACTTTCTCTCTCTCTGTTCTTCCCTCACTCTCTCTCTATCTCTTTCTCTCTATCCCCCACACTCTCTCTCTCTGTTCTTCTCTCCTACTCTTTGTCTTTTTCCCTCTTTTTTCTCTCTCTTTATTTCTCTCACTCTCTCTCTCTCACTCTCTATCTCTTTAATTCTCAGCACATCTTTTTTTCATTGCCCTTTATTATGTGCCTGCCCTCCTCCTTTTCTCATTGTCTTTGCCTACTTAGTATGATTCATTCTTTAATTCTCTTATTTTTTCATGCACGTGTGTGTGTGTGTGTGTGTGTGTGTGTGTGTGTGTTCTTTTAGATGATCACTCCCGCGTACGCCTGCAGGCCCTGGAGGGGGAGCAGAGTTCTGATTACATTAATGCAAATTACGTTGATGTAAGTACACACACGCACACACTGACACACACACGGGCACCAGTCTGCACCAGAAACTCAAAGGTCACTACGTTCATTTTGTTTTTAGTCAGAATAAAGAAGAGTGGGCGACTGTTGAATTAGATCCAAAGTCAACATACTCTTTTATATACTCACATTCATATCACTCATGCACACACATTTTTTATACACATGTACATGCTATTGTGTACACACTCTCACTTACACACACACACACACACACAAAAATAACACACAATATGTACTTTAGCAAGCACATATCTATAGCACACATGCAGCTCACTGAAACCACCATCACGACATACATACTCACCAACCTTCTGCTGGCTGTCACACAACCACAAAATGCACACGACATACATACTCACCAACCTTCTGCTGGCTGTCACACAACCACAAAATGCACACGACATACATACTCACCAACCTTCTGCTGGCTGTCACACAACCACAACATGCACACGACATACTGTACATACTCACCAACATTCTGCTGTTAGGCAAGAATTTTAGATGTGGTCCCAGCCCAAATAGTAATTATAATCCAATATTAATTTAATTTAAGGACAAAATGATCTACAACTTTACATTGGTGGTGCATTTAAGCCTTAGACACCTCTAAAATGTGCCGTTTCCCCAATACTCAACCATCTTTAGAGCTATACACCCCGTAAATGATGGAGCTTTTTGAGTGACTTATTATACTGTCTGGTTATGAGACTGTCTGAAACTCAGCTTTAAATGTATTAGGATCATCTTCTAAGGTCAGGGTATTCACAGCTATGAGAGGTCATCACTCAGTATTGCCCCTTACACTGCATAAAAATCAGCTGAACATTGGCAGTTAGGAAGGAGCTTACACAACGCAGCTCAGCAAATCGATGGAGAGCGGACCACCTCCTCTGCCTTCAGTAATCCAGGACAGTGGGAATATGGCTCAGGCTCTGTAATTCCACTCTAATCTGCCAGGTGTTCCCAGGTCATGGGCTGGGATTGTGAGTGACCTACATGCAGAGATGGGTGGGCATAGCCATTAGCGGTTAGCTCTCGGATGAGGTGTGTTTAGGCTTCATATCGGGTTAATCAACCTTGATGCCCCTAATGGATCAGATTGAGCATCGAGGTCATGGGTCATGCTCTTCGACATAAACACTTAAGTTTATCTTTTACTTATATACATCCGTCACATTCACACACACACACACACACACACACACACACACACACACACACACACACACAGGAAAACAGGAACACAAAAACACACATACCTGCAATAGTTGACGAGCTTTAAGCATTAAGTGTCTGTGAGATCAGAACCCTAAGTTGTAGAGAACATGATGACAGAGGTGGAGTGTTTGAGTGTGTAGCGAGACAATAGGATCAAGGACACAGAAAGGCTGAAAAAAGGAAGTGTCAGAGGGAGAGAGTTGAGAACAAGAGGAACCACAGGATAGATAGCATAGATACACATGCATGCATACTCACACATACACACACATGCACCGACATACACATACATACACATACACATACACATACACATACACATACACATACACATACACATACACATACACATACACACACACACACACAACACCCCAACTGTCATGTTCTGCTGGTTAACTCTCTGTGCCTGACTGCTGGCCTGCACTGTGGCAGAGCCCATATGGCAGAATAAAGTGGGAGCATATTAACCAGCAGCCCTGATTGAAAAGGATTTCTGCCTTCCTCCCCTCTTCCCTCCGTTCCAACCCGGAGCCTTCCGGAACAGCTCTCAGTCAGGGAGGGGCAGGACCAAGAGTGACGTCCCCCCTCGCTCGCTGTCCCTTTCCCCCCTCCCAAGAGCCTTTTAACCTCCTCTCCTGCATCACGGCTCAGGCTAATGAAGTCTTTATGCCTGGAACCTTCTGTCTGTATTTATGATTACACTTTTCTTTAGCTCTCCCTCTCTCTCCATCTCTCACTTACTCCCTACCTGTCTGTCAACACTCTCCTTTTCTCTCTCACTCAATTATTCACTGTGCACTTGCTGAATCTCTCTCTCTCTCTCTTGCTCTCTACTTCTCTCTCTCTCTCTCTTTATCTGCTCTGAGCGCCATCCATAAAACTATTATTTTAGAAAGGATGGCTGTGGTCAGGTTTAGCTCATTTGGCATTGTCTCTAATAAATGTATGGAAGGACCTGAATGCATAGCAGCACTATTATTGGCCTCTCGGAGTGCGTGTGTGTGTGTGTGTGTGTGTGTGTGTGTGTGTGTGTGTGTGTGTGTGGGACTACACTTGTTTATATTTCTTTGCCTCTGCCTGGTTTATTGCTTCACTGGTTTCCCCACTCCACGACATGTCAAAAAAAAAAATTATGATCATGAAAAAGCAAATTATGATCATGAAAAAGCAAATTAGGATCATGACCAAACAAAAACAACCTGCAGCACTGCAGACCCTCTGAGGGAGTCTTCAATGCAATTGAACAGGACTAAAACAAGTTGGCTGTAACTTCAGCAGACAATGTGTTCGTTAATGAGAGCTAGTTCAAGTGCACAGAGAAGTTTATCGTGTTTTGCTTATTATGTTCATATGAACTTAGTGATAGTGATGTAAATATCTTTGACTTGACAGTAAAGAGTCAATAACTGTCTCTGTTAGTCACTGCCTGATAAAGAAGTCATTAAAAATGGAAAAATTGAAACAGCTGAAAGAACCTGGTCGAGAAAGAGGATAAAAGGACAAAATGAGTTACAGTGAGAAAAGAGTATGTGAGAGAGAAAGTGAGCTTGGAGAAAGAGCAAGCAATAGAGAGAGCGAGATTAGCGAGAGGAAGCGACAGAGAGAAAGACAGAGTTGTGTCCATTGTGTTCTGGGTTCCTCAGGAAGCCAGTAATCAGGCTGAAGGTAAATTGAATATGCCTCTGATAAGCCCTGTGTGTGTGAGTGTTTGTGTGTGTGTGTGTGTGTGTGTGAGTGTGTGTGGGTGTGTGTGTGTGTGCGCGCGCGCGTGAGAGAGTGTGTGTGTGTGTGTGTGGACTGAATGCTAGGGATGCTGCAGTGCATGGTGGGTAGAGAGCTCTCATTGTTTTGTGGGCTCCTCCTGAGAGAGTACACTAAATTGGACAAATAAAACTACAGGGATTAGTTTAATACCTCAAAGAAGGCTCCCATCGCACGGATTAGCAACATTGTATATTTGTGGATGTGTGTGTATGAGGGACATGGCATACAGTGGGGAAAATAAGTATTTGAATGCCAATTTCACAAGTTTGGCCACTTGCAAAGAAATGTGTGATCTATAATTGTAATGGTAGGTGTATTTTAACAGTGAGAAATAGAATATCAACAAACAAATCCAGAAAACTGCATTTTATAACATTTATGACTTTTTTTGTATTTGATGCAGAAAATAAGTATTTGAACCCCCAGGCATACAGCAAGAATTCTGGCTCCCAATGACCAGTTATGTGCCCAAGAAGCACACAGATTAGTCCTCATTAGGCCTTACAAGGTACACCTGATCTCAACTGGTGACGTGTATAAAAGAAACCTGTCCAAAAAATCATACTTCACACCTTCAACCTCACCACCATGGGCAAGACCAAAGAGTTGACCAAGGACGTCAGAGATAAGATTGTAGACCTGCACAAGGCTGGAATGGGTTACAAAACCATCGGCAAGCAGCTTGGTGAGAAGCAGACAACTATTGGTGCGATTATTCGTAAATGGAAGCAACACCAAACAACTGTCAATCGCTCTAGGTCTGGGGCTCCATTCAAGATATCCCCTCGTGCGGTATCGGTGATCATCCGAAAGGTGCAGAATAACCCCAGAACTACACAGGGGGAGCTTGTGAATGATCTCAAGGCAGCTGGGACCACAGTCACCAAGAAAACCATTGGCAACACACTACGCCGTAATGGTTTGAAGTACTGCAGCACTCGCAAGGTCCCCCTGCTCAAGGAAGCACATGTACAGGGCCGTCTGAAGTTTGCCAATGAACACTTGAATGATTCTAAGGAGGATTGGGAGACAGGATGTGGTCAGATGAGACCAAAATCAAGCTCTTTGGCATCAACTCGACTGAATATGACCCCAAGAACACCATCCCCACCGTCAAGCATGGAGGTGGAAACATTATGCTTTGGGGCTGTTTCTCTGCCAAGGGTACAGGACGACTCCACTGCATCGAGGGGACTATGGACTGGGCCATGTAACGTGGAATATTGGGCTTGAACCTCATTCCCTCATTCCCTCCCATTGAAAACGCAACCTTAAGGATTTGGAGAGGATCTGCAAAGAGGAGTGGACCCAGTGCCGCCGCTCCCATAACGCGCACTACGCGCTGTGCGTAGGGCACCAAGTCCTGAGGGGCATAGGCGGAGATCCCGGGGGGGACGGGGGGGACGTGTCAAAGTGGTTTGGTTCACATGCTGTTTCCAACGGGCAGGGCTACCGGCAGCTCCGTGTTTCAGTTAATCAGCCCAGTAGCCTACACGGCCAGATTGTCAGACTGTTTCCTACTCTGTCCCCTGTCGCTGCCGCTATGATACACGATATGTAAAGAGATTTAACTCATTCTCGAACGCAGTAAGAACATGTAAAGGAGAATTTTTTTTCTAAACTCCATTTACGAAGTTCCAATCGATATGCACAAGTATACATAAGTTTATTAATGGATTGGCATGACAACGTGAACGTTTGCCGATAACACACGCATGCCGGTAATTAACACAGTTAAGATAGCTAGCTAGACAGTCTAGGACACTGTCCTGTCAGGGGCAGGTTCATGCTAGTTAATAAACGTAGGTCTACATCTCAGTGCCTCTCCAGATTTGTTAAATTATCTGAAGTTAAATGAATGTCATCTTTTTCTGCGGTGGATGAACTATGCTGGTATTGTAATATGGAGTGACAGTGGCGCAGGAGGTAGAGAAGTAGTATTATAATCAAAAGGTTGCTAGTTCGATTCCCTGTTGAGCTGTTTTATAACTTATTTTGAGCATCAAGTTCTCTTGAACTTTGGACATTATTTGTCTGTGAATAGATATTTCGTGTTAGTACATTTAATGCTGTTTAGATAATTCTAAAATTACTTCGAATTTCTGTTTGTAAATGTGATAAGAGAATTCGGTATTTAGCAGTTTATGCTAGCTCTCGTGAAAGCAATTTTTTCATGTCCCCCCCCCCCGGAATTACACTCTGAAATTTGACCATGTATTGTCCCCCCCTACAATGAAATGGGATCTCCGCCCCTGCTGAGGGGGCACCAAAAAAATAGGCAACTGAAAAATCATCATAGTTATAATATTTATAATGCCGATATTATTTCAGTATAGAAATATTAGGCACATTTTAGGCATGTATATTACAAAACAGGCAGAACAAGAGATATATTTAATTGCTCAAAAAAAGTTACGATGGTGCCCCCCCCCCCCCCCCCCCCCCCCCCCCAAAAAAAAAAAACTCAACTTCCCAAGCTCGCCGTGGGTGCCCTTTCCTATCTCAGTGGCCTGACGAACTTTTTGCCTCAAAAAGACAACGGGAGTCAAGGGAAAAAAGAAATAGAAAGAAACTGCGAGATGATGACTGTGCAGGCAAGTCCATGTTTAATCATTGTTAAATACGGGAAATGTGCTGCTAATGTAATGGTATGCATACACCTCGAACTAGCTGACGTTATTGCTAATGTTAGCACACTCAAATAAGTTATAACTTAGGTGCAAGTAGGTTTGCCAACAGTCCTGAATTGTCTGGGACATCCCGAATTTTGGGTGATTTTGAGCTCCAGTCCCGTATTCCAATCACAGCCTTTTTTATTTGTATCCGTGAAAAGAGAAAAATATAACAGTTAAGTGTAATCTGTCCCCTGGAGACAAGCGCCTCTCAACTGCACTTGACTCCAAGCATTTGTTACGCCAACACGAACAGGTGAAACTTGTAGCGAGAGATCATCATGCCTCGACTGAAGGACAGACTGCCCCAACTTAAATAGAGTATCTTAAATCACGATTAAATTGGAAGCTTGCACATTGACTACTGGTTGTTTTCATATTTCATATCAGTATTCTTTACACATGATGAACTGGTGTTAATATATGTGAATATGAACTCGTTCATACGAAGTGTAACAGGCACAGATTATAATTGTATAAGTTAAATCGAGGAGACTATAACATTAGCTAGATAACTAGCTATCATTTCATGCAAACGGAAATATTCCATTTAAATCGTTTAAGGTTATTAAAAGTTTCCTTAGCTATCTAGCTAGCTAGCATAACACCTAGATAACCATAGCAACCAGGAATCACAAAATTAGCTGCAAAGTTATGGATCTGTATTGACAAGAGGTAAATAGCGCCCCCCCTTGACCCATCTAAAACTATGTTAAAACTGTGGCCAGGCAGTGAACTGCAACCAGTCTGAGTTACATAGGACGTTGAGACAGAGGCCCTGTTCGAAATGGGTTAAAATTAAGCAATAAGCCCCAAGAGGCCGTGGTTTGCGCTGATTTTAGAACAGGTAAGGGGAGTTGTTAGGCACGACGCGAAGCGGAGTGCCTAAAACCGCCTTACCTGTTCTAAAATCAGCGCAAAACACGGACTCGCGGGGCTTATTGCTTTTCTAAAACTGTCACTACAAATATCTGATATGGTTTCATTAAATAACGACAATTACATTTAAGAAACAAAATAGTTTAATAACAAACTGTCATTCTTCCGCCACTACAAAGTATAGTTCCTAAATAAATCGTTGCCATGCAACAGCCAGATGGAACACTTGCGCTACTGACAAAAAAGGGGTGCTTATTTATTCACATTAAATTGTATATCGCCATTAATACTGCAATTGTTGAAATAGTATTCAAACGTTCTCCTCTTTGCTGGTGCAGCGACAGGGGTATCTTGATGTTGACGCTTCAGTGTCCCAGATGATGTTGCTCCACTCCTTCCTCTTGCTGTAATTTGGACGCCAGTACGATTTCAGTGACAACTCGCACCTATCTATGTCCCGTCACTGCCATAATCTCTCTCCCCTCTAGGCCAGCGACAGCTTTGTAACGTCTTTCTTTCTTTGAAAATATTCCATGCGCAGTAATATGGAATGTTATCAATAGAATGTTAATCGAGGACAACTTGAAAGGTTTATGCTGTATTTTACAACGGCATGGAACGTGATTTAGCCAATCACAATCAAGGATTGGAACAATCAGTTTTAGAATGCTGTTTAACGAATTACGTTCTGACTCTGATTCTGACCGGAGCGCGGGCGGAAAAAAATAGAGCGCGGGCCCCAAATTGGGCAGCCTTGGTCTAATGCTATTTCAAGAAAACATGAACAACATGAAATTTGAGAGAATCTGTTATAAATTCTCTTGACTATTACTATGAACAATACATCCAAGTCAGTTCAGTAGTGGTTTGCCAAAATTACACTGAAATGAATAGGTTGATGGTATGGCTAATGAAACCTTGCGATTTCCATTATTGTTGGTCAGCTGTTGGCGAAATGTTAAACTGGCAGAAACAAACGTTTTTTTCTCGGGGGGGGGGGGGGGGGGCGCGGCATCATAAAGGAGTTATGCTTAGGGCACCGAAATGGCTAGCAGCGGCACTGAGTGGACCAAAATCCCTCCTGAGATGTGTGTAAACCTGGTGACCAACTGCAAGAAAAGTCTGAAGTCTGTGCTTGCCAACAAGGGTTATTCCACCAAGTACTAAGTCATGTTTTGCTAGGGGTTCAAATACTTATTTTCTGCATCAAATGCAAATTAAGTCATAAATGTTATAAAATGCAGTTTTCTGGATTTTTTTTTTTATATTCTGTTTCTCACTGTTAAAATACACCTACTATTACAATTATAGATCACACATTTCTTTGCAAGTGGCCAAACTTGCGAAATCGGCAGGGGTTCAAATACGTGTGTGTGTGTGTGTGTGTGTGTGTGGTGTGTGTGTGTGTGTGTGTGTGTGTGTATGTGTGTGTGATTACATGTCTGTATACTGACTACTGAATAGGTGTCTTTTTATGATGAGGCAGATGTGCTGCTATTTTTATACATTTATTAGTAACACATGAATAGATTTGATAGATGTGTGTGTGTGTGTGTGTGTATGCTTGTGTGGGTACATGTATTTCCAAACAATAACATATCAATTGATTTATTGCATTTCCAACCCAGCAAACACCACATCTGTGCAAATGTGCATGAGTGACACACAGTCCATCAGGAAGTCCAGCTGTTAGGTTGGTGTGTCACAAGGAAGAGATTTAGGCAAACGCTGTAGATTAACACCAGTCTTTCCCCTTGTCTTTCCAGGGCTACCACAGGCCAAACCATTACATCGCAACACAAGGTAAGAACCCCAGACGTACAGTAGCTGCATTTGGACCAGATGAGGGCCGCATCTGGGGCAGATCTGTTGTTAAGGCCCCGTCACACCATGACGTTCTGGCCAACGTTCTATGATGTTAGAGGAAACGTTGTTTAATCGTCCATGGTCGCTGGTATTGCGCCAGAAGAGCTTTGTGTGAAAGCTGGTGAACGCTGTATCGTCGGTAATCGTCGTGATCGGAGGAGAACGCTGGTCCAAAAAAAAAGTTTTGAACATGCACAAAAGTTCTCATGGAGATCAGCGTTCATCAACGTTTAATTTAAACGCTGGAGAACTTTCGTGGAACGTTTTATTAACTTTGCACGCGTTTGGCTATCGTAGTCAGTCGTTGGGTAGGGTAGACTGAGTACCTACAGTTGATGCACCCGAAATAACTTATGTGCGCAGCAATCCTGAGACGTGATTTTTAGTTTGGACATGCCTTACTAACGTCCTCTTTGATCGAGGGAAATTTGAGCACCTAACCTATCTCTCGTAGGAAGATATTGGCGAAAGTTTTTTCACCAAGGGAAGATCTACATACAATTAATATGTTATTAACCATACGTGATCAAACAAACGCAACTTACATCATTGCAAACGTTATTCTGTGGCACTATACATCTACATATCCAATGCTATCATGTCATGCAAGGTCATTGCATAATCTAGCGAAAAGCGGAGTGGAGAGTATTTGCTTGCTTGAGCCAGCATGAAGTAGATGTACTGAACTTGAACATAGCTGAGCACTGTTATAGCTGGTGCGTTCCATGGCAGATGGATATGATATGAAGACTCTTGTGACATGCACAATGTGTGTGGATGTGTTGATGTTTTCTAATAATAAACATTGAGAACACAAATTCAGTGTCAAATTTAAATCATTTATTTTAATAACATAAAACCCCAGGAATAACGCCCGTTATTTCGTAAATCACAGTAATAATAACAATAAATCTTCGTCCGAAGACATTGCTAGTGAAGAGGCTTTGTATTCTTCTTACTTTCAGCAGCGCTAGTAGCAGAAGCCCCCCTCACACCTTTTTCGTGGTCTTGGAGGCATGATGTTCACTGTTCAGATCAACTGAATCCACTATGATTTTCCAGCGTTTTATACCCGTTTGACCATAAAACCCACACGCCGCAAAACGCTTTTCTGTCATTATTCACACGTTAATTACACCTTTAACACGCTCTTCTAATGTTGACTTATCGTTTGTCGCGCTGGAGTGACACGTCAGCACACGTTTGTCGCGGACCAGTGACACGTCACTTGGTCGGTGTTACACACTCCTCATGCGTCAGTCCCACGCTGGTCATGTGTCAGTCCTACGCTATTCTTTTGTTAGTAACACGCCAGATGTGTCCACATCGCCCTAGAACGCTCGAAATTGAACGATTAGAAAGTTCAGAGAACGTTGACCAGAACGTCATGGTGTGACGGGGCCTTTAGAGACCCTTTGTTTTCAGACCTGCTATACTGCCGTGTTCAGTTATGTTAGAACGATTTGCAAACAAGTGTGTTTGTCTCCCCATTGTGCAGTAGGTGCATGTGTACGTATCTGGATATGTCCTTTATGAGGGGTTATGTGTGTCTTGATTATTATCATTTTCATCTTTCAAAACGTTGAACTGTAACTGGGACTTGGGAACTGGGATCTGTATGAGTGCTTGCAGGTGTGTGGGTGTGTGTGTGTGCATGTCTTCTTTATTTTCAGAAAAACAATTGTGTGTGTGTGTTTGTAGTTGAATGCAGTATGTGTATGTGTGGTGTGTGGTCTGTGTCTGTGTGGTGTGTGTGTGTGAGTGTGTGTGTATGTGTGTGTGTGTGTGTGTGTGTGTGTGTGTGTGTGTGTGAGTGTGTGCATATGTGTGTATACGTGTAGTAGTGTGCGTGTGTTGGTCTGACATCTGTACTCTGAGCGTGCTGTGCCTCCTTCTCCTCCTCTGCTGGGTCCCTGGGCAGCCATGCGTTTCTCTGTGTGCGATTAATCAGCCTGGCTCAGGAGGGCCATGCATAAAGCAGATGGATTGGCCTGATCGCTGGGGCCCCGTTTGTCATTTGCTTAATCTGGCCTGGCCAGCTATGTGGCCGACCCTGCAGGTTAAGGCTGATGGATGGATAATGGCTGTAGTGCCACTGCAAGAGCAACTGGATCTGAGCCTGAACTGGGCCAGAACCGGGCCAGACACAGCTGCTGTCTGGAGGAGGAGCAGGAATGGATTTAACATCACATTTTCATGGATACACACACACACACACACATACACTGATGTAAAACACTAGTGGACACTGACACACAGCCATACTCACAGTCACAGGCTGCAGGGACTGATGTGCCATCAGACTTTCATAGACACACACACACACACTTAAAAAAAATGATGCTTGCACATATTCCCCTCACACACATAAACACTATAACTCACAGACATTCACATTCTAAATTATAGCCTATGAGACATAAAGACACAAACACACACACACACACACCTACACACACAGACACAAACAGGTGGTGATGATCCTCTAATGTGTGCCTCAGAGTGTAGTGGAGTGTGGATCTGCATAATTACCTGTTTATCAGAGGGGCTTCATCACTCTCTGTAAATGCAGGGATTCCCACAATCGAGCTAAACACTTAAAAGCATACTAAGCATGTACATCTACCACATGGATGCTGTGTACATTTAGCCCGTGTATGCTGTATACATCTACCACTTGTTGTTTCCCCTCCCCTTCTGCCACACAACAGTTGTGTGTGTGTGTGTGTGTGTGTAAGAGGAAGAGGATGGATAGATGGAAGAAGAGGTGGAGTGTCACTTCAGATTATTGTAGACCATCCTTTCCAACCTCTCTCCGTTTCTCTCCTCCTCTTCCCATCTGTTCTTCCTTCCCTTTCTCAAATCAGATGCCTTCCTCCCGACAGACCTACCAACACCAGAACATATACAGGGAGAGAGGGATAGAGGGAGAGGAGAAAGAAAGAAAATGAAGAAATGGTTAAAGATGAAGGAGAGACATGGAGGAAGGAAGGAACATGAAGAAATTATGAAGAATAAAATAAAACAAAGATAAAAGAGTGAGCAAGGAGAAAGAGGGAAGACAGATTAACTGAGAGAGAGAGAGACAGAGAGAGAGATGGGTCTGGTCTGGGGGTGAGTTTTCATAATGTCATTGAGTGGTTCATGTAATATTGATGGAGGGAGACATGAGAGTTTGCCTGACGGAGAGGTTATTTTCCTTCATTCTTATTCTGTGGCTGCTAAGGGTATTGTGCAGCTGTCACCCACAGACTTCACAAGAGACAGTGGTCTGCTTCCAGAGGTGTGTGTCAGCACACTTTGACAGGTTCTCAGATATAAGTAGATTTAAGAGAGATTTGCTCAATTTCTCCCTCTTTCATCTCTTCTCCCTCCATCAATCTCTCTTATTTACTCTCAGTTTCTCCCTCTTTTTCATTCTCTCTCATTCTCTCACTCTTTCTTTCCCCAGTGAGTCTAGGAGCTTTTTTGAGAATTGTGTTATGTACTTACACAACTATGCTGGTTGTGCTGACCAAAGTTGAGTAGAGCTGATTCAGAGTAAAACATGATGTGAAAAGACTGGCACATAGTTTGTGTTTGTGTTGTGTGTGTGTGTGTGTGTGTGTGTGTGTGTGTGTGTGTGTGTGTGTGTGTTTGTGTGTGGGAGTGTGTGTGTGTATGTTGATCACAGTACTCAGCAACTTGTGCCAGGTGGGCAGATGTCCCTGTTGTGGGTGCTGGGAGCTGCTGTAGACTGCTGATGAACACCACAGTCAACTCTCCTGTGTGGGGCTAGAGAATCTACATCAATCCACAACAAATACATTTAAGGGACAAAAAAGTGTCGGCACACACACACACAGACACACACACACACACACACACACACACACACACACAAATATATAGGCGTATCCCTAACAACACTAAACCACGGGTATCCCTAAAAACACTAAACTAGGCGTATCCCTAACAACACTAAACCACGCGTATCCCTAACAACACTAAACTAGGCGTATCCATGTGAAAGCACACTTGTTCATCTCGTGTCAGAGAGAGAGTTCACTTCTGTGTTTCAGCAGAAGAGAGACCTAAACACGCTCTTCTGCACGTGGGAGTGAGCTGCCAAACCACCTCCCCCCTCCTCCCAGGGTGTCACCCCTCCTCACCCCTCCAGTTGGCACTGTCACCACGGAGACCCAACCAGGATGGCTTAATCGTCATCGCCATCCCTACGCATGTGCCTAAGATTACCAGCAGGCCGGGAGCCCCAGTGCAGCGTCTGTCTTTGTGTGTGTGGGGTGGTGCTTGAAGAACTGTGGTCTCGGTGTGACAGGTTGTGTGCGATGGCATTTTAAAATCCTACAAGCCAGATGCTACTCTCTCCAACCCTCCTCTCCCAGTTCCTCTCCTCAAGCTTCCAGAATGTTCCAAGTGCTCCCTCCGGAGTCGTGGTGGGCGTCTGAGTGGGAATGGAGATGGAAGAGTGACAAGACAGAAAGAGGAGAAAAAGAGGGATGAGGAAGAGAAGATCTGTCAGATCCTTATTTCACCTTTTCTTTTCTATGGTCTGTTTTGATACATCAAGTCAAAACAAGACCTGACAAATGTGGTATAGGATATGACAGTGGAAGAGGGTGCCGGTGTGTGTGTGTTTGCGCATTTGAAGTTGGTGAAAAATAAGGAGTGTGTGTTTGAAACCCCAGCCCAGCTGTTCACTAATTACATTTTCATGAGCTGAAGGAAGTGCTTTAAGCCTTTAATATGCATTTTGCAAAGTGATGTGTATGGGTGAGGGTGCATGTGTGTGGTTGAGTGAAACAATATGCATTTCAATCCATTGCAGTACTATTAGTTTTCAATTATTGCTCAGTGAAGTTTTAAATGTGGGAATGAGCAGTGAGAGTGTGGAGCCCAGCACTGCACACACCAGTGGCCAAGTCAGTAATTCCTTACTGTGAGGAGTGTGTGTGTGTGTGTGTGTGTGTGTGTGTGTGTGTGTGTGTGTGTGTGTGTGTGTGTGTGTGTGTGTGTGTGTGTGTGTGTGTGTGTGTGTGTGTGTGTGTGTGTGTGTGTGTGGTGTGTCAGTAAGCCCTGACTGAGCAGAGCTCATTTCATCATGTCTGTTCCCAACACCCAACAGGGAATACAGCTAAGATCTCTCTCCCTCTCCCTCTCTCTCTCTCTCCAGGACCCATGCAGGAGACAGTGATTGACTTCTGGAGGATGGTGTGGCAAGAGAACACAGCTACCATCGTCATGGTGACCAACCTGGTTGAAGTTGGCAGGGTGAGTACAGTGTGGCATGAGGGACATTTCTAATGGGCCTATTGCCTCTCTCTCCCAGTCCATCCATCATGTGTGCATGCGCACACACACACACACACACACACACACACACACACACGCACACACACACACACGTTCACTGAAATGAAAGTGATGAGGAGTGTGTAGTGACTGTGAGCTAATCGATACACACTCCCAGTGGAGCTGCAGTGAGTTGGCAGGCTGTGTGTGAGACTGATCCATACTTCAGCCTCATACACTCCTAATGATCTGCAAGCAGAACGGTGTGTGTGTGTAGGTGTGTGTGTGTTTGTAAACAAAATCTCCAATACTGCATTATATGATTCATTACAACGTATTGTTACGTCCATGCAACCAAGAAGCAGTAATCAGGAGCGGAATTCCACAATGTATGAGTTCCAGACTGCAGGTCCTGAAGACTTGTCTCTCTCACACACACTCTGACCCATCTAGGGGATCCATATCAGAGCATCCTTGGCCTTTCAGGGCCCTCACCTCACCCCCAGCTCTGCAGAGACGTGGTAATAGAGAGCTCTGAAGCCATTAGAGCTCCATTTCACTCAACTGTCACATATACACACATTTGCACACTCTCACAGATTGACATATACACACATTTGCACACTCTCACAGATTGACATATACACACATTTGCACACTCTAACATGCACACACATGCCCCCCCCCCCCCCCCCAGTAGATCCAGATGTTCTGGGCTCTACTGTCTTTCTCTCTCCCTCTCTGTTTTATGGTCCTTGTCTAATGGCAGCAGGCACAGAGCCACAATAGCCCGTCGGGATGCCCGCTTAGGGGCACTCAAACCACCATGGCATGGCAAAGCCACTGCCATCTGCTTCTTCCTGCTCTGCACTGAGGAACTCAGGGAATTTTCTGCTCGGCTGTCTTACCTGCAGCCGGAAGCACTGGACCATATGTTTGTTGGGGTGGGGTGGGGGGTCGGTGAGTGTTAGCTTCTCTAGATGAGAGTTGAGCTAATTGGTGGATATGTTGCAGGCTTAATCAGATCGATGTTTAACTGATTGAATGAAAGTTTATGCCTTACGTTTTTGTGTATGTTGTGTGTGTGTGTGTGTGTGTGTGTGTGTGTGTGTGTGTGTGTGTGTGTGTGTGTGTGTGTGTGTGTGTGTGTCTGTGTGTCTGTGTGTGTGTCTGCACAGATCATGATTACACTGTTTTCCTCCTGGCCTGCATGGCTGATCAGAATTGATGAAATAATACGATGGCTGTGGCATAATTTAATCGCCTGGAATCGGCGTTCCGTGATCGTTTGAGAGGATTACTCATCACGATAGTCGCCAGGAGACCACCGCTCCGCTTCTCCTGCTTCAGTTACTCGATACGGGAATTTCATTCTGATCCTAATGACTGCACCAGTCAGCAGCTAAATTTATTCTTGTCACTTCATGTGTTTCTCATAAAAATATTTTACGTATTCAATATATCTCTGTGCTGTCATTCACATTGCCATTCTTGCTGGAGTTAATTAACCAACTGATGGTGTGGCTTGTCTGTGGTGTGTGTGTTTGTGTGTGTGTGTGTGTGTGTGTGTATGTGTGAGTGTGAGTGAGTGAGTGAGTGAGTGAGTGAGTGAGTGAGTGAGTGAGTGAGTGAGTGAGTGAGTGAGCGAGCGAGCGTCTAAGTGTAGGATGAGCTGGACTGATGGAGAAAGTGCCCAAAGGGGATGATGGCAGCCGTATTTTATTTTCACATTTCTCATCCAATGAAGTTTCATGGCTGCTCTTAGAGATTAGTCACTCAATGGAGCTCAAACAGGAGGAATATGGGTCCCCAGGTCTAACACCATTGCTACTCAAAAGCACCTGTGTCTGCCATAGCTCTGCACAAGCTTTAGCTGGGTATGAGCACAGTGTCAGTACCGTGAGTGAATTGTAGTGGCCCTTGTGGTGAGTTGGTTTATTAGGGTATACTCATAGGAAGGCACCTGTCTGGGAACTTTGATGCGTAACATCTGCTATTAGCTTTATTACATTTATCTGTCTGCACTATCAGCTGCGATCAAAATGAATGGAAAGACAAGCACAGCCCCTCCTGAAAAGAGTCTTACTGTCACTCTTAACTGGCCAGTTGGGTGAAATGTGTTGTGAAACACTTCATTTATATCTGAATATCAATGTAAATAAATAGCCTTCAGCTGAGAGTAAATAAAGGCATCTGAACTACATTTTTATCTAAACAAGGTGATTCAATTTAGTTTAAATTCTATCTTCATATTACTGTTTTTACAACTCATGCAAATGCTGTGTGTGGAATATTCAAGTAACATTTAAGCACCTTGAGTAACAATCCCCAAAGAGCTTGTCAGGTTCTTGAGTCAGATTACAGAAGCAGCTCTCAATAGCAAGTGGTCCTTATTGAACCAGCTGCTCTGGCCGTGTAAGATTCCATGTTTTCATTCAGCATTCATGGATGTGTGAATAGAGTGAAAGTGGGAATCACCTGACAGTCATTACCACCTAAGTCCTCCAAAGGGAGCGACCACAGCGCTTGGGCGCATCAATGCCAGCGACAGCATGAACTCATTTAGAGTAGAGATGGATGGTGTGACTGACACCATCTCAGACTGAGAGGAACCTATTGATTTATGTGTGGTGCTGATGAACAAGAGAGTACACACACCGGCACACAAAACGGCACTGGCTTATATTACATATTTTATTAGGCTTTGACGTTTACACGTGGTTGTCCTTCACCTCGTCCTTGTCATCAACGCTTAACAGCAGACAAATCTGACCTTATATGACAAAGGACTTGAGTAAAATGCTGATAGTGGTTGTTTTATGAATGGAGAATCAGCCATCAGAGATGCAGACATCCACGGGTAGATGTAGATGCCCTCTAGGCTGCCCAAGGTTATGATAAGTGTGTTTGTCTCCTTGTTCCTGCTGCTGTAGTGTTTTCTGTGATGTGTCTGGAGGCATTGCTCTTTGTCAGTGGTGCTGGATGAAAGAATATTCTTGACCTTGAATATTACCTGCTATGGTACGACTTTTTTTGTTTTGCTCACCATGTTACTTGTGACGAATTCATGTGTCAGAATGTGCCAGATTTTCTGCATTTTATATTTATATAGTCATTGTGAGGGACTCAAGAGCGAAGCGCTGCCTGGAATGAAATGTCTACCTGCATAGTTAATATCTGGTCTCACTTCCAGCAGTAAGAGTGATTTGTTTCGTTTAGAACCTCTGCATTTTCAATTACATCAGCTATTCATCATATTTAGCCACGCACCGTTATGGAAGGGTGTTATGCATGAAACATGAAGCAGGCTGGTGAATGGTCAGCTGGACCCATCAGGAAAATGATTTATGATTGGCCATTGAGGGTTTTGTAGGCTCTGCTGTCATGAGTGAATCACTTCATTGAAAAGTGAAAATGACTTTCTGTCTCTGACTGGCGCCCATACCACTGAGTCTGTGTGTGTGTGTGTGTGTGTGTGTGTGTGTGTGCTAATGGTGTGTATTTGTTGTTTCTCTCCCACAGGTGAAGTGCTGTAAGTACTGGCCTGATGACACTGAGGTGTACAGGGACATGAAGGTGACTCTGATTGAGACGCAGCTCTTGTCTGAGTACGTCATCAGGACCTTTGCTGTTGAAAAGGTGAGCTCATCGAGGGGAAAAAAAATCTTAGTGGTTAAGGGTTATCATTCAGCAGTGAAATCAGTGAAAAAAACAACACTAATAATTGAGGATATCAATTTACATATGCACACTTACTGTTGGGATTGGCCAAGATTTTTCTGGAGTTCTTATATACATGCTTAGTCCAAAAGTAAATTTAGCTCCAGTGCTACATTTATTTCAATATGTTTAAGTATCTACTACATTAACTGCATTTCTTATTCCTCTTCCTATCTCTCTGTGTGTGTATATTCATCTGGGTTGTGTATATGTTTCTGATGTATGTGTGTGTGCTTACCTTTGGGTGTGTGTGCACCCACAGAGGGGAGCTCATGAGATTCGGGAGATCCATCTGTTCCACTTCACGGGGTGGCCGGACCATGGTGTTCCCTACCACGCCACTGGGCTGCTGGGCTTCGTCCGGCGGGTGAAGGCCAAGAACCCTGCCAACGCTGGCCCCATGGTGGTGCACTGCAGGTGGGTCACTTCACAAACACACTCCCCTCTCCTCCTCTGCCTCTGGTGACCTGTGTGTGTGTGTGTGTGTGTGTGTGTGTGTGTGTGTGTGTGTGTGTGTGTGTTTATATAGGAGCTCAGCTGTTTTGCCTTTCTGCAGACACATGTTGCTCTTTCCCAAACCCTTGCTGCAAAATGCTTTTTGAATTATCAACGTCTGTGTTTGTACTATTGTAGTTTAAGTAGATCTCTAAGCATTCGTATTTTAGACCAGACCAGGGCCCTGCCAGATCTAACTTCTGTGTTTGTACCATTGTATTTGTATAAGAGCTGTAAGTGTTTTCATTTGGTCAAGGTACCTGCGATACCTATGTAGAACAGTTGTGTCCAGAATTATAAGTGTTAAAAGGAAACATCCTCATCGAGACAAGGACACATTTATCTAAGTGGTTCTAAGTGGACCCCGTCTGGCATTCTTGGAAGGATCTGTGTATCTTCTAGAACTCGTTACTCCACTTCCCCCAACTATAAGCAAAAGTTTCCAAACTCTTTTAGTTATCTTCAAACTACTATTGACTTGGCAAAAGCACACACACACACACACACACACACACACACACACACACACACACACACACACACACACATGCATTAAGTGTCTGTGAGATCAGAACCCTAAGTTGTAGAGAACATGATGACAGAGGTGGAGTGTTTGAGTGTGTAGTGAGACAATAGGATCAAGGACACACACACACGCACACACACACACCAGAGTCAGAAATGGCTTGAGGCAGCCCATTTTCTCATTTCTTCTCTGCTCGGTTGGGGTGGGGGGGTCTCTAACCTTGTGTGGGACGGAGGCAAGCCCCCCCCCCCCCATCTAGCCTCAGTCTCTCTGGCCTCTTGGAGGTGTCATGTCCATGGGGGGGCTAAATGACCCCAATTAGGAGTGAGGTCACGCCTGGCTAATGGAGATGCCACCAAGCAACAATTGCTGTGACGCCCACACTAGAGAAGGACTGCTCTATAAAACTCTCGCCCACGTGGAAAGGTCAACACAGAGCAGCTACAGGGGGCTTCCTGTGTGTGTGTGTGTGTGTGTGTGTGTGTGTGTGTGTGTGTGTGTGTGTGTGTGTGTGTGTGTCTGTGTCTGTCTGTCTGTCTGTCTGTCTGTCTGTCTGTCTGTCTGTCTGTCTGTGTTTGTGTGTGCGAATTATTCCCAGTCATTTTTCATAATTCATTGTTTCTGAATGCAATATGAATCCAGTTACAATATTCTTTATTCAAATGTAAGTCCTTCAACAAACATTCATTTTGGGAGTCATATGACACTGACATTATATGTAAATAAAGATAATATAGTTTTGGACTATTCATAGCCAATCATTTCTGGCAGCCCTGGTATGGTATGTGATGGAGGGAATCTATGACTGCCTCAGTCTATGTGAACATTCATAGTGTCCTCATATTTGAGGAGCGTAAAGTGCCAGGACTGTCTCTCTGTCTGACTATCTGTCTGACTCTGAACTGTGTTTTATGGAGGGTGACACTTCGGCAAGGTAGTAAGGAACAAAAGTTTTTATGAACTTAGTTATTTTATGACTTGGTTTTACTGCAGGACTAAAGCTAAATAATGTATGAGGTGTTATATTATGTGTATTAGGGTTATGCTTAGGTATTTAAACATGCCATATTCCTCACACTTTTACACAGCTGAACACAAGTGATTTCACAGGTGATGGGGTGTGTTACATTTTGCATAAATGAACCACAAAGTAACACTTTTGTCAGCTCACATTGAGCATGTCACAGATAAGTGTGCAGGACTCAGTGGGAAATATTCCAATCAGGAGATGACTGGCAATTACATTCTGTCTGAGTCTGTGTTGTGATTGGTCTATCTGCAGTGCGGGGGCTGGCCGGACTGGCTGCTTCGTTGTGATTGACATCATGCTGGATATGGCGGAGAGAGAGGGCGTGGTCGACATCTACAACTGTGTGAGAGAGCTAAGATCACGGCGCGTCAACATGGTACAGACAGAGGTACGAGCACACACACATTGACATGCATACACAGATACACATCCGTATGCCCACACCATTTAGAATATTTACACCTAGCTTCAGAGATGAAGGCAGCTTAAACCATGTGGGTGTAAAAGGCACAGGACATGAAGCTCATATGTCACAACACGCTCTTTCATTTAACATCTTCATGTCATTTTGTTCCATCCAAGGATCATTTCACCGCATCTGTTGGCTGTTTTGTGAGTCTCCCAAAACAAACACGCTCAGTCAATCTCACTCTCCCAGTGCATCCCAGCAGTGATAAAGATTTTAGGGGCGGACATACAAAGTGGGAAGGGGATTTGCGTGTGTGTGTGTGTGTGTGTGTGTGTGTGTGTGTGTGTGTGTGTGTGTGGCCCTTCAGACAGTTTAAGTTATGGACCTGGAGGAGAGAGCTCTCTAGTTGCCTTCAAACAGTCACACACCATCTGGACGCCATGCTACTTATATGCACATTTCTAGGGCCCTTTGATTTCCGTAATGCGGAAAACACGGGTGGAATCATGAAATTCAGTGAGTAAAGCGGAAATTACAGTTACATGCAGAATTGCATGGAGAAATACATTTGATAACATTAGAGACAACATTTTTGCCGACGTGGGTGACACAGGACCATCAAAGATGTTGTCAGAGACAGCTAGCAAAAGTTAATGAAACACAAAATCTGTAAAATCTCATTATATAAACCTCTTTGAAGATAAATAGTTTCACACTGTTGTCTAACGGACACATGTTTATGCATTGTGCCCGAACAGGAGATACGGTCACCTGTTTTAGACTGACACAGGAGACTAAAACTGGCCACTGGGGCAGCATCTGAATATTCTTAGAAATCCATAAGACTTACAATGTACATATAGATTATCATCATAACACAAGTGGCTTACTGTCTCAGTAACAGTCTTGTGGCCAGAACCTGGAACGTAATCTCTCTTAAATATGTAAATAAAAAATGATAGTAGATGAAACTGTGTTTGTAGTCTTTAGGGTTATACTAGCCTCCTACACTCCCTACCCTATCACAACATAGGTCTATCACCTACATATGACTTGATGGTAATCCAATTAATAAAACAAATATAAAGAAATAAAACGAAAAACACAGAATCAGGCAGGAAATAAAACAGAATTTGGCAGAGAGAAAAAATGATTTAATGTAATTCCACTGAATCACAAGCACCATTCTCCCACCTTTATAGTGTGGGAAGAGGCCTGCATGTATGTGTGTGCCTGTGTGAGTATGTGTTTGCATATGAGATTGTGTTTGTGTGGGGCATTTGCATAAGAATTTGTGTGTGTGCGTGTGTGTGTACAAGTGAGCTTACTCGACTGCGTTTGCCTCTGAGGTGTTTAGTCGCCTTGGCATTAGCTTCACCCCTGTGGCTGTTGATTACCTTTTCATGGGCAGATGGATCTGTCAGAGGAAATGACATGTTGACATCACAGGCAGTTTGTTTTCCACAGACACGATGGCAGGTGATCCTCATTAGCAGAAGGCATGGTTCAAATGCAGGACATTTAGCTGTGCCGATGTCTGTGGAGTAAGAAGAGTAAACAGAAACAAACAAACGGGCGAAAGAAAAGAGGCAACATCTGGGTCATTAAGTTACATCACACAGACACGCCTCGGCATAAAACCAGTGACCCCTACACTAAAGATGTTTTAGTCAGACGTGACAGGGAAATGTCCTCTCAGAATGTCACTTCAGAAGTGATTTCCATCAGGCACTGAATGTGCTCCTCTTCACTGCTCTCGTGGGGGGCGGGGGGGGGGGGGGGGTGGATGTGAGGTTCGGGTCTTTGGGACCACGTCATTCCCTCCCACGCCACACTGTGATGGGGGCACAGAGAAAGCTGAATTACTCATGATAATTAGGAGACGCTATTGCTCGCCAAATGGAAATCCCACTCACGCTCCTCAGGAGTTTTGGTGAGAGCGAGTGAGGGAGTGAGGAGGGGTAGGAGGAGGTGGTGTTTTGGTGAGAGGAGAAAGGCATCAGAATACGTAAAAATACATCTGAACAGATATTGGCATCAACACATTCCCCAGTTCTCTGTGCAAAAGCGACACAGGAAATGATTATAATGAGCCGCTTTAGCCAAGTAATGTCACATTTGAGTGATCTGTCTTTCTGTCTTTCCTCAGTAAAGCCTTCTACAAAAATACATCTCCAGCTGGGTCAAAAACATAGATTTCCGACAGGAAACTTTCACTCAGCTTTATTTTTCTCTTGTGGTTCAGCGATCTCTTTTATCTGAAGTCGAATGAATATCAAGCCGTATGAACATTACCCCACCATGTCCACTCCCATTGTTTCCATGCAGAGACAGAAGCTGACTGGAATAGATTGGTTGTCCTTTGGATGCTGGATGTTTTAGACCACCAGAGGCATCCCTGATGTTGAATGTATTTTAGGGATCTCACAGTGGGAGCTGTAATAGCCTACTGGGGGCACTCAGGCCGGGTGGGGTTAACCACCTGCAGAGTCAAAGAGGCTGGACAACACCAGTGGGGTAGAGAACCATGCAGGTCCATGCAGATTCAGTACAGCAGGACCTTCACAGTGGCATGGTTTACTGACGGCGCTGTTTGTCCCTTCTCAGGAGCAGTACGTCTTCATCCACGACGCCATCCTGGAGGCGTGCCTCTGTGGTGACACCACCATTCCAGCCAATCAGCTGCGCTCCATCTACTACGAGATGAACCGATTGGACCCCCAAACCAACTCCAGTCAGATCAAGGAGGAGTTCAGGGTAAGCATTCAGTGGGGGTCAAAGATCACAGAATGGAAAAGAAAAAAAGGCCTCTCTGAAAGTCCCATTTATTTAATTATTATTGTTACTGGTTTATATCATCTGTTAAGTACTTTCCAGAGCAAAAACATTTTGGGTGTTAAATGAACCGACTTATGTACCCCTCACCCCACATTGGCTAGATGACCCATTGTACTCTACCAAACCCATCTCAACTGGGCGGCCCATCTTTATCTACCACACCCATCTCTGCAGGCTTATCCATGCCTTCTCTACTCTTTTCTGATGTTCTGTGTGGGTTCTGGTGTGTTCCCTCTGGGTTCTGCAGACGCTGAATATGGTGACTCCAACACTGCGTGTGGAGGACTGCAGCATTGCTCTGCTCCCACGGAACCATGAGAAGAACCGCTGCATGGACGTTCTCCCACCTGACCGCTGTCTTCCCTTCCTCATCACCATCGATGGAGAGAGCAGCAACTACATCAATGCAGCACTTATGGATGTGAGTGTGTGTGTGTGTGTGTGTGTGTGTGTGTGTGTGTGTGTGTGTGTGATTGAGGGATCCATGTATCTACTTGTGTGTGTATAAGTGAGAGAGAATTTGCATGGATGTGTGTGTGTGTGTAATTTCAATCACAAATTGCCTCTTTACCTCCGAATCAAGTCTAATCTGTAATCCCTCTCTTTCTGTCCCACTCACAGAGCTACAAGCAGCCATCTGCATTCATTGTTACCCAGCATCCCTTGCCAAACACAGTGAAAGACTTCTGGAGGCTGGTGTTGGACTACCACTGTAGTTCCATCGTCATGCTCAACGACGTTGACCCAGCTCAGGTACATTGTGTGTGTGTGTGTGTGTGTGTGTGTGTGTGTGTGTGTGTGTGTGTGTGTGTGTGTGTGTGTGTAAAAAGGATTACATGTATTGAATTCAAACTATATAAGTGTAGTCCTGTCACTTCTCTCTCTCAGTACTCTCTCTCGCCCTGGGCAGAGGAGTCTTTTATGAAATTCAAACTTATGTTCAATATGAAAAATATGTTCACAATATGAAAAAGGTGAAGTGAGATGCAGGTGTGTGTGCATGTCTGTGTGTGTTTTATGCTGTGGGTTCAGGAGCCAGCCTGTAGCCCTGTCATAACAACTCTGATCAAAGTCCCTTTCCTTGGACTTGGAACGCGCACACACACACACACACACACACACACACACACACACACACACACACACACACACACACACACACACACACACACACACTTCAGTCCCTCAGCAGTAGCTCTCTCTTTCATTCAATATTCTCACTGTAGCCACAGTGAGCCTCAGGTGAAATATATACTACACACACAAGCCTACGCACACACACACACACACACACACACACACACACACACACACACACACACACACACACACACACACACACACATTATAGATAGTGAGGCAGGCAAAAAGTAAAATCTTACCTTAAAACAGACACACTCACACACTGCACTCCCCACTGATTACTAATTCTCTGGGCGGTGATGTTCCTGCTGTGAATCAGAGCAGGCTGTGTGGACCAGGGTTATTATTCTAAACTAACACTAAGATGAAAACTAATGGTTTTGAGACATTTTCGTGAACTGAAATTAAATAATTTACCCAAAGAAAATGTAAAACTGATGCTTAATGAAACTAATAATAAAAAAAGACAAAAAATTATTGTTGTAATCGTTTCAAGACAGCGGACATCATATCTATGCTTGGCGTCGGGTGTCATACTCCCACAATTCA
>NC_045173.1:14127235-14132235 GCF_900700415.2 Clupea harengus
ACCAACTGTGCTGCTGTTGGTGTTTGTATGGTTTTTGCATTCCTTTTCATTAGTTAAATTGCTTGGTTTCCACCAAAACTCCTTACTGCTGCTTTAAGGTTACTTTTTGTCTTCTTTTACAGGACCAGTACAAGTTCTGCTATGAGGTGGCCCTGGAGTATTTGAGTTCTGGGTAAAACCCCAGGACAACGCTGAAGGAACAGAAGAGTTCAGGGGCCTGGACGTGATCTGACCGAAGGGGTTACTTGTGTGTGTGTGTGTGTGTGTGTGTGTGTGTGTGTGTGTGTGTAGAAAAAACACTCTCTTCTGACAGATGTTGTAATAACTGTGTTTACAGTGTGTATATCTCTCCGACCATCTCGCTTTTGGACTCGTAGCTTATCCGTCCACGTCCCCATCTGTCCCTCCTGGCTCATTTGAACTGTGGAGGAGAAAGCACAACTACCCCGTGGAGGAGCGCCCCTGCTCCCTCTGACCCCCGACCCTTAGCCCCTAACCTCTGACCTCGGAGGTCATCATCGTCGCCTTCATGCTCAGTGGATTGTGCAGTGTCACATTCTGTGCCACAAATGGTGATTTCGCAAGTTTAAAGTGCTTTGAAGGATATTTTTGCAACAGTCGAGAGCTTAACTGTAACATTGTGGTTTTAAATATTTTAAATAATCATGATGAAAGTGATTACCTTGCTTTGCTGATTGTCACCTTCAAGTATCCAAAGCATCTGCCTATCCAACTGTTTTCTCTTCCTTTTCTGTTTTTTTTCTTTGCTCTGCGCTACCATTGTGAATACTCACCATTGTGTTAATACTGTAAATATTTAGCTTTTATGAGATTATTTATTCATTTGTGTATTTAGCTTTTTTTTCAGATTGTTTGTTTGTGTGTGTGTGTGTGTGTGTGTGTGACAGAGAGTACATGCGCGTGAGAAACAGTGACAATCATGCTTATGGGTTTGATGAATTCTATTGCCCAGATGGTTTTGTCAGCTTTTTATTCATCTCATTTAAAGAAATGTTCATGAACCAATATATGATATGTATGGATTTGCACTGAGTGTTTTGTGTATTTTTTTCTTCAAAGAGTCCGAGACTCCTGCTTAGCTTTTAGTTCAACCACCAGACATAATTAAAAGACAAAGCCCATGTCCCATCACGTGGATGAGATCAAATAGCAGCCATTTCCTGAGGAGCACAGCAAGCACTAAGATAAGTTCAGGTTGACCCTTGTAGCTTTCAGTATGGACATCCTGCTGCCTTGAGCACTAACCTCCAGCACATCTGTAAATCGGTGGGGAGGGTGTTAAAGATTCAGGGGGGCAGCACTGTGCCTCTGCCCTGGAATATTACTGGGACTGTAGATTTCTCTGAGATTGAGACCATAGAGCTGAGCTGAGCCAGATGAGCTCCAGAGGTGAGCGGCTTCTGCGATCCTCACATCTCCCCGCAATGAGCAACCGGCACACCTGACGATGGCCACATGAACGCTTGGACATCTAAAGGATGTAATATTACTGTATTATTTGCATTTTTTATTTACATTATTTTATTAAAATAAGTGGCATTGTCGTGGGCATGTGAATCAAACTATATATATGTTTGCCATTTCTCTACCGTGACTGAGAGGAACTGTCATTGCTGTACTGGAAATCTCCGGAAATCTAATTCTGAAGGTGCTGGTGCCATGACAAATGTTATCTAGGGATCATAAGAAATCTTAATGGAGTGCCTGAAGCCCATGGGCTAAACTAGTTTAGGATCTCCTGTGATGTAGCCAGAATTTCAAAATGGGGGAAGTTTTAAGGATAAACCTAAACTTCACCCTGGACCAATAAAGTATCTATCTCAAATGCCCAAAAGCTACATCACCCAGTCAACGGAGTGCTCTTGCCAAATCATCTCAGTCATAGATCCAGGTGATGCTTCCAGTCATCTAATTTATAAACACGACCGGACTGGAACGATTTCGTTATTAAAAGTTGCATCTGTGGCGCATTCTGTATAACATGGCGAATCTATAGGTCACGTTATCTTCCAACTTCATTCTTGTTTAAAAGGTGAATTTTAAAAAACACAAAAAATATGATCAATTCAACAAAGTGCAGACCTTTTTCGTTTGTGCCGCCGATTTAAAAAGACTGGTGAGTTATGATAATACTCGGTGTCAGCAGGCGTTATCATAACCCATATCTTTATTATGCAGTATCTATTGATACCCATTTTTATCGATGCAGTCACTGTGTGTACACGTATGCGTGTATGCCATCAGATGACGTTAAATGCGAATGGTTTTCTGCTTCTGTACTCTCCAAACGTTGCGTAATCAAGGCACGCCTCCAACCCTTTAAAATACGGTGTCAGCCTTCCGTCGGAGACTTGCGCTCACCGCGACTCTACAGGGAACGCTGAGGACCAGTTGCCTTGACAGCTCGCGAGTTTGAGTTCTTTTTGAATCTATATGTCGGGATGATATTATCACTACACATAAAGAGTAGTTAGTTCATCTGCTCTCACTTCTTAAAATGGTGTTGATGTAGCTAAGGCACGTTTGGGTTAAGGTCGGCAATTCTCTCCTTTTGAGATGGATCACTTGGCACCGCGTACCCATGCATGGTTGTGGGTCATATTAGTGAACTCGCAGATGGAGCTAGGCATCACCGCGGCAGCGAATAAATCGGTTGGCGGAATGCGATCCACTTCACCCGAGATGCCACGAATCGGCTTTATTCCGCTTTTAAAAGGGGTCGTTTTCTCCTATCGGCTAAATGGATTTTTCCGCGTTGTGTGCATGTGCTCATTATCAAAGTATTAATCGATAGGCATGCATTGTAAATGCGCTTCTTGGGAGTAAAGCTGTCAGTTTCAGATTTGCCAGCGCTGTAAATCTTGCATTACCGTAGGCTTAGAATCTGTTGTATTCGGAGTATCCATTTATCAACAGTGTTATTATGTTTTAGTCTACTTTTCGTTGTACTGAGAGTTGCAGTGTCAAATTATCTTGTTTGTTTTAGCATATATGTAGATTTTTTTAGATCGTTTCCATCATTGCATTGGGTTACTGCTAAACGTAATTTGGGAGAGGGACTGCACTTTCAAGACCCATGTTGCGCGCAGATTACACGAGAAAGGTATATTGTAAACTATCTCATTAATCGCCTATTGGGGGCAGCACTGTTCACTCAGAAACGTTTGAGTTTGAGTCCGACTACCCGGTCCCACCTACCAGCAATAACAATACTTAACAAAGATGTTCTAAAAATGTGACCTTATCTTTACACAATAAGCACTAAACCATTTTCCAAATCCAAGTTCCAAATGTGGGACCAAATAATGCCATATCACACAAGTGGCTAAATAATTAACAAAACTGATTGCAAGTCACCCCTGAGAACAGAGTAACCTAAGCCATGGAACTGGCCAACTGTAGCCTGTTTGGCAAAGTCAACACATTACAGCTGACCGAGAAGCTGCTTGTGTAATCTCCGTGTGTGTGTGTGTGTGTGTGTGTGTGTGTTCATTTAATCCAGCACATCAACCATCTGTGTGGAAGCTACCAGCCTGAGCAGAAAGAGATGTATCATCCCAGGGCTTCTCCTGCTCCCTGTATCCCTCCCTGAGACTCATCCATAGCCCCTGCACTAATTGCATGACTTGCCGTATGTACATATATAACCCAGGTACAAATCACCGTGATCTATCCCCTGTCATGCCCTCCTGTGTGTTTGCGTGTGTCATCATGATCTATCCCCAGCCACATCCAACACAACACAAGGTGTTCTGATTCTAATTGTCATCCTTGATCATGCCTATGTCATCCGTGATCATGCCTATGTCCTCCTTGATCAGGCCTATGTCCTCCTTGATCAGGCCTATGTCCTCCTTGATCAGGCCTATGTCCTCCTTGATCAGGCTTATTTTCTTATTCTCAAGGAACCAAAAGTATTTCTCTTCTCTACCTCTTCTTCCACAGAACAACATGACAAACAAATGAAGACAAGCGTCTGTCTTTAAACTAATCATGGGCACAGCCTCATAGAACCCAGTGCTGTTAGCTAGATAAAACCATACGTGTAAATCATTACACATTTCAATATCATTTGCACAATCCAGTCCCATAAGTGTGAGCTCTCCCTCCAGGATGAACTATAGCTGAATCCTAAATGAAGATAAGATAAGATTAGAAAAGATAAGATGAAGAAGAAGATGAGAAATATGTCAGAGGGTGTGGTTTTGGGTAGCCATTGGAGCCATTAGGTTTATTATTTTATAAAGAACCCATAGTTATTTTTTCCACGGTATGCCTTATTCTGGCAAAAGGTAGGAGTTTGTTTGTAAGGACACGGCTGAAGAATCCTTTTTAACTCTGTGCAATCTGTCTTGCAAACTGGAGCTTTTCCTGCCCCAGTTTATGGTCTTAGCCTAATAGCCAGCAGAAGATAAAGACACGCACAGTCTGTTTTCCCAGATAAACACTTCTTCATTTCAATCTCTGGCATTAATATTCATATAGCTGCTTTTCTCTCTCGCACTCTTGAAAATAACAAGAAAGGAAGAAGGAAAAAAATCCTCTCTCCGCTCCTCTACCCTTGGATAGCTGGCGTTTCTGTTGCCGTTGGCGAGTGATAATAGAAGCCGGTTAGCGGGCGAGCGCTCAGGGGTGTCTGCCTCCCTTTGTGTGAGCCAGTGGAGAATGAAATTAAATATCTCCATGCAGGTTCTACAGCACTCTCAACAACAACAGCTACAAGAAAAATATATTACAAAAACAGCACAAACATCATCACACAAACACACGCACACACACACACACACACACACACACACTACTTTCTCTTCAGTCCAGTTGTGATTGATAACAGTTCAAAGAAGGAAGTGTGTGGAAGCCTCAATCTGCATGATATGATTAAAATAAAGTTTGTCTTTTACTCATGGATGGACTGATGAAGCGAAACACGAAACAGTGTGTTGATATCAATCTCAATAAAGCCCAGGCCCAGACCCGGC
>NC_045173.1:14137235-14139735 GCF_900700415.2 Clupea harengus
ACACATCCACCAAAACTCCATCTTGATCTCTGTATGAGCCAGAAAAACCTCCAAACTCCAAAGCCTCCAAAGATCCATTTTATTAAGCCTAAAAATGTCCAGTCCTAATTGTGAAACGTTTCGGAAGTTGGAACATTTCTTCTTTCTCTGTTGGAGACGTTTGTTCAAAATAACATTTGTGTACTGAGACTTATCCTGACATAACCTGCATCCTACATAGCAATGCAGTTCTGCTCATACTGCTGCTGGTAGAGAAGGTGAACTGTCTGAAAGACCCACCACCGCGCCCTCAACCCACCCAGAATAAGCCTCTTTATGAATAATTCAGGCACTGTAGTTTGTGAGGCCTCACATGGAGGGCTCAACTGCTACCCCTTCCACCCTCATTCACCCATATTAATACCCAACCCTGCCCTGAGGTGGGCAATCCTTTTCACCCCTCACCCCCCTTCCCTGTGGCAGTGGAGTGTTGGAGCGTGCTCAGTCCAGCCCTGCTGAAGTAGGGGGGCTGATGTGCTGATGCCTGCCTATGGGTCATCTGGTAAAAGCCCAGCAGCCTCTGGGGAGAACAAATAAATCATTTAGCATGCAGGAGACTAGTGTCAGAATGATTAGTGTGGAGAGGCATTTTCACATGGCTCCTAATTCACCCTATAGGGCCTCATAGATAAACTCACCACCATCGTTTTGGTTTGGTCTAAGGCATACTTTATAAATGTAATAGTTTAATAGTAACATTTGTAATTGTATGTTGAATTAATAATGTGTTGTGTTCAATGTTTTTTTCTGATGTTTTGTGAGTAGCTTTGGACAAAAGCATCTGCTAAATACCTTAACCTCATCCAGTCATGATCCAGAGTCGGTCCTCTGTGTGTGGAGTATAGTCTTCCATTATGACAGTTTGACTCCTAATTCACCCCCCTCCCTGTATAGAGCGCTTTACAAATAGAGTCAAGATCCATAGTCACTCCTTTAGAATTGTCTTGATGGGAATAGTCAGTTTGATGGTCAGTGTTGAGAAGAATACATCTGTTAAGCCTACATAGTGTGTGTGTGGTGTGTGTGTGTGTGTGGTGTGTGTGTGTGTGTGTGTGTGTGTGTGTGTGTGTGTGTGTGTGTCGAAGCATCTGCACTCCAGTGACACCAAGATTAATCCCTGAGGTTTTTCCAGCACTTAATTATCATAGCATTATTGAGCTAGGATTATTGTATCACCGTTGAACTTCACTGTGTGAATTCAGACTGTGTGTGTGTGTGTGAGAGAGAGAGAGAGAGAGAGAAAGAGAGAGAGGAAGCTGATATTTTCTAGAGTTATACTTTTGCTGCATGTCCTCAGAAGATCTCAGTGGTGTTGCGATGCATTGCGGGAAATCAGTCAAACGTGTTTCCAGGAGTTGCATTACATTTTCATGAGTTCACATGTAGTGTGTGTTTGTGCACTAGACGATGAGTTCACATGTGGTGCGTGTTTGGGCACTAGACGATGAGTTCACATGTGGTGTGTGTTTGGGCACTAGACGATGAGTTCACATGTGGTGCGTGTTTGGGCACTAGACAATGAGTTCACGTATAGTGTGTTGCGGACACATTTGTTTAACGTGATAGTGTGGGTTAGGTTGTGGTGTGATATCTCTGATTTTGGTCATTCTGGCTTTTGTGTGGGTCTTTGTGTTGATCGCTGTATTTCTGTGTATGTTGGTGTACATGGATCTTTGGTTTTGTGTGTGTGTGCCTGTTGGTATGGTGCATGTGTTTTTGTATGTGTTTAAATGAACACTGGTCTGTGAGACCCTAATCACTGTTTGATGTGTAAGGCCCAGGTAAGACTCAAGGGGCCAATCAGTGTCTTTCATGGCCTGATTGGCTGAAATTGCTGTGCTTTATTCCCTGCTAGTGCTCTTATGAAAGCAGAGAGGTGAGGTGAGTTTGGGTGCAGAAGTGCAGAACTGCTGAGTTGCCAAATGGCTGTTTGTTACAGGAGTCTACGTCTGAGTTCTCTAATGGCTGCTTTATGGTCTCAGTTTCCGTCACTCTTTCAGTTTCAATCTGTCAGCATTGTTTTCTGAAGCATGTATGTGTGTGTGTGAGAGAGAGAGTGTGTATGTACCTAATGTGTGTCTAGCTTGTGTGTTTGTATGTGTGTTTGTGTGGGTCTAAATTGTTTTTATTCTTCTACTCCCCTAAGTGCACATTTGTGTTGCATCATTGGGGTTATGTGGAGCTGCTGTACGCTGTATTTACCAAGGGGGGTCATGTACACGCGTGTCTGTCCCTCCCACCTCTGCTGTCGTTAGTGCTCCATTGTGTTCTGCCCTGGGCCCTCTCAGTGCGAGGCTGTACAAGAGGCCCTTTACCTGCACCCTGAAACCCCATTAGTGAACACAGAGTTTGAGTTTGCTGCAGTCCATTCCACTCTCTATCACTCTTCATCACTCTCTCTGTCTCTCTCTACATCACTCTCTCCGTTTCTCTCTCTCTCTTGTTCTCTCCATCAGCACCT
>NC_045173.1:14142235-14159735 GCF_900700415.2 Clupea harengus
ACAACATGATTAATAATTCCAGTTTAAACACAAGTACTATATATTTGTTGCAACATTGTTGCATGTGTAGCCCTCCCACCAATGATATGGCTCATTTCATGTTGTCTAGGGAAAATATAACTATGATGGTGGGATGCTAATTTTAATGACCTTTTACCCAACTCGGACACAGTTTTGAATTAGCAGTTTAGAACAAATCAATTACATATTTATTTACACAGCATATTAACAAGCAAACAGTTAGGGTGGCACAATGGCCCAACCACATTCGGGCTTGACGCCCATGGAAGACACGGGTTCGAATCCAGCCCGATGTCATTTCTCCTGTCCACTCCCCAGCTCTTCTCCCTCTCATTTCCTGTCCCACTCTTCACTGCACTATCGATTAAAGGCACAAAAAGCCCAAAAATAAATCTTAAAAAAAAAAAAACAGTTAAACACCGCAGACATAGCACAAAATACCAAAATGTTCTACTGGCCAGTATAATTTAAAGTTGGTGCACATTCCGTTGGAGCTCATAACCATCAATTTGTGAAACAAAAGTAATCCACTCACGACTACCCGTATAGTTCAGTGGAAATCCGTTGTCCTCTTCTCCCGTGATCTTCCTCCTCCTCTTAAACGAATGCAGTCAGTGGCTAGTTTAGCTCAGGATTAGCACCTAGTCTGCTAACAACTTCCCAGCAACTTTCCTGCAACAGCAGCCTTTAGCGATGTTCGTGTTGCGCATGCAGTGTAGATGTAGTCCCGTTGGGAAACGTGAATCACTCCAATGCAAATGTCTAATACTACTGTTAACTTCAAATACTAAAACAGCTAATTCTTACAGCTAATTCAGCTAATTCAACATGCCGCCAGTCCTAAAGGTGCTCCAACGTCTCTCTCCTTTTTTTTTCTCCCCCCAGCTTCAAAAAAACCAAAATCATCCCATTTGCTGCCAGCGCCACCTCTCTGATTGGCAGAAACCCACACACAAAAATGAACATATTCAAAGGCATTCTTCTCACACTGAAAACATAATTTTAACAGCAATATGCTATCTCAACCCAAAACAAAAGCATTTACTCCAATTTGAAACATGAATTCAGGAGGTGCCTACACATGTTTATTACATTTGACAATGGTAGCGCTGATACATTCCAAATATCTTATTGTTGAGTAAAGGTCAGAACTTCAAAAGTCTTTTCAGGCTCTGGTACTTCTCCTAGCCATCTCCCTTTGGTGAGGCCCTCAGTGTTTGTTTAACCAAGTTAGCAGTTGATACACTGTGTGCATGTTCAACACGCTTTAATAACGATCTGTGGGACATGATGATGACAGCCAATAGAAAATAACATAATGGCATACTTAGTAAACATTGTTTACAGTATGTACACAGCTAGCCATTGTTAGTCAACACAATTATGATAGCCACTAATAGCAAGGGCACGAATCAAGTTGAGAGTAAAAGTAAACTTTAGGGTGGCCTACCTTGCCATTAGAGGAAAAAATAGAGATTAAACATTTGGGACAACACCAGCTTGAAGATTTCAACAACATTCTGTGTGGAAAGGACAAAAGCTGCTCATTCAATCTAGAGTGATTCAAGAGAAAAACATGGCACTGCCAGTGTCACTGCTTAACATATGGTAGGTTAAGGCCGGGAAAGCAATGGGTTTCCCTTCTCTGAAATGGTGCTTTGGATGTGTTATTACAGTTGCAGACCACAATGATTGTAGACTGCTTAAGAACTCCTCCCCACGTTTCGGCAACGTAAGCATTTGTGATTTCACATTTTAGAATGAGCTGCAGCTGTTCAATGGTCTTTTTGGGAAGACCAGTTAAGAGACAGTAGTCCACCCTACTGCAAATAAAAGCATGGGTGAGCTTCTCTTGGTCTTTTTGGGACACCAAATCCTTGTTTGTTATTGATTTGGGCTTTATTTTTATGACGATAGAAAGCAGTTTTGGCTGGTGAAAGTGAGATTATTAGACTATTAGAACGTCAAGATTTCTGAAATGGTCTTTGGTTTTAAGAACCCGTGTTTTCAAACACAACAATCTTTGTTTTATCCTAATTTAATTGAAGTTAAATTGTTGGCTCATCCAATGATGTCTTTGCTCTAAATACTGCCACAGTTAGTCCGTTGGGCTGTAGTCATCTGGTCAGAGAGTCATATATATTTGTGTATCATCTGTGTAACTATAATAATCAATGTTGTTGTTCTGTACCATTTGACCCAAAGGCAGCATATATTGAACAGAAGAGGTCTGAGAACTGATCGCTGGGGGATTCCACATGTCAGATTAACTGACAATGGTGACAGAATAACGCCAGCCTTCTAAACCTGAACCAATCAAGAACTGCTCCGTAGAGTTCTACCCAATTTTCCAACCTGTCGGGCAGTATTTTATGATCTGCAGTGTCAAATGCAGCACTGAGATCAGTATTTAGCCATATACACTTTTATTAAAAATCTTTTTTTTAAACTCAGATGGCAGTGTCTAGAGACATGTCAATGATTTAAGATGCTGTGTGCATTTAATGCTACTACCGTACTCGCCCACTGCCTCACACACACTGATTGTCCTATCCCCCTGGAACCATCCGTGCCTTAGTTGAGTAAACATGATTTTAAAACACATCCATCCATAACACTGATATGGTGATCCATAACTCCCAAGATGAGGAGAAACGCCTCACGATCTGTTGATCTCCCCCCCCCCCCCCATCCTCTGATGTGGTTTATCAGTAGAAGCAGAGGAAATGAATGGTGATGTTGACATTCTAAATTTTTTTTTTTTCCCTCTTGAAACTTAATTAAAGTTTGGCTTGAGCTGCTCCAGTTCTGTCAGTCTCTCCCTGAATAGCGTCTGACTGGATCAGCTGTGGCCCTGATGTGGCGCCTGCAGAGGGCCATCACTGAACCAGCATCAGCTGCTCTAGGGGTCTGCTTTCACGACGGGTGGGCTCTTGGGTCATTTATAACTTCCTTAAGCATCTCTAATTCACCATAGAGACGACACCGTATCAATATTTCATGACAGAGGTCTGTGGTACCCATGTGTCTGCCTGTGTTGGTAGAAATGGGAGGCTGTGTTTCATTTTGTGAGGGAGCTCTGTATTTCTGTGTCGTATTTTCGTATTGTTTGTTGGTGTGTTTATCTCTCTCTCTGTGTGTGTGTGTGTGTGTGTGTGTGTGTGTGTGTGTTACAGCAGCATCTGAGAATTCTCTCTCTCCAGGTGAATAAGATAGAGATGAAAATGACCATAAGGGTTGTACAACAGGTAAGTCTGTTCCTGTGTGTGTGTGTGTGTGTGTGTGTGTGTGTGTGTGTGCAAGTGTTCTTTCTTCAGGAAAGAGCATTTAAAATAAAAAGTGTACCAGAGTGTGCCGGCACATGCTGACCTGGATCTGCTAGGCTTCAGTTGTGTGTGTCTGTATGTGTGTGTCTGGTGATAGAACATTCATTAACGGTGAACCCAGAGAAGAGGACAGAAAAGCAAACAAGGGAGAGAAAGGAAAGAAAGACAGGCAGAGATGTAGAAAAGAGTGAGAGAGAGAAGTCAACATGATGAGATATTGAGAGCTCCTAGTGTGAAGAGTAGGGTTGAGGAGTAAGAGAACACATGTAACAGAGTTAAGTAACAGAATACATTTAACAGCGTTAGGTAACAGAATACATGTAACAGCGTTAGGTAACAGAATACATTTAACAGCGTTAGGTAACAGAATACATGTAACAGCGTTAGGTAACAGAATACATTTAACAGCATTAGGTAACAGAATACATGTAACAGCGTTAGGTAACAGAATACATTTAACAGCGTTAGGTAACAGAATACATGTAACATGTAACAGCGTTAAGTATTGCCTATTTAGAATAAAAATATGAGTAACTGTATTCAGATACAGTTACAACTTAAATTGGTGCAGAATAAAGTTAAGTTGATCACTCCATGGGAGTGAAGTCGTCAAGTGTAGGCTATTCACTCTTTAGTTCAAATATTACCATAAGTCAACATTTCCCATAAGCCAGTGATTCTCAAACCGACGCCGGTCCGTAACGAGGGAACTGCCAGTCTGCAGAGCCCTGCCACTACCACAATGAAGGCTCAGTAATTCTGTCACCCACCAGGTCCCCGCACCCTTGACTGAAACTTCTTGCTTCGAACATTTTATTCCTTCTACATGAGCTATTGTTCTGTCTAAGCAAGTAGGTTTGGATGCCTTTTTGAGAAAACAGCCAGCAGCTAATATAGCACCCTTGACTGATTTATAACATTTAATTCCTGCTACCTGAGCTATTGTTCAGTCAAGGTGTGTTCAATGCAAGCAAGTCTGGATGTCTTTTTAAGGACACAGCCAGCAGCTGACAATCCTCAGGGCCATCAGGAGCAGCGTGCATGATGCCTGGGCCTGGGACAAAATGATTGAAACTGACCTGCCCCCATCCAAATTGAGTCCAATTCCAGTCATTAAAAAAAAAACACAAAAATCTCTCTCTGTTGATTTCCCAAAAACAATCTGACAACTAAAAAAAAAAAGAAGAAGAAATTAGAAGGGCACTTAGAGAGTGCAGACAAGGCCAAATGCCACATCTCGCAACGTTAGCGAAAGTGAAACTAAATGTGTGGAGCTGCCCCATGAGTCGGATCCGCTCCAAAATGTAATAGGTTCTTCCTTGGCCCATGATACACCTTTCCACCAATTGACAAGTGGTTTTTCTGTAATCCTGCTTACAGACAAACAAGTTAACAAACAAACTGGACCACAAACATATGTCTGACATAACTGTTTCATCCACAGCTAATACAATGTAAGACAATGCTGATATAAACTTAGTATTTGGAATTGCCTTGAGTAATCAGAAGAAGGAATACATAGAATATGTCACAAACATGTAAGGATCCATTTCAGGACATGTATTCTGTAATCTGTGGTGGAATACATTTTAAAAGTGACCCTACTGGTGACCCACACTGGTGAAGTGCTATTCCATGCCGGTGCCCATGTTGATATGATAAGTCTTAATGCCTGGCGTGGTGGAGTGATGCTGTCCTGCTTGGAGTGGCACAGATGAAAACACTTAACACGCTTAATCAGCCCAGAGATGTGGCTCCACGCTGCGTGCCAGGCTGCCAGGCCGGTATGTGCCAGCCCGCGAGGTCGGCCTGAACCCGCCTGTCCACCTGTCTCATCCTAGTGTGAAAATCAACACTCACATGCCGGGAAAGATGATTAATGGTGTCTAATCGAAGAGAACGTTCCAGAACGTATCTTACAAAGAGGGCAAAGGGAGAGAGAGAGAGAGATAACAGGATCCCTCCTTCCTGTCCTCCCCCATCATCTTGAAATAGGGATCATCTCTTTTGGCAATCCCCCCTCCCGATCCCGTCTGCTTAAATCAACCCTTTGCTGCTGGAGCTGCTGAACATGCCACTGAGACACACTAATGAGATCAGAGCTGATTGGGAACGAGTGTGCACACAGACTTCTGGGAAATGTAGTTGATTCTGAATGGGCTTGTCTGAGTCTTATTTATCCCCTTCCAAGATCAAATAGTTTAATTTCTGTAGTTCAAAACAAAAACTTCATGTCTTTTCTCTATCTATGTGTGTGTGTGTGTGTGTGTGTGTGTGTGTGTGTGTGTGTGTGTGTGCACATGTGACCTTAATATGTCCTCTTTTTCAGTGATTCATTGAGAATGACAGTTAACACATGAGAATTAGATGATTCAAACACCTTGCTCTCAACACACACACACATGCACAGCTGAAATGTCAAAGGGTGGTGTTTGGGTGGAGAGGGCCTTAGGGTGTTGGGGAAGCAGCAGCACTGTCTGTGTGGGTGTTGGTGTCATTGTCTCCCTCTCTGCTTTGTCTCTGTCTCTAAACATTTCTGCTGCCAATGTGAGATGTGATGCCATATCAGGACAGAACGCCAGGGAGCCCTCTTTCTTCTTCTCAACTACACACGTTCACTCACACGCTCACTCACACACACACGCACACAGACAGACACACACACACACACACTCACTCACACACACACACACACACAGTGAAAGAGCTAATAGCAACTGTCAGTGTCCAAAACATCAGGCATGATGGTATAATGAAGGCTGGAACTTCTAATTTAACCACACACACACACACACACCACACACATGGACGTCAAGCTCCGCAGCTTGAAACATGAATAATTCATATTGGCTCCACACTGAGAATCCATGCAGGCTGGAAGCAGGAGAATTAGCTACCAAAGTTTATTGATGGTGATGACCTGCCTTCTTTATATATGTATCTGTTTGTCATTTTTAGTTTTTCAGCTTGGAACATTGTTGGCTCAAGCCAAATACAATTTTAAAATACAATTTAATAATAAAAAAAAATGGGAAAATATTTCCAATTACTTTTTTTCATTACATAAAAGAGAGTGTGTGTTATTGTCAGTACAGGGAAGAGAGAGTGTATTGGTGTGTGTCTGGGAAGGGTTTCAGCTATTTTCTCTGGTGTGGTGTTCCTCTGTGTTAGTGAATATGTGCAGACAGAAGGTAATGGGACAGCAAAAGAGATGACATGATAGGAGACAAGTGGCTCCAATACAGTGTTTTTATTTTTCAACATAGTGTTCCTCTCTCTGTCTGTGATGGTGATGATGATTTTGGTGAGGATGATACTTATGGTCATGATGGTGAGGATGGTGATGCTTATGGTTCCTGATGGAGAGAAGGATATTCATGGTCATGATGGTGATTCTTATGGTCCTGATGGTGATTCTTATGGTCATGATGGTGATGATGATGATGAGGATGGTGATGGGAAAGATGATAGTGAGGATGAAGATGACCATGATGAAGGTGATGATGATGATGGTGATGGGAAAGATGACAGTGAGGATGAAGATGACCATGATGAAGGTGATGATGATGATAAGGGTGACTGAGAATGATGATAGAGAGGATGAAGATGACCCTAATGAAGGGGATGCTGATAAGCATGACTATGAGAATGATGCACACTCTGATGACAGTAATGGGGATTAAATAAAGCTGGGTGTCTCTTGTACTGTACACCTTCAGTGAGACACGTTCCTGTACTAGGACTGAATAAAGCTGATGATGGCACTGATACCAATGATAGCTTAGGCGAAAGTTCTACTAGGAAGACTCGTAGTCTACGTCCTGCATACATTCACTTATATTAGCAAATGATAGCATGAGCAAAGGTTTTACTGGGAAGACTCGTAGCTGACATCATTCTTTCATTCTTTTTTCTACTAACCAACAGGGGGCATTTGCTTGTCTAAAAACTGTTCCGTCTCGCTCACTCTGCTACTTTCAGTACCCGATTCTATCGTCCATTCTTTCTCCCCACCGCCACCAGTTGGTCCCTGTCTAGATGTCTTGATGCGCTTCTGCCCTCTCCCCTTGGAAAGATCTGAGATCATCTTGCCGTTTGCTCGGACTGAGGAAGGGGCATACTCCAAAGACTGTTTACCTTGCTGAGACCTTCATTCTTATCACTTGTTACATTTCTTATGTGTGTATTTCCTACTCAGGATTAAATCGTTAATTCCACTCCTGCTTCCCGAGTCTATCTGGTAGAATTCATTTTAGGATGATACTATTGTATAATGCATTAGATAATGATCTGTTTAGCTGCCTTTCTGCTGTTGGCATGATGATGACGATGTTAGATACTGCAGTGGTCTGTTTAGCTGTCTATCATCTGTAGGTGAGGTAGTGATGATGATGTTAATAGATACTGCAGTGGTCTGTTTAGCTGTCTATCATCTGTAGGTGGGGTAGTGATGATGTTAATAGATACTATAGTGGTCTGTTTAGCTGTCTATCATCTGTAGGTGGGGTAGTGATGATGATAATGTTAATAGGTACTGCAGTGGTCTGTTTAGCTGTCTATCATCTGTAGGTGGGGTAGTGATGATGTTAATAGATACTGCAGTGGTCTGTTTAGCTGTCTATCATCTGTAGGTGGGGTAGTGATGATGGTAATGTTAATAGATACTGCAGTGGTCTGTTTAGCTGTCTATCATCTGTAGGTGTGGTAGTGATGATGTTAATAGATACTGCAGTGGTCTGTTTAGCTGTCTATCATCTGTAGTGTGTGATAGTGATGATGATGCTAATAGGGACTGCAGTGGTCTGTTTAGCTGTGGGTGTGTGCAAGTGCCCTGGCAGGTAGAGCCGTTGGCCGAGAGTTCCTGCTGCTTGTTTATGCCTGTGTTGTTGTTGTTGTTGATGTTTACCTGGATTTTGTGAGCACAGCTGGGTACCTGTTAATATGCAGTTATGTGAACTCAGGCATGTATGTGTGGGAGTGTTATGGGCCCAAAACCTTTCCCGTGTGTGTTTGTGTATGTGTGTAGGAAGCTCTGCAGTAATGTGAGTTACCTCATGTATTGTGTATCTGAGAATATGAATTGTAAATGATCACTGATTCTCTGGGCTTAAACATCTGTCTGTGTGTGTGTGTGTGTGTGTGTGTGTGTGTGTGTGTGTGTGTGTGTGTGTGTGTGTGTGTGTGTGTGTGTGTGTATGCTTCCTAACTGCTATCTCTGAAGTCATCATTAAAATGCTTCTTCAGTGCTGCTTCCTCCCAACCCTCCTGACAGATGGCTACCTTAGTACGAAGCCCAGTGCCAAGTTTGCCATGTTTACCTCGCACAACTTTTACTGCTTTTATTTCATTGCATTCCTCTTCATTAGAGCAAACTTACAAGCTGTTTTCTCATACTACCTCAAAAACAGATTTTCTTAACTGTAGTAACGATTGTTCATAGCAGGTATTGGTATTCTTGCATGTGTGTGTGTGTGCGTGCATGCAATGAACTTATCTAAATGCACGCTTCAGTCAAGCTTGTTTAGCATAGTTCATTTTGAAAATGTCGCTATGGAGATCGATCTCTACTCTCGATGCTCCAGAAGTCTCACCCTTTCATTCCCTTTTCCTTTCTCTTACCCCTTTGCCTGTAATTTGTTCTTACTATCACTTTTCTGACCCCTTCTTCCTACAGTTTCTTGTATTCTATGATGTCCTGTATTCTGTTACTGTATTCTGTTCTGTATTCTTTCATCTCTTTCACAACTTCCCTCTCTCTGTCCTTTTGTGCTTCTCCCTCCTCTCTCTAGCAGTTGTGTTTATCACTCGCTCTTCCACTCAGGCGGTCAGCCCTCCCCCAGCTGGAATGAGACGTTCCATGGAAAGCTGCTGTGCTCCAGGAATCCTGCCGCTCTAATCCCAAACGCCAGCCCCTCGGAACGGAACGCCACCTAGGGATTTACCCCCGGCTGAACTCAACGAGGAAAGAGAGAAAAGAAAAGAAAGGATATAGGAAATAAGAGAAGAACAGAGACTCATAAAAGAGAAGGACAGAGAGTCCTAAAAGAGAACCATTGTGTCTGTGATCTCCTAGGACTAGAGGCCTCTAATAAAGCGACACGGTTCTTTCTAAGTGTTCTCTATAGTGGGACACAAACCAGTGGCTGAATAAATAGGTCAGGACCATCTCTGAAAAATAGGGTTTAATAATTCAGGATATTAATGAAGCATTAGCCAAGCCGGGTGTTGTGCTTTTGTTTTTCAGGGCCAGCCATCGTTCATGTAGTGTGACGAGTCAGGCGTGAAACGCTATTTGTCTTGTTTTACCACGCCATCGATTAAAACGCTGGGAAAGCTCCTCATTTGGGTACATTAGCGTCTTTACTGCACTGCCAATGAAATTACCTCCACAGTCCCAGGAGAAATGGGCCATTTTGTTTCTGATTTCTCTGCACTGATTGTTGTTGCGGGTGTAGAATAGTAAGCAGGTAGTGACACAGGGAATCACGTATGCTTGATTCATTTGAGTATATTTCATTTAGAGCCCTGAGTGTTGCAGGTGTCAGTCAGGTTCCTCAGAGGTAGTGCTGTGTGTTTTGCCTGACTTCAGCAGCCCTGCACTCACAGTCACTGGTCACCCTGCCTGCATATTCACTGGTCACTGGTCACCCTGCCTGCATTCACTGGTCACTGGTCACCCTGCCTGCTCATTCACTGGTCACCCTGCCTGCATATTCATGTGAGACAATCTATTTGTCTTGTTTTACTCTGCCATTAATTAAAAAGCTGGGAAGGCAACTCATTGGGATACATTAAAGTCACTACCGCACGGCCGGTGAAATTAGTTCCACAGTCCTCGGAGAGATGTGTCTTTTTGTTTTGTTTTGCTTGTCCTGAAGGCCAGGAAATTGTATGTTGGTAACAACACCATTATTTTATTGAATAGAGCATGTTGAGTGAGTGGAGAGATTTAGTTTAGTATGTTTCATTTAGATTTCTCAGAGGTTCAGTGTGCTTCAGCTGCGTTGTGTTGGATTTCCTTACGCATGGCCTCTGTGGTCAGACTCACTGGTAGATACCCAGACTAGCACAGATCTGGTCCTTATCTGGCCGCTCTCTGGGTTTCCAGGACCCCTCAATATCCCCTGGCCCTGACAGTTCTCTTTGATGCGGTGCCGATGTTGGTGCACCCTCTGCAGGTTGTGACACTAAGGCTTCCTCCTGTCCTCCTGGAGGTGTGTAGCCCCCGGCATCTTCACACTGTCTCTCTGTGCTGCCCAGTCTGCAGTGGGATTAGGCCCAGGGAGGGCCCACTCTCATGGGGCTTCAGAGCTCACAGGGTAGGGGTCTGGCTGTGTTTGATTTGTGGCAGAGATTCTTCAGATCTGAGGGTCTAGGACTGAGCCTGGGTCTTGGGAGGAGGGATTAAGCCTCTCTTGCCCAAGTGGATTCAAGAGCCAGGCCAGACCCCTGTGTTTCCACGTGTGCTGCAAATTGTAATGTACTAATGACGTACACTACAGAGCACATCTTTCTCCAGTATACCACAATTTATTGCAAGGTGAACAAACTGAAGATGATCGGACATTTTGTCTTTGTTTACATGTGAGTCCCTAGCTAATTGATGCCTGAAACTTTGAAAATAAGCCATGTCTGAGAACGTTTAGAATGGGGTCCACTGCAATGGTTTCAGTGTTATTTTACTTTTTATTATACTTCCTATAGGCCTTCCTGTTAATTTGTGTATTGTAAAGGAAATTGAGGAAAAGAAGCTGAAGGAGTGATGAAACGAAAGCCACATTAAACTTTTGAAGAAAACTACATAACTAAAAATAAAATTTGTTGCCTGAAATCTGAGGCGACTCAACAGTCTGCCAACCAGATGTCCTCTTTGTCAACAATGAAAGGTTGCCAGAATGCAGACAACTTTCACACTTTTTTTTCCCTCATTTCACATTGTCTGAAGGGTTTGCCGCTCATCTGTACCATAGTGTTCTTGTGTTGTATTTTAATTATACAGTGGCAAATTAACCAATAATAATTTGAAGAAATACAAAATAAATTCAAATGTGTTGGGTGTTTTCGTCCTCAGATGAATAATGGTGGACTCCACCTCTCCTCTCTCGGCCTCTAGAGCTTCATCTCACTCTCATTTAGTTTTTATTCAGTGTTTGTGTTTTTATTAAAGCGAGGGCCTTGAGATGCAGCCTTGAATTCTTCCCCCTCCTCTCACCCAGATGAAACGGGTGGGGGGTGAATCATGCCATTTGAATTAGTCATTTGTTCCACATCTTAGAGCAATGCAATGAGAAAAAAGCAGAGTAGCAAAGTGAAACTACAAAGCATGCTAATGTTCTTGTTTATTTCCGTGATCAAACATAATCACCGTCACCCCAGGAGGCCGACTCTCACTGCCATCAGTCATTCCTGCTGTCGTAACTTCTGCACATTTGACAAATTAGACTGAGAACACAACAAGAGTGAGTGTTTTATGTGTGTGTGTTTGGGTGTGAAACAAGAGTGGGTGTTTTATGTGTGTGCATTTGGATGTGGGCATGTGAATGTGTTTGTGAGTAGCTGCAGCTATAACTGCTGTAACTATCGGCAATAATGCAAGGAATGGATTTGTATTTAGAACGTTTCTGTGTATATAAATGTATGTGTAAGTGAATATATCTGTGTTTGTGTGTATCTACACTCTCATGTGTATGTTTTAGTGAGCTGGTATGTCAGCTTTCTATGGAAATTAACCCACCAGGAAAGGGTGTGTTAATTTGTGCTGCCCCAGAGGTTGATCAGCGTTCCTGTTCATTGACCGCCCCCACCCCAAACACACTTTTTCCATCTGTTTTGCTCAGGAATCCCCCCCACCCCATGGTGCTATCAAGCTCCCCCCCCCCAAAGATGGAGCTCAGCCTCTGGCTTAGGAGTTACTACAGAGCTGACAACAAAGAAACACACACACACACACACACACACACAAAATGCTGACAGGCCAAGAGCTAACCCAGTTAACAAAAGACATCAATTCCACAGATCAAACATCTTCTTGATCATGTGTTTGTGTGTGTGTAGGGCAAGGGGGGGTGGACAACAAAGAACCAAATGTGTTTCCCACTAGTAATTTCAACTTCACGTCGTCTCTCTTCGAAAGTTGTAATTACGATACTTCGGATCACATGTGAAGCAATTAGCTGCTAAATGTCAGGCAGGTCTAGGGCCTCTTAGGCAGGCGTTTGCCAGCTAGTTAGTTCCTTTCGGCTAAACATTAGTTTGTAAAAATAACCACAAAAGCAATGCATATCTATGAGACAGCCTTCTTCAATACATCTGTGCAATAAACAATACAAAATTCCAGTTTGTTTGGTTAAAATCATCCATTTCATTATTAACATTATGTAGACCATGATTAGCTGAACACACCTGATTTCACTAATCAAGAGTAGGTGATTTCACTCATTTGAATCAGGTGTGCTTGGAGCAAACACAGAGGTCCTTGCCTTGATAGAGCAAGCAGGGCCGTGGAAGCTGCAGGAGTGGATTGACAACCACTGCACCGGCACACCTTGAATGTTAGAAGAGACGATGTCGATATTCCTACATCAGTCTAACGAAGAAGCCGTGCCAGAAGAGCTGAGTGAATGCAGGTGAATGCATCATCATAGCTTTGCCTCTAGCTCACATTGAAGTCATTCAAAAGGGGTTGTGAAAACTTTGATTTTAGTTTTGACAGGAGCAACATAACCCCTCAGGTATATGACATGCACAGTTTTATAAATATGTGATCATAAAAAAATGTCACCTGCCTAGATGGTAATATATTCCATATACAAGCCCTCAGGAAGACCATAACCAACATGCATGAGCTAGAGTATGCTGATAACCCTCAGATAAGAACACTACTGTCAGCACTTTCACCATCTGAAGGCTTTTCACACCAACAGTCTTCACAATCTCAGGATCATTAGCACAAGCACTATTACGAGGCCAGAGGTACAGGTACGACACCAAGGTGAAGTGTTACGGCCCAGGTCTCGTACAGACCACAACATAAGAAGGGTCGAGATCGCCATTTGAAGTCCAAACAACTGATTACTACAGAGTATTGATCTTCAGAAATACGTTTGCCTAGGGGACAGTAGGCTACTGGTTGTGGATGCACAGATGAATAAATGGCAGCAATAACAGTATGAGGTTGGAGTGTGGATGTTATGTGAATGCCTGCATGGAACAGTGTGAACTAGTGAGTGTGTCTGAATGTGTGAATCTCTGAAGGCTGAGATCTTCAATTCTAGCCCACTCCCACTCCAGGTCACATAATTAACAATGAACCAACCCGCAGAGCCTGCAGGGGGCGCCCCTGGGAGGGGTCTTTTTAGGAAGCCTAAAAAATAAAACAGACACCGTGTGTGGACCCATCCTGCCTCTGTTCCTCCAGGATCCTGGGCCCTAGGAAACTGGAAGCCGAGACAAGACCGTCCACAAACTCTCAACAAAACCATTTAAAGTGTAGAAAGACAATCAGTGGGAACATTTAACACCAGTCCAGAAGATGCATCTCAACGGATATGGTTGCAGGACCAGGCTCCCGACACTCATGACACGCTGGTTAGAGGTCCTCATGATGTCCACGTTGTCAGGGAGATTATGGCCAGTATCGGCAGTGATTGAACTAGAGCAAGAACACAGACATATATAGACCTCTAAATGCCGTACAGCCAGGAGCCAAGGAGCAAACGTGTGGAAATGCCAGTATCGACAGGGAACGTCATGATGATGATGTAGCTGCTGCAGCCAACTGGCAGTCCACTTGGTATTTGTCATCTGTCATGATGTCCTCACTATTGAAGTGACCCTCACAAGAGCAGTTACATGATTGGTGTTTGGGATTTTCCATGCTCTCTTATGGTGCTCAACACACATACATTTTTAGTGCTCTCCAACAAACTTAGATCAAACACACACGCACATGTCTCAGGAGTCTTTCCTGTAGTGAAATGAGTCTCAGCTAGCAGGACAGATTATCCTTCTAACAAATCACACACACACGCAAACACACGTCTAGGGAATCTGAGACAATGTCTGCTATCTGTCCTGTAGAGAAATTAACCTCTCAGATGGCAGGACTTCTCTATTTAACACACACACACACACACACACACACACAAACACACACACACACACACACACACACACACACACACACACACACACACACACACACACACACACACACACACATACACAGTGGAATCAATATGCGGGGGAGTAACCTGGTGCTGGTGTGATTGATAATGATATAGAGATTGATTGTTTAAATCCTCTCCCCCCTCCCCTCCTTTAACCTCTTAGTCTCTCTTCCCTCTCTGTCTCTTCTATCTATCTTTCTCTCTCTCTCCTTTTGTATCTCTATCTGTCCTCTCTTTTCCCAAATCCCCAAACAGGCAGTCGATAAAGTCTCTGTCCATTCTCTCTTTTCCTTTGTGCTATCTCTCTTTCTTTCTTTTTCTTTTCCTCACTCTCCCTTTCTTTCTTCTCTTTCTCGCTCTCTCTGTCTTGATGTGTCTGCAGAGAGACAGCAGCTGGTGGGAGCTGTCGATAGAGAAGTGAAACGAGGAGGAGAGGAGAGGGGGGGAGCCTGCTGATCCCACAGGAACATCACAGGGCAGCAGAGCCTAACGAGACAGAGGGAGAGAGAAAGAGAGAGAGAACAGAAGATAGGTACTAAATGACCTCAGGATTGGTTGGGGATTGCCAGCCTCTCTGGAGCAAGTGTGTGTGGGGGCATCAATTCGTCAGAGCATTTGTTAGGTCAACAAACAGGGTCTGTGGATCAGACACACACACACACACATACAGTATTGAGAGGTGTATTGAGTGAGGGAGTGAGCCGTGATTTCGTGGATGCTGTGAGCAGGAGGGATGCTGGTAATTGCTGAATTGGCAGGCAGGAGTAGAACAGGAGAGAGAGAGTGTACGATACTTAATGAATAAGACAATGGAGGAGAGAGGAAAGAGAGAGAGAAAAAACAAATGGTTAAAATAACAAAAAATATGCATTGTTTCCAGATCGCGAATAATGCAAAGAAAACAAACTCATATTCATTTGTAAACAACACAATACAAATGTTAGTAAGAGTTCAGAAGGTGGAATAACCTTGATTTACAATCTCCAGCAGTCTTTCACATTGCCGTTGGGTGACTTTATACTACTCCTGGCGCAAAAATTCAAGCAGCTCGGCTTTGTTTGATGGCTTGTGACCATCCATCTTCCTCTTGATCACATTCCAGAGGTAAATCACATTCCTGGATGATCTGGGGGTGCTTCAGCAAGGCTGGAATCGGGCAGATTTGTCTTTGTGAAGGACGCATGAATCAAGCCAGGTACAAAATTGTACTGGAAGAAAACTTGCTTCCTTTTGCTCTGACAATGTTCCCCAACTCTGAGGAGTGGTTTTTCCAGCAGGACAATGCTCCACGCGACACAGCCAGGTCAGTGAAGGTGTGGATGAAGGACCACCAGATCAGGACCCTGTCATGGTCAGCCCAATCTCCCGACCTGAATCCCATTTAAAACCTCTGGAATGTGATCAAGAGGAAGATGGATGGTCACAAGCCATCAAACAAAGCTGAGCTGCTTGAATTTTTGCACCAGGAGTAGTATAAAGTCACCCAACGGCAATGTGAAAGACTGGTGGAGACCATACCAAGTAAATCAAGGTTATTCCACCTAATATTGATTTCTGAACTCTTAATAAATAGTAAAACTGATCATTTTGAAGTGGTCTCTTCATTTTTTTCCGGAGCTGTATAGCTCACCAACAAACTTTCATCCAAGAAGTTCTCAGCACAGAAGCTTCCCAACAACTACTATGCCAGCCCTGTTAACAGGTAGCTGAACTCTCCCTAATTGGCCCATAACACCATAGGCCCACAAAACAGGGGTAATATCATGTGTTAAAGAAATACACATTATACAAAGTTGCAGTAAAGTAACAGTACCAACAATAATTAGAACTTCATCAGTTAACAATAGTTATAGATCACATTCACCACTGAACACCTCAATTAATTGATTTCACGAGGGCGAAACCACGTTCCTCGCGAACCTGCCCAAACCATAAAGTTGTCCTGGGACGGGAGCGCACTTCCTAATACAGGAAAAGAGTCAATGGCGGCGAGAACTCATTCAAACTGTATGTACAATAGGAACTGTAGAAGTCACCGTTGACAGTTAAAAGTATGCGTTGCGTCCGCCATTAGGAGGCGGTGAGGACGCGCTAAAGAAACGCGGCGTCACACCGACCGACACACAACATCCAGCCATCTGTATGATGTGTGTGTGTCTGCATCTACGTGTGTGTGTGTGCGTGTGCAAGCCCCACAGAACTTTCCCTAGTGTCGCTTAATGTTGCAAAGTTTACAGGTGCAATAACAAAAGGCCTTTTAAGTCTGACTGGAAAATCTTTGGGAGAAATTGGCTCCTGCATTGTGAAGCGGCCATATTGATTTTGGCCCTGGGCTGCCTGTGTTAAAAAGATGGATAGATTTCTTTGAAATGCACAATATATATATGTGTGTGTGTGTGTGTGTGTGTGTGTGTGTGTGTGTTTACTAGCTCATAGACACTTATTGTGTGTGAGTTTATTGGTGAGCTGATAAACACTGGTCTTTCATGCCCCCCCCATCACACACACACACACACACACACACACACACACACACAGAGACATCCGCCAGCTTTCCTCACCTCACTCACCTGCTCCAGTCCCTGTGGACACACCTACACACCCCAGTGCAATACACACTTTTTTCCATAATCACTACACACACACACACACACACACGCACGGACCATTGGATAGATTCCTTCTTGCAATACTATTAAGACAAATCCATTCCAGCCCTTTTATGGTGTAACATGTTGTTTATAGGGATGGCTGCTGTCAGTTGAAGAGAGATGGGCGGAGGGAGGAGTGAGAGATGGAGAAAGAAACAGAGAGTTTGTGTGTGTCAGAATGTGAGTGTGTGTGTGAGAGAGAGAGAGTGTGTGCCCTCTAATCACTCTAATATGTCTTTTATTTGTTTATAAAGCCTTAGGGGGAAAACTGCCTAATTATCTCATGTCACTTTTAAAATTAAAATCCATCTGTCATAACACACGGTCACAGAGC
>NC_045173.1:14162235-14174735 GCF_900700415.2 Clupea harengus
TGTGTGTGTATTTGAACACCCATGCTGAGTGCCTGTGGATTTTTACTGAGGCCTGAGGGTGATGTTTTTAATAACACACACACATGTTTCTGGTTTGGACTTAAGGTCCACTCTGCTACTGAAGAAAACATCACACTTTTACTGTTTTGTGTCAGGTTACTTTTACGGTCTTTACCTAATGTCTGTTGAGCTCTAATGTATTTTAATGCTTATTCACGACTTATAGCAATGTTATAAATGACAAATTATATAATTCTGCAGTCAGCCTCAGCCTTGCATTGGGGCAGAAAGACTTGGATGAGTGTCACTATGAGTAGAGTAGCATAGAGTAGAGTAGAGTAGCATTGAGTAGAGTAGCATTGAGTAGAGTAGCGTAGCATAGAGTAGGGTAGAGGGTAGGGTATAGTGTAGAGTAGAATAGAGTAGCGTAGAGTAGAGTAGATTAGAGAACAGTAGATCAGAGTAGAGTAGCATTGAGTAGAGTAGCGTAGCATAGAGTAGGGTAGAGGGTAGGGTATAGTGTAGAGTAGAATAGAGTAGCGTAGAGTAGAGTAGATTAGAGAACAGTAGATCAGAGTAGAGTAAATAGAGTAGAGTAGCGTAGAGTAGCATAAAGTAGAGTAGAGTAGACTAGAGCAGAGTATAGACCCTTTCGCCGTTGGTAAACAATGCTCACGCGATGTAGTGTGCGCACGCATTCAGGGGGCAAAAGAAATGGCTGAAGTAAGTTCATACCTGCGTTCGCTTAATCATAAAGATCTCGAAAGTTACGTAAATAAACTGACATTAAGCGATGGAATCCAACTTCCCGATCCATATTCAATCAAGGATTGGATAGTTGACCCATCAAAATGGCCAGCTATCGAGTGGCCAGATATTTATACATATTTAATTGAAAAACCCAGTGTTTACACAAAGGATAAATTACGAGCGTTCAAGTCACTCGATGCCTATAACTACGTTGTCTGCGGGCATGTCCAGGATTTAAAATACTGCGACCTTAATGATGATTTCTGCGTCCTAAAATCTGAAGTGCTACCAAGCCAACGACAAGGAACAAAGGCGGTAATGTATAAGCCATGGGTTATTGTCAACAAACCCACCAACTTCATCTTGACGGCAAATTGCACATGCATGGCAGGGTAAGTCGACCTAATCATAAACGTTCAGCGGTTCACAGTTCAGTGTCAAGGTTTAAGTGTTTGTTTTGACAGGGCTGTCCAGCTGTCTTAGCTAGCTAGCCTAGCAAGTACATAACCATAGCAACCAGGAAACACAACTGTAATGTTAGCGAATGAGGGGTGAGAAGGCCCCTCCCCTTGCTAATATTTACACTTTTAAGTCTCCGCTGTACGTCCAAAACCAAATCTATTCTTGAGGTTCCAAATATGTTCAAAGCAATTTGGCATCTGAACATAGAAGACTTGTAACTTGTAACTCTTATTAAAATTACAATACAACTTATTTTTGTTATGATAGCAACTTATGCATTTAGTTAGACTCGTTTTTGTCTTATATAATTTTTTTATCTGACATTGCAGGCTAGGGTCATGTTGCAGCCATGCAGCAGCAGTGCTGTTCAAGATTGAGCTTTATGTTAGGATGGGGAGGACAGAGAAGGCAGCTTGTACATCAGGAGCATGCCTGTGGAAAGACATGTCCAGGAGGGAGGTCCAGCCAGCTCCAATGAAAGAAATCTGCTTTCAAAAACCAAAAAGGCTAGACAGGCAGCTTCAGGCAGATCAAAAAGAATTCATGAAAGTCAGGAAGTGCAGCGTCAGAGCCAGAGGCATGTAGTAATATATTTGCTATGTTAATAGCCTATGTTAAAAGAGTGGACTTAGGTTTTGTGTTTCCTGCATTCAGGCCAGTTAGGACAAAAACTCTGACCTGTTCAATTTATATAGGAGTTTTTTGAAGTGGTGCTTCTTTTTACTGTTTTTATTTCATCAGAGCTTACAGATGATGACTTGAAGGAACTCTGCGTTGTAGTCCCGGATGCTGCTGTTCTGACGAGCATGGACAATAGCGACACAGATACAGCATCATCTGACAATGACACCGACGACAGACCTGATTTACCGGAGCTGCTGACAGCTCTCTATGACCCCACACTCAGGGAGCTCCCACCCCAAGAAATCCAGGCGAGGAGTGAAGACCTATTTCATAGATTAAGAACAAAACTGCGACCTGATCAATGTGAGAAGCTTGAAACGATAACTCAGCAGCAGTCTCAGTCGAAGGACTGGCACACACACAGAGCTGGCAGAATCACAAGCTCCACATTCCACCGTGTGTGCAGAAGTACTGACAAAACTAGCAAGGCGAGCCTGATGAAGATCATGCACTATGATAAAAAAGAGTTAAATGTCCCAGCTGTACTCTGGGGTAAAGAGATGGAGGACACTGCAAGACAGTACTACGCTAATGAAATTACCAAAAACCATCAAGACCTCCAGGTTAGACACTGTGGCCTCGTGCTACGGCCTAACGAGCCACACTTGGGGTCATCACCAGACGGAATAGTAACATGCACTTGCTGTGGGAAAGGGGCACTTGAAATAAAGTGTCCCTACAAATACCGTGATGGCCTTCAGGGATGCACTGAAGACAAGCAGTTCTGCCTGGGTGAATCGTTCAAACTAAAGCACTCACACCAGTACTACTATCAAGCACAACTCCACATGTTTGTATGTGATGTCAATTACTGCGATTTTGTGGTGTGGACGAAGCATGAGGTCATTGTGCAACGTGTATTCAGAGATGAAGAGTTGTTGCGAGAGGCCTTGCCAAAAGCTAAAATTTTCTTTGTCTCAAATGTGTTGCCTGAACTACTGACACGAAACCACGATCCTGACTTGGAAACATCGAAAGTCTGCATACAGTGTGAAAAGCCAGACTATGGTAAAATGATTCACTGTGTCCAATGTGACAGCCACTTCCACTACAGCTGTGTGCAAATAAAAAGAAAGCTCCCAAATTGGCTCTGCAAGCAGTGCAAGAGGTAAAAAGCACGAGTCAACAAAGTTCAAATATTCTAATATCATTTAATAAAGACTGTACAGTACATAAGTCATTTATTTGTCTGAACATCATTTGTGGATTACATTTAAATATTTACAGATCAGCAAACACAGTACACTTTATATCATCTGGGAACAACGGACTTGCAGAGATTTGTGAGGGCACCACACACATTCACCATGTCATCTAGGAGGTCAACTTGTGACACTGGAATGACCGATTGTAAGATTTTAAAATTCTTCCACCGGCCAATAACTCTTTCTATGTGAATTCTTACACGTGAAAGTTGTCTTGATGTGTCAACCTCATTAGCTGGTAGTTGTCTTTTTCCTTTGGTGAAATTTGGAATCCGCAGGGTGGCACCATACGCGGCAAGCTCTTCTCTAATTAAAAAGCCCCTATCAGCTAAAATGTCATCTCTAGGCTCCAAAAGATCTAAAAATCCCGATTGCTTGGTAATCTGCTTGTCTGACACCCGGCCACCCCAACCTGGGGATAGAAAAGATATAGCCCCGGCAGGTGTAATGCCAACTAAATACTTAACTGTATTGTGATGTTTATATGTAGACCATGTCTGGGCCCGGGCAGTCAAGTTACTAGGTCTGTCAATAAAAATCTCGGTGCAGTCCAGAATGCACCTGCATCTTTTGAAATGTTTTTTGAAACTTTTGGGCATGTTCTTCAAAACAGCAGTCTTACTTGGCCACTTAATAAGTGGTTTCAACACTTTAGCCATAGAAGGTAACCAGGTTCTCAAAATGCATGATATTGTGCTGTTTGATACTTTAAACCTAAATGCTATGTCAGTGTTAGTGAGACCCAATCTAAGTTTCATAAGCACAATCAGTAGGTGATCTCCCAGGGTAAGTATTTCAGTTAACTTTTCTACATTACCTTTTAGTTTTTTCAATAACCAGTCAAAGATTATAGTGGTTATTCCTGTGAGAAAAAGAAACTGGACAGTGTTATTTCTGACTGAGAGGTAAGAATATTTGTTGTTCTGAAGCTCTTCTTTCAGCTTCTTGTTTTCATTTTGGATTTCCCCAAACTCTTGGCGGAGGTTCACATATTCAACATTAATGCAGTCATACATGTGCCTCAGATTGTCGTAATCTTTCTTTGGGACCATGGCATCCTCTTCCACTGGGGCCACGGGCTCATCTTCAACTGTAAGACATTAATGTGAAGACAGGAATTATAAGTTGTACTGACAACACATGCAAAACACAAATAATGAGTAGCACATTTTACATGTTTGATTGGATTGAAAAGGGTGTTCTCACCAGGGCAAGGATCTGTAGTCAATGGGGAAGGTGATTTAACAGATCTTTCAGATCGCTGTTTATTCCTTTGAAATCTGTAAGATTAGATTGCACATGATAGACACTGACTGCCATTTCTCTCAAAGCTTGCAATCTAGAGCAGGTGATGTTACCTTGGCTAGCTAGCTATGATGCCATAAGGTAACATCACCTGCTCTAGGTTGCAGGCATTGTTGGCTGCTAACGTATCAAGTGCAAACACGCCTTACCTCTCCAATTTAGCTTCGGGTCTCTGGCTTGATTTAGAGTACTCAAACACCGAAGGGACAAAGTCGGGGCTTTCGTAGTTCATTGAGGCTTCTCCTAAGAGTAAATTACACACGGATTCAACCCACGATCATTGTATGCATTGTATCATTGTATGCAATGAACAGATGAATGTACTATGAACTGTAGCGATGAACTAGCTTACGTTAACGGTTTGCTAACGTTAACGGTAAGTTAATCTAAAGTTGCAAGGCTAATACAAGTTAGATATGGATAACATTAGCTATCTAGGGAGCAGTTTTGGCCAACTAAGTTATATCAGACTTAAGTAACACAATTTCAAGTTAGCTAACATAAACAAATTCACTTACCGGATATAAAATGCGCCCCACATATGCGTGCATTTTTAATGATGTCTTCAGTCCAGTCCACCCGTTTTATAGCTTGAAGCCACAATCTTCGCCTGTTTGCATTAAACGGTCTTTTCCCCGATGGAATGCGGTAGAAATTGAGACCTTTTATTTTAGTTGATCTGTTTTGGCATCCCACCACACAACAAGATGGCATTTTTTTTAAACTATTGATCCAAAATCCACTTGCACTGTCACTAACACTAGCTGAAATTACTGCTTTTTTGCCTCCAGAATGCGTGCACATACCTTTTATGACGTAGGTCATAAAAGGGTCTATAGTAAACAAGAGTAGCATAGAGTAGAGTAACGTAGAGTAGGGTAGATTAGAGTAGCGTAGAGTAGCATAGAGTAGAGTAGAGCTCAGTAGAGCAGAGTAGTGTAGAGTAGCATAAAGTAGAGTAGTGTAACGTAGAGTAGAGTAGAGTAGAGTAGAGTAGAGTAGAGTAACGTAGAGTAGAGTAGAGTAGAGTAGAGTAGTCTTGAGCGGAGAGCATTCTTTTCAGTGTTCTGGGAAGATAGTGTGGTGGGTAGTGTCCAAGCTGACAGTGCAACAGAAAGTGTGTGTTTGTGTAGTGAGATTGTCCCTGTCTTAATTACTGTGCGAATCAGTAAGTGCTGATTGTATGATTGAGGTCTAGTCTCCAGTCTGATCTTTAAATGCCAGAGCTGATATTAACGACCTCCCAGGGGTCAAAGTTCACACAGAGGTCAGAGGTCACTCACAGTAATAAGAACGATTATGGATGGAGAGATGGATGTGTGTGTGTGTGTGTGTGTGTGTGTGTGTGTGTGTGTGTGTGTGTTGGGAGAAGGTTTATGAAGGGATAGAGTGATGGAATGAGAGATGGATGAGTCTGGATCTGCAGATGAGTGGGGAGCGAGGGATGGAGTGAACGAGTGTGTGTGTGTGAATAAATGAGATGAGGGGAACACACTGCTGTAACGATGATGGAGCTTGAGCTCTTCATAGCTGTCGGGGCAGAATTGGCTGCCGGCGGCACTAATGATGGTAATATATGGAGCTCTGTGGCAATGCAGACCATCCCTCAGTCTGTCTCACTTAAATGCCTCTCATTGTTTGGCATATTGCATTATGAATGTAGAGGATTAAAAAAGTCAGAGTAATAGAGGAGGTGAGAGGAGGCGCAGGAGATGGAGGACCTGTGGGGAGGAGATAAGGAGGCCGAGCACAAATGTACACTGAAATCTGGGAGGCCTTTTGGTGTCAATTTTAGTGTCAGTCCTCTGATGTAGAGTTTGTTATGTTGAACTGTCTCTGTCTCCAGTGTAACTGTTCCTCTGTGTGTGTCAGGTGACTGCAACTTTGAGCGGCCCTACTCCTCCTGTGGCTACAGTCAGGGACGCGACGATGACCTGGACTGGGAACAGGCCAACACCCTGGAGAAGCCACCTACAGACCAATGGATGCCCACAGGTGAGTCTGCTGTGTGGTGTGTGTGTGTGTGTGTGTGTGTGTGTGTGTGTGTGTGTGTGTGTGTGTGTGTGTGTGTCTGTGTGTGTGTGCGTGTGTGTGTGTCCAATGCTATGTATCTGTGTATGTATGTGAGTGTTCATATGTGTCGCTCTCTCTTTTTTTCTCTCTCTCTCTCTCTCTCTGAGTGTGTGCATTTGTGTGTGCCAACACACTGGACAAGCCCCCAAGGTCTTTGGAGCAAGTTGGATGAGAACTCCTGATAAATTAGTGTGTGTGTGTGTGTGTGTATTCTGTTTAAAAGAAAAACGTGTTTACTCGTGTATTTAAATCTGTTTCCTGTGTATCTGCACAATGTGTGAATAGCCTTGTTTCCTCGCACCGTTTGCATGTGGGAGAAACTGAATGGTAATCATTCATAAAAAACAGGTTAATGGGGTTTCTTGAATCTTGAGTACTTTATGCTGTACACGTGGACACACACACACACACACACACACACATGCTCGTATACACACAGACACACACACACACACACACACACACACACACAAACACCCACACGCACACAGAAGTTGAATGGACTAATCAGACCCGACTGACTCCACTGAATAGCGCCTGTTGCTGAGTGAGACTCTGAAATGTCTCTATGACTGTGTCAGCCCTGTTACTCTGTTCAGTCACACCCAATAGCTGATGGAGGTGTTAGTCCAATCACAGCCCGCCCCTGGCGCATATAATAAAAATTGAATATAAATACAAATTAAATATTGTATTTCAGCAAAGCACAAAAAGATGAACAGGCAGAAAGCTTCTCCCACTCCCAGTTCTGTCGTAGGTCCTATTTCAGCAGACACTTTCAAATGAGGCGTCGGTCTGCCCTCGAAGGCGCTTAGGTCTGTGTGCACGTTCTGAAATTAACAAATGATTGTGCCCCAGTGATCAAAACAGCTATTTAATAATTTATTTCTTTATTTTTAATAATCTCTATTTCTTTACTTCCTATGATTTTAATTTCTGTCTCTCTCCTTCACTATCTCTCTCTTCATTTCCTTCTTTCTGTCTATCTTGATATCTTCATCATCTTTCTAATCTTTTTAAAATCTCAATCAGTCTTTTTAATTTCAGTTATTTACTTTCTGCACTGTTAAGCTTTGCAACATCTGGACATGGAGTTGTTCCCTAAACTGATGTGACCCTGAGGAATGGTCAGCGTGAGTGACAGTGGATTAGTAATTACACCTCGTCTACTTGGTTTGCATTATCAGGATGTGGGAAAAGCTAAAAGCATCCATTCTATCACTATGAGCAAGACCGCCAGGATTTATAAATATGTAAATTACACACACACCCAAACTCCTTTCACAGTCCACTGAACTCCATTTTCTCTTTTCTGTCTCTGAACTCTGCAAAAATGTGTGTAGCTGTAAAATAACACCTGCATGTTTTGAGTTGCTAATCATTCCCCACCCAGTGTCCTGCTGGAGCAGTGCTATTCCCATGCATTGTCCTGCTAGAGCAGTGGTATTTCCATGCAGTGTCCTGTTGGAGCAGTGGTATTTCCATGCAGTGGTATTTCAGATGCTGAAGAGAAAAACCTTGACAAACTGATCAGGGAGGCCAGCTCTGGCTTGGGCAGAATCTGTCTAGCAGGTTGGAGAGAAAAAGATTATGACAAAACTGCTGGCCAATTTGGAAAACAGCACTCATCCCCTGCATGAAAGTATGAGTGCCTCAGACTGTTGGTGCAAGTGCAGTTTCCCCTGCATGGGGTCAGTTATCATTTCACCCTCTCTCTCTCTCTCTCTGTGTGTGTGTGTGTGTGTGTGTGTGTGTGTGTGTGTGTGTGTGTGTGTGTGTGTGTGTGCGTGCGCGTGTAGATTACATCTCCCCCATGTGCCGTCAGAAAATCCCTGTCAACCCCTGAGTGTGTTGGTTTCTGGAGGTTCTGGATGGTGGAAGAGGAGGGGCAGTGATTTCCTCCTCTCCTCCCCGCCCTGAGTGCCCTCTCCCTGGGTAGACGGCCACGCTGGGCTCCCTGTGCGCCTCTCAGGCTGGTGGGGTAATTAGTGCACTGCGGTTCAATCGCAATCTCAGCGCCACTTAGGGCCCATTCCCTCACTGACTCTTAGAGGCATTATGTCATCAAAGATGGCCAGAGGCCTGCTCTCCTGAGGGGGTCAGATTGTTCCCCGACACCCCCAGAGCCATAAAGATTTAATGGGTTCAAACCTCACCACAACAGCTTTTGGTCCCTTCTCAGCATGAAGTGACTTCACATTGGGGTAATAAAGATTGAGAAGATACTTTGCCATTTTCACAAATTTTATGAGTTTGTTTTGTAGGGTATGTGTATGCATCTATGAGTGTACTAAATATGTATGTGTGTGTGTGTGTGTGTGTGTGTGTGTTTGTGTGTATGATTACTCCTAGTCCCAAAGCAGCAAGAGGATTATTACTGAAACGTGAAATGGAATATTTTAGCTATTTTGTTCAAGAGGGGATTGGAACACGGATAAATGGAACAATCAAGTTGTTCCATATTGTTTAGTGATTTTAAGTGTTATTTTACCCTTTGTGTATTACACTGTGTGTATGTGTGTGTGTGTGTGTGTGTGTGTGTGTGCACGGGATGTGCCCCAAGGTAAACTGCCTGATCAAAGTGGCATCAGTTACCATTTCCACGGTGTCCAATCAATCATCATTCATCATTTAAATGAGCCTGTCTCATGTCTCCCCCTTATCTCTTTCTCTCTCTCTCCCTACTTCCATCTTCCTCTATCTCTCTCTCTCTCCCTACTTCCATCTTCCTCTATCACCCTCTTCAATCTAAACCAGTGGGAAGATGATGTGAGCCCTCCACACTTGTTAAAGAGTACTTTCATCATTTTAAAACAGCACAACACACACTTACACCTCTCTAATCAGATGCTGACAAGCACACGGTTCTCTCCTTCATGTCAACAACTGCTTCCCTCCATTTTTCATTAGGTACCATCTCCCATCTCAGAACACTCCTCCAGGCAGCATCCTCCTCCTCTCTCTCTCCTTCCTCTCTGCTCTGTCTATCAGTCATATTTCTCTGCAGCTCATATAACTGCACCTGAGGGGAACAAGGGGCTGTGCTGCTCTGGCAAAGAAGGAAGGAAGGGGGGAAGGAAGGAGGGAAAGAAGAAGGGAAAAAGGGAGGAAGGGAGGAAGGAAAGAAGCAAAGGAAAGAAAAAGTTAATTACTCAGAGAGCAGAACACTCTGGAGCTGATGTGGCCCTGATCTGGTGAGTGATAGTAGGGTGAGGTGAGTGTAGAGTAAGGGTTGAGTGAGGTGAGTGTAGAGTAAGTGTTGAGTGAGTGTAGAAATATGTGAGTGTTGACTGAGGTGAGTGATAGTTGAGTGGGTGTTGAGTGAATGTTGACTGAGCTGAGGTGAGAGTGATAGTAGTGTGATAGTAGGGTAAGGGTGAGGTGAGGGTAGAGTTCAGCCTCTGGATCTCTGCCAGAGCTGGGCCAGATGTGAGTTCAGATGTTACTCTGTGTATTTCAGTGAGCAGAGCGTTTGTGTATAAAGATATAATATTTAGGCTCTGGGCTCTCTAAAGCGCTTAGAGACGATTTCAATTGTTTTTTGGCACAAAATAAATAAAACAAAATTGACTTGAATTAATATTAATGTGTGTGTTGGGCTGAGTGTAGAGTGTGAAGTTCAGGTTGCAGTTGAGTAAACAGCCTTTCTGTGTGCCAGAGTGTGTAGCTGGTCTATTTACAGGAACAGACCAGAATAACACAAACAAGGGGAACATCACCACCACTGAGCCTTAACAAGCACCTTGCTCTGCCAGATGCTCACACACACACACACACAACCAAACACACACACCCGCATGTGCACGCACACACACAGTTCAAAGAACTCCAACCATGCACACAAGCATTTACACACAACTACAGAGAGACACACCCACATTCCAGAGTGCTCACCAGATACCACAGACACACCCACGCACACATGCACACACGCACACACACACACACACACACACACACACACACACACACACACACACACACACACACACACACACACACACACACACACACACACACACACACACACACAAACACCACACACAAACACCACAGCCAGTGCCCACCCCTCAGAGGGAAGACCAGAATGTAAGACTGCAGGAAGGAGGGATGAGGAGAGAATAAGGCTATATGAAACAACAACAGAGTGTGTGTGTGTTGGTTGCAGGGTGGTGGCTGCATGTGTGTATATATATATATTAATAAAGAAATAATAGTAAAAAAAATTAAATAACAACAATAAAAAAGATTGATTGTATATTAATTCATGGATTGATTTGTACTGTACTTCATGTTTAAATTCAGCTCCAGCTGTTTTATTATAGCTGTTGTATTATAGAATCTTCTGGCAGCGGGTCTTTAGGGAACCATAGTGCTGGAATAATGGGCTCAGTTTCAGCAGAATGGAAGTCGTCTAGCAGAGATGAATTACTATTAGACTGTGCAGTGTTGGGTATGAGACTGTGCAGTGTTGGGTATGAGACTGTGCAGTGTTGGGTGTTGGGTAAGAGACTGTGCAGTGTTGGGTAAGAGACTGTGCAGTGTTGGGTATGAGACTGTGCAGTGTTGGGTAGGAGACTGTGCAGTGTTGGGTGTTGGGTATGAGACTGTGCAGTGTTGGGTATGAGACTGTGCAGTGTTGGGTATGAGACTGTGCAGTGTTGGGTGTTGGGTAAGAGACTGTGCAGTGTTGGGTATGAGACTGTGCAGTGGTAGGTAGGAGACTATGTAGTGTTTGGTGGGAGACTGTGCAGTGTTGGGTAGGAGACTGTGCAGTGTTGGGTGTTGGGTAGGAGACTGTGCAGTGTTGGGTAGGAGACTGTGCAGTGTTGGGTAGGAGACTGTGCAGTGTTGGGTGTTGGGTATGAGACTGTGCAGTGTTGGGTATGAGACTGTGCAGTGTTGGGTGTTGGGTATGAGACTGTGCAGTGTTGGGTGTTGGGTATGAGACTGTGCAGTGTTGGGTATGAGACTGTGCAGTGTTGGGTGTTGGGTATGAGACTGTGCAGTGTTGGGTATGAGACTGTGCAGTGTTGGGTGTTGGGTATGAGACTGTGCAGTGTTGGGTGTTGGGTGGGAGACTGTGCAGTGTTGGGTAGGAGAATGTGCAGTGTTGGGTATGAGACTGTGCAGTGTTGGGTAGGAGACTGTGCAGTGTTGGGTGGGAACTGTGCAGTGTTGGGTGGGAGATTGTGCAGTAGTAGGTAGGAGACTGTGCAGTGTTGGGTGGGAGACTGTGCCGCGTTGGGTAAGAACTGTGCCGTGCTGGGGAACACTTGATATCACAGACCTCTCAGCCAGGGTGAGTCATGCTGAAGGACACTGGAAATCAAATCAGAATTTAAATCACATTAACGGCAGACGTGACATCCTTCAGGTGTGAATATGTGCATGTGTGTGTGTGTGTTTGTGTGTGTGTGTGTGTGTGTGTGTTTGTTTTTCAGCTAATTGAACTAGTGAGGTCACATGGGTTGTTGAGTACATACACACACACACACACACACACTCTGAGCAGAGCACACACACACTCAGTTCATACACACACTCACACACACACTCAACAGAGCACACACACACACACACAAAGTTCATATACACATATATACACACACACAGACACAGTTCACACACATACATACCTCCTCCTGTTCAGAGAGACACACAGTTGACTCTCTCTCACACACACACACACACACACACACACACACACCCATGTGATTCTAGTAATCGTCCTTAGTTGGATGGTGCCCTTCCTTTAAATGGATACATGTTGTTTGTGTGTGTGTGAGTTTGTCAGTGACACAGACAGGGATGTCCTGTCTTTGCCAGATGCAGGAAATCAAATCACAGTTTAAATCACATTACTGGAACATGAGACAGCCTGCAAGTGTGGGTCTCTCTCTCTTTCTCTCTCTCTCTCTCTCTCTCTGTCTCTCCATGTGTGTGTGTGTGTATGTGTTAAAATTGGTAAATTGAGCTTTAGGCATTTGTGAGATCACATTCATTGTGCCTGTGACACAG
>NC_045173.1:14179735-14194735 GCF_900700415.2 Clupea harengus
GGAGCCTGGCTGGCGTGCTCACTCATGTCTGTAAGTGGAGGTGAAGGTGGCCCAGATTGGAATAATAATAACCCTGTTGGGGTATATGCTAGCGCTGGGTGCTAACGTAAGCTGCACTTTGTCAGGGGAGGCCTAGCTGGTTTTCCATCCAACTTTTTTTTCCAATGCAAATTTTGACCATTAGTGTGTGTGTGTCTGTGTGTGTGTGTGTGTGTGAGTGTGTGTGTGTGTGTGTGTGTGTGTGTGTGTGTGTGTGTGTGTATGTGTGTGTGTGTGTGTGTGTGTGTGTTTGTTATGGTGGCATATTCAAATAGGAAATCCTGAATGGACTAGTTGAGAGAAATCGGTTTGCAAGTGGGAGGTGAATTAACTCTTGATAGCATAGGGTGTGATGCAACCAAGGCTGATGGAAACGGTTTATTACGTTTTTCCGTTTAGGTTGGCCACAAATCCTCAAGTTTTGAACCCACAGCTGCTCACAACTTTTCCTTTGATTAGGAGAGCATTCATTTTTAATTAGCTCTCTTAGACTCTCTTTTGTAAAAATTTCATCAATGAGCTTAAAGTACCTGAATGAGTTGTGAAGGGACCGACATTTGATAATCAGTTTAATAGGTATATCCCATAGGCAATAATTCAATATATCTGACCTACTGGTCATTGTAGTATTATTATTCTAAGTTTCTCATGTGTATTCTGTTCCCGGCCTACATGAGGTGTGAGAGAGCCTTCACAGCTCCCCCCCCCCCTGACTAGAAACAGATACTAATTAGCATTTAGGTATCCACCCATCCTTTGCTTTCCCAGAAGTTTAAAAGACTGTGATTTTCAAGAGACAGTCAGTGAAAGAGATTTAGTTGGAACACACTCAGTGAAATCTATCTCCCTGTCCTCCTCTGGTGCGCGCCACTGAAAGAATAAACCTGGACTTGGTTTTTCATCACAATCTGACTGAGTCTCCGATACATTTGGGATATAGAAATAATTCCTTTCAATTGGAGGTCCCACCGAGATATTAATTCTTGGAATTTTGCTGAGATTTCAGTTCTGTTGTAAAGATCCTCTGTACCCCGTTTGATACAACACTTAAACTTAATCTTGGGAAAATATGTGCCGTAGATCGTAGTAACAGTCTTGAGATTGGAATTCTCAGACGGAATTGAGTCTTTGCACTAGCAAGTTCACCGTGGGCAAGCTAAAGCTTAATTCGAGTGTGTGAGCCTTCAGCTCCATATTCACATCAGAGTGTTGAGTAATTCTCCCTTGGGAGAAACTACACTCTTGAGCCTGCTCTGTTTAGAGAGTAGCAGACATCTGATTCAGCACAGTCTGAGCTGTGGGTTGGATCATTTGTGAAAATCTAGTTTCTGCCACGTTTTAGATATTGTTCCCAAGAGGATATAGGCCTAAGTGTTGTGGTCATAAACGGGTGTTTGGAAAGGGATCTACAGCATTTTAATATTTGAATTTAGAAATTGTTTTAAGTTAATTTGTAAATTATTTTACATTAGATTGTGCAGATTCAGTCTTTTTGAGATGGAAAACAAAGATTCAAGACGTATGGTCCCTTTGAGTGTTCAGATTGCAATGGCCAGTGTGGGAAATGATATAAAACATGAGAAAGTTAAAATTGAGATGATAAAAGATGGTTTTCAGCTAATTTGGGGAGTCAGGAAAGCCAGTGAATGGGTTTTAGACATTAAGTCTGAAAAGAAAAGACGGCGATATCATGAGCAGATGGACACAGCGTTCACAGGGTTTCTTGGTGGAATCAGCTGGCCAGCCAGCAGCCCTTCCTAGACTGTGTGAAAATATGAAACAGAATGCTGACAAACTTCAGGAAATTGTTAAAAGTTTACTGGGAAAAATCCTACCTACTGATGTAAAAAAATCCTAGAGGTAAAGCAGATTATGCCAAGCTAAAAACTGAACTAATGGTCAGTGTGGGTAAAGCCATTTCACAGGTTGAGGAAATATCTCTCCAAATTGTTGCTGTAATGAATATTGATGTACCTCCAGTCGTTCCCTCACCATTTGTCGCTCCTGTCCATATCTATACAGACAGTCATTACACATACCATTCAACTCACACCTCAGGTCCCGTATGGAACAGCCCCCACTTCACCACGGCGGCTGAAGCCCCAATGGCCCATCAGGCAGAGATTATCACACTCTCTGACACACTGCCACAACTTTGTAAGGGCTCTGTCCGTAAAGATACAGGACAGAGTGAACAAACTAAAGAATCACTGACTAAACGTAAAGAACAAACACAACACATAGCTGCAGTACAGGACGTACCCTCTCACAATAGTTATCAGCAAAGAAGACAGGATGCACCCACACATTCAAATTGTCACAGATGTGGGAAATCAGGCCATTGGTCTAGACATTGTAGAAATAGACAGAGAAACACAGATAAACCTGTGTCCTCTCAGCAGCGGGGCATGGACTCTGACACAACCTCTGAGATTTTAAATCTTCTCAGAAGTTTGGCTAAAATCTAACATCACTGATCAATAAGACCAGTTTGACTCATTGGATGCATCATATTCAGACATTCTTCCCCAATAACTGCATTCTCTGTCAAAGTTAATCAGGTGCAAGATTACAAAAGGTTTATCCTACTACTAAATACATATCCTAAATAAAATGATAACTGCAGAATGTTCTTTCTCAAACAGGTCTTAGACTGGATGAATGTCTGACTTCATTAAATGATCCAGGAACGCTGAATTAATTATGAAGAACAAAAATCAAGGGCCACTGGAATCTGGATACAAAAAGGGGCTTTATGACATAATTCTGTAACTTAAACAGCTTGTTTCCTTTTCTCTAGGCATGAACATCTGTCACCAGAGCAAGCAAATGAATGTGTGTGTGTGTGTGTCTGTGTGCCGGCCGGCTGTATGAATGATTTTACATGACTTTTCACTGACTTGTTTTCAGGGTAAACTGTTAATTACTTTCCATTTATTTCACAGGATGTTATGTGTTGATTATGCAAACAGAAACATTTGGCTCCCTGTCCTTAGGGAATGGACGACACCGGATGACTCCATTGGGCTCATCTATCGCAGATTAAACCTTTTGCATAAGATTAATTCTTTTGTTAAGATCTCTTTCAGAAGCGAATCAGCTGACGGTCACCTGGACCCTACCACCGTCCCTCACAGTTGGACCGATAGAGCTCGCCACGGAATCAAAAGGGGGTGGAGCGGCCATTGGAAACCCAGACAGCGTTAATTCAATCAACATCAACTCCATCAACACCTTTCAACTCATAGAAGGCAGCATCTCGCCAAGGTGTCGAAAGGGGGACAACAGAGGGAACAGCAGGACCTTTTGAACAAACATCGCGAACAGCCAACAACTTCAACCTTCACAGACGAGCAACACATCTGAAAGGAACGGCAACCTCCTGATATGCTAAGAGACGCATAGGCTAAATTACCCCATATGGAGCAAAGACCACAGGAGGGAAACAACGGACAATTCAAGCGTCACAGACACACACACACTAACACACACACACACAAACACACACACACGGATACTTGCTCACAGACACACACTTAACTGTATCAACCGTCAACCCACATTTCAATAAAGTAATGACATGCCATGTACACCTCAGTAACCAGAAAGGAAATGCTTTAAGATGTTGTAACACTGTAATGTATCTCCCATAATCCGTTATCTTCTGTACAATTGTGTAATCCGAGCAATTTCATTTTTGTTTGAGTTCATCTTCATGTATAGTTAATTTTGTTCTGTGTTCCCACTGTTTGTAACTTCATGTTTCTGAATGGCTACCCTGTACTGTATATGTAATGGTTTCTCTGCTTACATTTGTCGGCTCTCGCGGCTGGAGAGGGCGGTCATTTTGATATGACGTCGGTAAGGAATTTCCCCTTAAAAACATCAGGGGGGCCCACCAAAAATTGGCAAACAGGTGTGAGGCACCCTGATGAGAAAAGGTTTCGCCTTACCTCGCGAGAGAATGCGCACCTTTGGGAGAAAGAGAGAGAGAGAAGAAAAACTGACTGTGTTCACCCAAAACTTAAGCAAGCGTTTACTCTGATCTTACAAACAAAGATTTATGTTCAAGACCTTAAGTCTTGAAAAGGGGGAATGAAGGGACCGACATTTGATAATCAGTTTAATAGATATATCCCATAGGCAATAATTCAATATATCTGACCTACTGGTCATTGTAGTATTATTATTCTAAGTTTCTCATGTGTATTCTGTTCCCGGCCTACATGAGGTGTGAGAGAGCCTTCACAGCTCCCCCCCCCTGACTAGAAACAGATACTAATTAGCATTTAGGTATCCACCCATCCTTTGCTTTCCCAGAAGTTTAAAAGACTGTGATTTTCAAGAGACAGTCAGTGAAAGAGATTTAGGTGGAACACACTCAGTGAAATCTATCTCCCTGTCCTCCTCTGGTGCGCGCCACTGAAAGAATAAACCTGGACTTGGTTTTTCATCACAATCTGACTGAGTCTCCGATACATTTGGGATATAGAAATAATTTCTTTCAGTTGGATGGAAACCCAGCTACTGACAGCTCTGAGCGACAGCTCTGAGCGACAGCGCTGGCGCGCGCGCGCGCGCGAGAGAGAGAGAGAGAGGCAAAAGACTGAGAGAGAGAGAGAGAGTTCAGGGCATTGTTAAGGTGATGGCGAGAGACCAGAAAACACACACACTCAAGCACTCTCTCACTCACACACACACACACACACACACACACACACACACACACACACACACACACACACACACACACACACACACACACACACTAACTCACTAATTTACATATATAATGCATACTTGCCTAATGTGCCTACAGAAAAAGAAGTGAATCAAAATATTCACTTCCTCCTCTGTGGGCATTAGTGTTGAAAGAGACAAGTTTATCTTTGAGTTTAATAAGAGGCTAATTAGTCTGACAGGGAATGATTCTGGACATCTAAAGAGAGGCAAAGAGACTAAGCCTGTGTGTGTGTGTGTGTGTCTGTGTCTGTGTCGTTATGGTGGCATATTCAAAATTGTTCCTTATACAGCCTAATGTTATAACCTGACACCAGATGAAGTGTAAAAGCTCTTACACGCTTGTTCTTTCTCTCGCTGTCTCTCTCACACACACACTCTCTCACACTTTCTTTTTCCATCTGCCTAATTCACTCATAATTATCACAGGTGTGAATATTGCTATAGCCAAGGTGGTATCATGAATACATGCACACACACACACACACACACACACACACACACACACACACACACACACACACACACACACACACACACACACACACACGCAGAGGCAGTACAGTCCATTGCCATTGTTCATTGCTTGTTTGCATGATTCAACTGAATGACTCCTCACAATGATTAGTGACGGTTCAGTTCTAACACACACACACAACCGCCAAATTCTAAACACAGGTGCACACACATACACATATGCAAATAAAACAGACAACCATGCACATACTAGGAATACAACTATCAGGTCAGTATTTGTGTGTGTGTGATTTTATGTGTGTGTGTGTGTGTTCTGCTTTTTCAGGCCTAACATAGTGTTCCTCCACTTCCTTCTCCCCGTGACCTGGTTTCTCTTTGCTTTTTGCAGCCTTCAGACTCCAGATAGCAGCTAACTGGTCTGGGTCTGGAGCAGATCTGCTCCTGGTCTAATCTTCTGCATTTTAGTTTTGGCTGTCCTTCAGGGTTAGTGATTCAGTCCAGGTGCGGGTCAGTCCAGGAGGGTCCTCCTGGGTGAACTGCTGACCTCAGATCATCTCCAGACTTCTCCACAGGTACGGAGGCTGAATGGAGCTTCTGAGATTATTCTTGCACTCTTAGGGAGTCATGGAGATGTGCCATGAGTGTAGATGTCTGGCTCCTACTCTGTTCTGGAATGCCGGCATTCCCAGTGTTTCCGACTGCAGTCACCCGGCTCCCTATTTAACTGAACAGAGCAAAACTATAGCAGCAAGAGAGATGCATCAGACTGGAGAGACCCGTCCTCTCTTTCTCTCTCTCCCCCCTCTCTATCCCCCCCGTATCTTTCTCTCTCTCCTTCTCTTTCTCTGTCCACCACCTGTTTCACTCTGTTACCCCTCCTACTTACTTGATCAGTAAACATGACAGCTTTGGCTTGTTATCAGCGACTGGAGACAGATGGAAGAGGAGGGTCACACCACTGTGTGTGTGTGTGTGTGTGTGTGTGTGTGTGTGTGTGTGTGTGTGTCTACCTGAGGCAGTAATGGAACAAGAAGGCATTTTAGGAAGGTTATGAACACTGCGTGTGAAGCTTAGCCCTTGGGTGAAACTGATTAAGAAAGGAAGACTGTGTGTGTGTGTGTGTGTGTGTGTGTGTGTGTGTGTGTGTGTGTGTGTGTGTGTGTGTGCACGCATATTAGTATATTTAGTGCTTCTCCATCTGTGAGAAGTGAATGTCTTTAGGGGTGTGTGTGTATATGACTGTAATGATGTATATTTAGTGGGGACTGTATGTGTGTCTAGGCCTGTGTGTGTGTGTGTGTGGGGGGGGGTGTTGGTGGGTATGTATGTGTTTGACTACAATATTGTGTGTTTCTATAGAGTGTCTATCTAGCGGTGTGTGTGTGTGTCTAATGCTCTGGGTATTATGCACTGTCTACCTAGAGGGTATGTGTGCATATTAGCATAAGTACATGCCTCGGTAGTGGTTCTTGGTGAAGGCATTTCTCCAGGGTTTTGTGTGTGTGGTCATTATTGTAGTGGTGTGCCATGATTGTGTGTGTGTTTGACTGTAATACTGTGTGTAGTAAGCTAGAGGTGTGTGTATCCAGTGTCTGTAGTGAGTGTCTACTCCACGTGTGTGTATCCAGTGTGTGTAGTGAGTGTCTACTCCACGTGTGTGTCCAGTGTGTGTGTGTAGTGAGTGTCTACTCCACGTGTGTGTATCCAGTGTGTGTAGTGAGTGTCTACTCCACGTGTGTGTACCCAGTGTGTGTAGTGAGTGTCTACTCCACGTGTGTGTATCCAGTGTGTGTAGTGAGCTACCCCAGAAATGTGTGTATCCAGTGTGTGTAGTGAGTGTCTACTCCACGTGTGTGTATCCAGTGTGTGTAGTGAGTGTCTACTCCACGTGTGTGTATCCAGTGTGTGTAGTGAGCTACCCCAGAGATGTGTGTATCCAGCAGAGTGTGTAAAAACTAATGTCATCCTGTTCTCCCTGTTCTGCTCTGTCAGAGGGACACAGATTAGCGCTGGGCTTTGAAGTCAGAGGGTGCAACTTGCCTGCTTATCAACAAGCCTCCGACTCATGTCTGCTTCCCAACACCCAGGACACCTGGCAGGGAAAAAGCAAATAGAATTTACTGTGTGTGATAACTGATAACGCACGTCGTGGCCTTTTCTCTGAAGTATTGTCAATGTAATCCCTCCGGCTCACGTTTTATTGGCCAGTGAAAGCCAATCAGATGAACCTTTATGGCATCAGATAATAATGGAGAAACCTATAAGGTGCTGTGTTTGTGTGTTTGTGTGTGTCTGTGTGTCTGTGTGTGTCTGGGAAATACTGGGAAATACACCTGCCTTCTGTGATTGATTTGTGTGTGTATGCTTGTGTGTGTGTTTGTGTGTTGTTGTTTTGTTTGATCAGTCTCAGGCTATCTCTGTAAAGCTGTTTGTCATCTTTAGTGAGGTGAGAGGATTTAACAGCATGTTGCCACGGTAATCAGAAATGTCAACACGCGGCCTGAGCCATTGCTACTAACACCCTCACTGACCAAAACCAAACAAACACATAAACACACATAAAATGGGCTAGTAGGTACCTGACCGTGTGAACAAATCTTTTGTTGTTCACTGTCAGGCAATAAGTCCTCAAGTAAATTCAAACCCATGCCTTGATTTGTTTCCCTAAATTCCATGCAGCTAATCCCCTGTTCACAGACATTTTGCCATGATGTTCTGAGCCAAAGCCTTATCAGAGTTACTGAACGGTATTTATGTATTAATGCTACATAAACAAATTATTTATAATGATAGAAAAACTACTCACTGACATATAATATACATATAATGGTCGTGCCTGAAACATATGGCCATGCAGATGAATGATTGGGTTAATTTTTTACAGGCTTATTGTTTCTAGACATGGGAGTGTCTTCTTAAATGTCTTCTTACCAACCCTAAGAAAGTTCCCCGCCGGATTCATGAACATGTGGAAATGTTTTTTTTAAACCGCCAACATTTTCTTAGCTGTGCCCCCCGAATGAGGAACGCAACTGTGTGTTGAATGTGTGTTCTCATACACCTGATTTTGCATACATAAACGCCCCACCAACTCCTTATAAGGGCATGCAACCACATCAATCAATTTATTTTCTCATAAAAAAATGTTTTGTCTCACAGAAATGCTTTAATTATTCAGGAATAGAAAGTTAACAAGTCAAAGTGAACTTGTTTTGAGCTTTTACTCTAGTCAAAGAGCTGGTTGCCGTTGCGTGTTGTGACCCCTGCAGTGGAGAGCCTCCTAACTCCAGTGCTAATGGGGAATGTTGTCTGACTGCTGTGCTGATGAATTCATCTCAGATCCAGCCAACATCTGCAGCAGACGTATCGACCAGCCTGGAAGTAAACAAACGGGCTCCTAAAACGTCACCTCAAACTAACTCAGCTCATTCTCTGCAGCAGTTTGCTCAAAGAGCCATCTGTTCTTTAAAATACTTTTTGGATTTTCTCACTCTCTTTCATTCCCCCTCTCTGTTTCCCTCTCTCTCTTTCTCTTTTTCTCTCTTTTTCTTTGTGCCTCTTTTGTTTTCTCGTCCCCTCTCCAGGCTCTGCCTTCATGATGGTGAACACATCGGGGTGTTTTAGGGGGCAGAAGGCTTTGTTACTCTCTTCCCAGCTGAAGGAGAACGACACCCACTGCGTGCTCTTCCAGCAGGGCCGTTTCCAGGCATAGGCAACCTAGGCACTCCACCCTCACCCACCCTTTGAATATATATATATTTCGGGGGCAATTCAATCTATATCTGTTTTTAATGATTATAAAAATGTAACCGGATAACACATGCATCAAGACACTAACAGAGGACCATACTACCATAAAACAGTGCTAGACTACGGCATCAAACAACGATCTAACATGAATGAAATGATAACATTAATACACGCAAGGAAAGCATGGAAGCACAAATACTTTTTTACTGGATTTTTAAACTGGTTTACTGGAACATTAAACACAGAATCGAACATTAACCATTCTAATACACTCACAGCATTATGGGCCGAACTATACACACTGTGGAGCCCACAACCTCCCTGAACGCTACAGTATATGAGTGTGTTTTAAATGGACATGTTTAAAAGCATCTGTCTGTCTCTGGGTTTAGCTATTTGAAATGTAGCACGCCAAGCTAATGAACTATGAGAACCAGGAAGGCGAAATGAGAGATTAAGTAAATCTACAGATTTGCCTACTTGTCGGCCAGATTCAAGTTATACCAGATGTTGGTTCCGGGTGAAGAATCCAGTACATCTGTTGCTACAGCTTCCTGTCTGCTGGCTGCTGAAGATGCAACAACACATTCTGTGCAGGTGGCCTGCACAGGTGCCTGTAGATCCTGCATATTGGGAATCAGTAAGGACTGAGTCGGTTTGTAGTGGCCATTTTAGATACCACCAGACTTTGTATTTCCCACCTTTACAGTAAATAACAGAATGGAGAGAAATTAAAGAGAAGCTGGTTGGTTCATTCAATACCGCCAGGCTCCGGAGTCGAGGATTGACCCCAGGTCGCTGGATTGGTAGACCAACGATTAACCTAGTGAGTACCCAATTGCAGGATGTTGTTTAAACTTGGTTTCTCTTTTATTTAGAAAGCGGTATTTCTCGGCAACGGAAATACTTTCCAGACAGCGGTAAATCCAAAAACAGAAGAAGATAAGGAACAGGGCAAAAGGCAGAAACTAAAGAAGCTACGAAAAAGTGTAGCTCACGCTCGAACGGAAAATAAATGAAAAACTAAACAAGGGAGGCTACTTAGAGAAGCCACACAACCAAAAATAACCTGAAACAGGAGATTAGAAACTAGTGATGTTACAAATGACACCGGGGCTTCAAAGCATGTGTCGTGAAAGTGAAGCACTACCAGACGGAGCGCGTATCGAGGCTTGTATCGTTTTGCCGAAATTACGTCACTGGTGACGTCCAAAGCCTCATTTGAATCAAGTGCTTCACCAAGTGGTTCGTTGGTTCACTTCTGGCGGGAAGCTTCGAGTCCCATCTCGTATTCGTTGTTGTCAGTGGTTGGAGACATAGCGATAGTTGGAGATTTAGCGATAGTTGGAGATTTAGTGATAGTTGGAGATTTAGCAGTAGTTGGAGATTTAGATTGTTTGCTGTTGTTAGTAGTATAGATTATTTGAGATAGAGTTATGGAGCCAGTTAGGAAGAGAAAGTTGCACAAAGCACTTTCACCCCCTTTTCACTGCCCTGCACTTTCACTTACCAGTTGTCCAAAAGCACTCTCACTACCCTTGGTTTTACAAAAGTACTGACCAGTATTCCAAAAGCACTTTAACTACCCTCTAGAGTAAAGATAATTAGCAGGCGTTTTTATTCAAAGCATCGGATTAAAATTTGCTTTGGCCAAGAATCAAACCTCACTTGGCCCGCACAAGAAGCAACGTCTCTAACCGTTGTGCCACTATAGAACTCTTAAACTATATGTCAAACAATTATTAGAAGAAAGAATAGAAAAAGAACGCCTTTATTGTGATTGTATTCTCATACAACGAAATTTGAATTAATCGAGGTACGTTTTTTTCACCATACGTTTGTGTGCATGTTATTTTAGTAGGTCTTGCGCACCACAACAAATTGAACAAATTCACTGTCCCGAGAAAATCTTTCCTACACCGTATTTTTATTGACCAGCAGGTGTCACTAGAGAGCGAATGAAGCTTCGAGTAGTGAACCTTTTTTCAACACGTTTGGCTGGAAAGCTTTGAAGGTTCATGAAGCTTCTGTCGGCATGGAAAACGCATGCCTAAGGAATGTGTATTGAAACCGGATATCGTCACTTTAATCCGGTCTCTGGTTGGATAAAACTTTTCAACAGAACTGGACAAGGACCTTTGATGTATTCTTTAGGAACCATGCCGATGCCTGACTTTTAATGTTGTGTGACGTTGTTGAAGTTCAAGTTCAACATTAATAGCGATTGAATTACCCTTGTGTCGTGTAATCGCTAGCGGTAAATAAACGTTAATAACTTGAATGACTGATTAAGGATATATGTTACACATCACAAACACACGTAATCGAAGGGTTTTGGGGGAAATGAGGTTAATAGATAATCTGTACTATTTCTGCTGTAAACAGAGCAGATGATGATGATGAATCAAAGATGATAACCTTGTTGTTAAGTGATTGGAAGAATTGTGGCACTGAAATCTTATGAGGGGCAGTCTAAACATAATAGAAAGAACTTCATAGTCGTCTCCAGTAGATCAGTTGGAAAACATGCAAATACAGACCGAAAGAAGATGGTGGCGTGGTCCTGACACGTCGGTAGCCATTATTCAGTCCCTTGCGGAGAGAACCCTTGCTCTGAGAGGAGGAGCAGATGCGCTTTAGCAGCCAAATAATGGAAACTCCCTCAAAGATGTATTGTAATTTGACCCCATCATCAAACAGCACTTAGGCGTGGTACACACTGGAGCCAGCCATGCTTCATACTTGAGAATTCAAATTCCAAACCAAGTGATTGACTGCATTGGTGAGGGGAGACCATACTCATTGTGAGTGAAATAAAACGCTCAAAATACTATTCACTTACTTTGGACTGCAGCCATGATGGCAGACATGAAGAGCAGCTCTCTGTTGTCATTTGAACTGTGGCAGCAGATGGTTCTGAGATCAAGGAAAGTTTCACAGGGCTTTGAAGCTGAGGAATTAACTCGAGGATGCCTGTCATCCCTCATCCTCGGGATCCCTTTTGAAGACGGGGCCAATATGACAGGAGAACATGAAGCTGTGCATCGCTTTGCGATGATGAGCCTCAACAGAGACGTGTCCAGCTATCCTAAGACGATATCATTGATCATTTTGCAGCAAGGAAATCTAGGCGTGTCTAGTTTTAAGACCGTTAGAAATTGTCCCTCATCTGCTGCCATAACACACAGAATTTTGAGTGTCTGTTTTGTTTACCTGCTTTATGCATCTGCTATTACATATTAGATTGTACATTAGTAGATATTCTGTGCTTTAAGTTTTTTGTTACAGGAGGAAACACACATAGCATACTCACACACACACACATTCACACACACACACACAAACACACACATTCACACACACACACACACACACACACACATACACACAAGCAGCTGAACATGGAGATGTTACAAGAAGAAACACACACAGTGCACTAACAAACACACGCACATACATACACACACACACAGCTGGGTACAGATGGAGATGTTATAGGAAACACACACAGTGCTCTTACACACACACACACACACACACACACACACGCACGCACTCACACTCTCAGCCCTGCAGGTGTTCTAGTTCACCTTAATGAATATGACCGCTAAAGTTGTTGAGAAAAACACAGAGTATTAATGTGTTAAGTTTTCACAAATAAAGCTGCTGAGGCCTGATGTGAAATCCTTTCTACATTTTAATGAAAGAAAATCAAACCTAAAATGCCAAGTCCTAAAATGCTCCATCATGATCCATATCATTGGCCTTTTATTTTTTTAGTCTCCTTGACTGATGCCTATTTTCACCTCAGATCGGTGTGAGGCACTGGGGAGGTGGCAGGACCCGGTGCCTTCACACATGCCTGCTTATTACCGGGCGCGCCGCGCTGCGGGTGAGCTGGTGCCTACCTAATTGGCAGTGAGAGAGGCCTTGACCTCACACAGGGAAATGGGGTGGCGATGAGAGGCAGGATCAGAGGGCTCGTTATCTGGGTTGTAATTCAGACTAAGATTGTGTGTGTGTGTGTGTGTGTGTGTGATCAGGCAGCTTTATGAGGGCATGTATACATGTATGAGGCTGAAAGCATTGTAGGCACATTGGGTTTCATAAGTCCAGAAGTATGTTGAAACTGATGGTTCATTTTTTGTTGTTAATATTTCATATATGTACATTCCTAATGTTTAAACATTAACATGTTATACATGGATTTTATTCCATTTTAATTGTAGTATTTTATATAGTACAGCAATTTGAAGACCAGCAATTTCATGCTGTGACATCACTGGTGGGACCTGATAGAGTTCATAATTGAGTGTATCTATTTAAGAAAGCATTCTGTACTGATGCTGTTCCCTGTGTTGCTCATAATCTGAGCAGGGAGGAGTGGTTTTAGAATGGTGTTCATTGCATTGACCTTGGGTCATGAAGGCCATTTTAGTAGATTGGGGGGACAGTGGTTCAGAGGGTAGAGGAATTGTTCAACAATCGGAAGGTCGCTAGTTTGATCTCGACTCGTCCTGACCAAGAGTCGAAGTGTCCTTGAGCACTGAACCCCAACTGCTCCCGATGTGCAGGTTGGTGGTGCCTTGCATGGTAGCCTCCGCCATCGGTGTATGAAGGGGTAGATGTCTGAGGCGTTCATCTGTAAAGCGCTTTGAGTGCTCTATGAATAGAAAAGCGCAATATAAATGCAGTCTATTATATACTTACCTTGACAATAGACAATATGACTGGTAAAGTCAATGGGTTCTCTGTTGTCTTCTAGGGTTCCACAACACCTTGCAGACACCTTTAATTCTCTACTACTCACTGGACAATTTGCGCCATTTGTGAGGGATTAACCAGAAGAGACGCCCAAAGATTCATTAACATGAACCTGTCCTGTAGATCTAATTAATCTCTTTCTCCTATACAGCAATGTATGTATGTTACACCATTCTGAAGTGAACTCATAGTTTTACACCTCTTTAGAGTTCAGTCATGAAGGCTCCACATTCTCTCACTCTCACCCCCCCCTCCCACCCTTAACAGCTTCAGAGACACAAAGCCAACTCTGTTCCTGCCCCCATCACCTGCTCTCTGATGAGGGGCATTAGAACAGGGGGAGGGCAAAAGAACAGGGTTTCTAAGGCAACAGCCAACCAGCATAGTGGTAGGTTGATTGCAATGGTTCCTTCACCCACATTTTAACGTAATGCTTTTAGTAGAAACTGCATACCAGTTAAAGAGTACTCTCAGTCTTTGCCCCGTCAATTCGGTCAGTTAAAGAGTACTTTCAGTTTTTGCCATGTCCATCATTCAGCAGCTCTTCTGTAAAAACCAAGCTGCTGATTGCTCGTTTCCAGAGGAGTTCTCATGTCATGGGATGGCAGAAGGCTGCTGATTGGTCGTTTCCAGAGGGGTTCTCATGTCATGGGATGGACTCTCTTGGCATTTCTGATAGGTGTTCAGCCGTCCCTTTCTAAAACAGAGATGACGTTTCCAGCCTCTCCTCTCCATACAGGAGTCTTCATTAGGAGCTTAAATGAAAGTCCTGTGGATCTCTCTGGAGGCTTCTGGAAGTTTCCCCACGTCTGCTGTCATCTGAATCTCCCCATGGACTGTTTTCAAATGGATCCTATCTTACTAATGATGAAAATGATTTTTTTCTTAAAGTTATTCTCTCACTGAGTAGATATTGAAACAGAGACCACTGCTCAGCATTACTCCTAATTAGCACAGAGCTGCTAATTATAGGTGCTTTTAATTGCATGGTAGCCTAATTGATTGTCAAAGTGAAACCACCTGGTACTTGGGAATTATTTTGTAATTATGGGGGTTGATTTTGTTGTATTTCTCTACCCCTTCTTCCTCTCTCTCTCTCTGTCTAATACGGCCATCTGCAAACTCCAGTAATTACTGCTGTCAGCTCACCTCAACAAACTTTTAATTGATCGCTCTAAGCATTCTGAACATGGTGATTGCACATAATTAGAATTTATTTTGGAAAAAAAA
>NC_045173.1:14202235-14217235 GCF_900700415.2 Clupea harengus
CTTATGTTACAGCAGTGGAAGTTAAAGACCAGCCCTTTATCGCCGTAGTGGCATAGTGATCTGGGGAACGTGCTGCATATGGAGAGAGGCCAGCCCTGTGTTCCCATGGTGACCTAGTGATCTGGGGAATCCCCGATTGACAAATGGGTGTCTGCCTGTGATAAGGGTAATGCTTAGATTGACATCCCCCATGGACTTGAGCACATAAAACAAAATATTCAGTTATATTTATATCCAATGTATGTAGAAACTCTTTGTAAATTATAAAGGCTGTGAGCATTTGTAGCAATCCATGTGCTGGTGTTTTTATTGTCTTTTTTTACTCGTTTCTTATACAGTTACTTGTCAAAATGATGAGACAGTTCTCCAAAATCTTTCTTTTTTATTTTTATTATGTTGCCATTAGGCTTCTGCTGAGAAACAGATACTAATGGAACTTTAAAGTTTCAGGTGTTGTGTAGACCTCAAGTTACAATGAATACCCGTTGCGATAAGTAAACAGACTACTTGTGGAATTATATGAAAAATGTGAAGCCCAAAACTCGTTGTCTATGGCATTGGCCATTATTCATTTTCAGCAGTCATTATCAAGAATAATTCTATGGCCCCTTAGAAAATAGAAAACATGTCGTTTTGTTGAGCTCTCAAGTCTTCTCACGACACAATGTGTTTCAGGTGTTGCCTAGCAACCAATTACTTGCTAACTTCAAGTTACAATGATCAATAGAAAACGGACAACACGGCTCAGCTAAAATGGTAACAACACAAGTGATTCAAACTATAGTTTCTAGTCTTCATCATCACTTACAATAAAAAATCTTCGCTTCTTCTGAATTTCTTCATGGCTGTTGATGTTTTCATTTTCATCTGGATAGTAAAACTCAGTAAAACTGATCGCTTTCGCTCATTTTGAAATTTCCGTCAGAGGGCAATACGGATCCGTATTGACCGGTGAGGAGGGCAATACACGGGTGGCATGACTACGTATAAGCCAATCAGAACGCTCGTACTGTCGTTGCCATATAATAACAAGAATTATTATATGGCTCCTCAGAATGTCGGAGGTCTGATATTTCTTTATAATGGCAGCTGAAATAAATGAATGACCGCTGCCAAGTTAGTAATACATTTCTACACAACCCCTGAAATTTGAAAGTTCTATTTGTGTGAAGAACTATGTTTCTCAGCGGAGGCCACGAAACGGCAACTCAGTCATTAAACATATATTTTGGAGAAATGTCGTTTATCCTTTTGCAAGTAACTGTAATAAGCAGGATAATCATAAACTAAATCCAGATAGGGACGAATAAGACGACTTGCAGCGGAGGAGTCTTGTTTCGTCCTGAAGTGATTTATTTTCCGATACTGACCAGTGGGTTATTATTTCTTACATATTGGACCTCTGAACGCTGGGATTCAATTTAATGGATCTGTCTGCAGCATTCCGAGGAGCTATAGAAGAAATTGGGTGGTCAAGGGAGGTGTGTGTGTCTTTGCATGTGTTGGTTTGAGTGTGTTTCTCCTCATTTGAGTCTGTGTATGCATACATTCAGATTCATACAATATCCACACACGCACACACATACAAACACACACACACACTCCTGACCAACCTCACTCATACAGGCCCACTAGATGTATTGCTTTGTCAAAGGTACTAATATAAGAGGATTAAATGATCGGAATTGTGTTTGTGAGCAGTTTGATGCATAATGGATATTAAACTGACCTCTAAGGCTCAGGAGCCACCCCTCCATCACTGGATCCATCACAGTCATCAGTAAATACTCAGTGTCCAGTTACGCATTAACATTCTCACACATCTCTGTATGCTATTAACACGATCGTTTCAGTTGTGATCTGACTTTGCCTTTAGCAACACAAACAAACACAAGACTATGTAAAAGATTTTTGTTTGGGTGCATTTTTTTGTGATTTCAATTATTAGGATCCAATCCAGATCACACACACACCTCTTGATCACTGAGGTCCTCTCTGCCACATGAAATGAGGGAATACTTGATTATATCAGACCATTACCACAGACCATTCTCCATTATCCTGTGTGTGTGTGTGTACTGGAGGCCTGTGAAACATATGGGCACATACACAGAAACACACACTGATGATACACACTCACAGGAGAGGAGCATAATTAGTTTGTCTCTTCTCCAAGATGGAAGCTGGCAGCTCAGCTTGAAAAGTGAGGCCCATCAGTGGGATGTGTGTGTGTGTGTGTGTGTTTGTGGTTGGCATGGTCTGGCACAGTTGTCCATATGCCTGGCTGTCAGGCTGTCCAACCATCACTACAGCAACAGCTGCCTAGTGACCCCTCCGTCTGCTGTCCAGCCTCAGCTGTTGTGCTATGAAGGGTCACTAGCCCTCACTTAAGCCTGTGTGTGTGTTTGTGTGTGTTCCTGTTTGTATGTTTTTGTGTGACTTGTATACCAAGGTGTTACATTTCATCTGGCCAAAACTATGATTGTGTGTGGTGTGTGTGTGTGTGTCTTTCCTTGTTTCTATATTGTGCGCCATTTATTGTGTTCGAGTGTGTTTGCACTCATAACAGTGTGTGTCTCTAAGGAATCTGTATGTGTGTGTGAGAGTGTGATTGTAGTTGTGTGTGTGTGTGTGTGTGTGTGTGTGTGTGTGTGTGTGTGTGTGTGGGTGTGTGTGTGTGTGGGTGTGTGCAGTGGTGGAATGTAACAAAGTATTTTTACTTCGTTACTGTACTTAAGTAAATGTTCACGTATCTGTACTTTACTTAAGTACAAATAATAGTGCATACTTTTTACTTTTACTCCATTACATTTTTTAGCTATTATCTATACTTTTACTCTGCTACATTTCTACAATATGTGTTGTTACTCGTTACATTTTATGAACACAGTTTCGCCAAAATGTTGCCTACACAAAACTATGGATTGCGTTGCTGTTTTGGAAGTTTAAACCAATCAGGTGGCTCTATCCAATGATATCAGAGTGTGCGTTTGGCAGCAGCACTAGCGGTAGCTTTGCATGTTATACCTGAACATTCAACAGACAGCCTGACTACTGCCTATTCAACATGGATCTAGAGTCGGCCTGAACTGAGCCCTCTGATATGAGCCACCCTTGGCCCTATTTAAAAGATATGTTCGAGTTCAAAGGCCCCAAGAATGACTCCTGGAGGTTTCAATGTGGTTCCTGTCTCCCTCAAAAAAAGGAGTTGCTAGCCTTCAATAATTCGCCCTCAAATTTAAAGTAGCATATCGAGGTAAGCAGAGTGATTGCTATGCTAAGTTGTCCCTGACTTTCCCTGACTTAAGTAAGATGTCCCTGACTTTTGAATATTGATATATGTATTTAATTAGTTTACTGACATGATATTATAATGTTATCCAGCGAAATGCATGTTGACATACAGCAATAGCATCAAAAAACATGATTGTATCTTCATTATATATTTAACGTAGTGGTAATAAAGCTGGTAGGTTAGCTATGTCAAGCTAGCGTGCCTTGTTCTGTCCAGTTTTACAAATACATTTGTTTTTCATGTTCCATGTTTCCCCTTTTTACACGTTTACAATTAAATAAAATATTTAAAGATATCACATGGTGTCTTTATTGGTTTGGCTTATGGTATTAACTTTGCAAATAATCCCTGGTAGATAACTTGTCATCCGCAGAATTGTAAGATATAGTGTGAACAGTATTACAGATGGTAGGCACAATAAGTACACCAACCTTTCCAATTAACAAATGTTGTTGCTTATAATTATTACTAGTAGTGACATCTGTAGAGGCATTTATTACCAGTAGCTATTTCTTTATCAAAATGGCACAGCCTAGACATTGAGAGACAACCCATTGCGTGAGTACTTTTACTTTTAATACTTAAAGTAAATTTAAAAGTAAGTACTTTTTACTTTTACTTAAGTAGGATTGTTAATGTAGTACCTTTGCTTTTACTTTTATTTTCCTGGGTACTTGTACTTTTACTTAAGTACTAAACTTCAGTACTTCTTCCACCACTGGGTGTGTGTGTGTGTGTTTGTGTATATGTGTGGAGAGATCTGTGTGCTTCTTTATTTTTGCGAATGTGTATGTCTATGTGTGTCTCCAACAAGAGTTGCTGTAGTTTTGTGTGTGTGTGTGTGTGTATGTGTATGTGTGGAGAGATCTGTGTGCTTCTTTATTTTTGTGAGTGTGTATGTCTATGTGGGTCTCCAAGTGTTTCTGTAGTATTTTGTCTGTGTGTGTGTGTAGGAGAGTCCCCTTGTGGTTGGATGTGTTGTTGTGGAGCCTGTAGTTGGGGTTAAGCCGTGTAAATCTGCCCAGTGTTGGCGCTCTCTGACTGGCATTAGCCCCCCTGCATCTCCCCCAGCCACTCCTATTATTAGAGCCATTGTTCTCCACAGTCCTGAGCTGCTTCAGAGGACCACAGGAACAGTTGTGTGGACAGCTGGGATGGTTAAATAGAGACAGCCATAGGATGCCACTGGAATGGGGAGTGTGTGCATGGAGTAGTGTTGGACCATTCTCTTTGAGTGTGTTTAATGAATGTGTGTGTACATATGTATGTGTGTGTATGTGTGTGTGTGTGAGAGAGAGACTGGTGTTCAGCTTTGGGTAATCATGTCATGGGAGGTGATGTGTACCTTAACTAACTCCGTGGCCCATAGAGGCTCCAAAGCTGGCTGAAGGCAACACTGAAACTGAGTTAACAACTAAAAACAAAAAAACACACCCAGGCATTAACATCACAATCATTTGCTTTTAGGTAAACAACATGGTGCAGTGTGATTGGAGGACTCAGATTGGTCATTCGTAAGCCACTCCCATTCATAACTGATTCAGGACTATTATTATTTAATTTATTTTAATCAAATCTACCCATGTCAGTATTAGAGCATTACGAATTATGAATGTGCAACGCTGCAAATCCCTGCAAATCCTTACAAATTCTGGCTGCATAAACCTTAAACAATGTTGGTGTGTGTGTTGTTGAGAGGTTATGAGAGCGTCTGGAAATAGGTCTCCAGGAGATTGGGCTGACAGCATTAACTCATTCTGCCTATCCCAGCCAGATGCACTGCCTTATTTTATTCTCTCTCTCTCTCTCTCTCTCTCTCTCTCTCTCTCTCTTGTACACTCTGTCTTTTTCTGTCCCTCTTCCTCTTTCATCCCTCGATTTCTCTTGAATTTTTTTCTGTCTTTTTCAATCTCTCTCTCCCTTTATTTTGGCAATTTGTTTCTATACCGACTGTGTGTGTGTGTGTGTGTGTGTGTGTGTGTGTGTGTGTGTGCTTGTGTGTGTGAGATGAAGGAGGAGGTGGGATTAGGTGGTTCATGTGAGGTGATGTTTGATTTGCGTCCCATGTGAGGGGATTAGGAGGAATTTAGGGGTGCTGGACAGGGTCACGATGGAACAACCATCTGTGTCACCTTCAGACACTCTGAACACGCACACACACACACACACACACACGCACACACACACACGCAGGCACACACGTACACACACGCACACATTAACAATATCACAATTGATGATAATCCTTCTGATTTAATTACTCTACAATGGAATGAAGTTGTTATACAGACCTGCTGTGTACACATTCGCAGCAGCATGCAGACTCACACTGATAAATCACCTACCTGTGGATTAAGCTGAATGCCAACTTCGTCAACAGCAGTGGCCTCTCATCCAAAGACCCAGTTTGTGCTTGTGTGTGTGTGTGTATGTCTGTGTTTGTGTGTGTATGTGCGAGCTGGTGTGTGTGTGTGTGTGTGTTTGCATGTGTGTGTGCATGTGTGTGTGTGTGCAAAGGAGATTGGGCCAGCCGTAATTTTGAAGGACAAAAAACTATAAGCAGCCTAATTAAAGTATAAGAAGTTTTGTAAGCTTAATGTGTAAGGTTTGCCGTGCGTTATCCTTCTGATGGCAAACTAATATAATCAAGCCAACTCGAAAGAAAACAATTTAAAAATAGAAATGCACACCCTTACCGTGCAAACCCATGACAGCGACACGATACGCTTCCATCGCTTTGAGTGGGCGTGTTTTAGCATGTGGAAATGGCATTTTCAAACTGTCAGAGACGACACCAAACAATCTGATTGGCCGCTGCCGGGAAAATCGCTCCTCATTTGCATAGGATTCAACATTTTCCAACTTTTATCGGTCGCGTCGCCCAAAACGATGGTCTACGTCACAATGGATTGGCTCCCGTTGAAATGCATGGGAATAGAATATCGCGTCGCTCGTAACGGTGTCATGGGTTTGCACCGTTAGGCTACATGCAGCTGAATTATAATACAATTAACAGCGGAACATGATGCCATTTGAACTGTTTTTAGGACAGAAAGTGTATTCCAAAAACACTGTCCTGGAATCAACTCAATCTCACAATCAAACTACAAACTATTGAAGCTGATACTTCTCTTGCAAAGTAAAGCTCGCAAGTAACATTATTTCAGGACTTAGGAACTAATAAAAAAAAAAATACATCATTAATTTTAAAGATCTGATTGAATATGTACAAATAATGAACCGCAAGTGTATTTCATAGATCTATTTCTTCTAGTGGATGAATCTTTTTCCGATATATGGACGAGCAGTGGGTGAAATTTTTTTATGTGCTGTGATTAAAAGTGCGCTTGTCACTTGCTTGATTGAAGTCCAACACATCAGGGCATATTCTGCAAATATTTCAACTGTTAAATTGTCATTATGAAATGATTAAACAGCCCAGCACAGTTCAAGCCTCCAAAGTGCAATCATTGCTTAACTTAATAAATTGCATTATTTAACATGTACGAGGCTAATATACACTCCTGAGAGCAAGCTGCATTAGATATTAAGGAAGGGGTTTTAATATGTAGAATATAGTGGAACAGGAAGTGAAGCGGTTCGTAGTGATACTTCATTTCCTATATATTATATTAATACTGATAAAATGGCCATATTGCCTACTGTTAATTGACATAAAAGTATCTCCTTATCTGTTTCCCAAATGGATGTCTACTAACAAAAATGTTCTCTCTCCCTTATAGCATGATCCAATTGCTGATGGATGTAGAAACATTGCTCCTCACCACCACTACTCCAAAAAAACATTTCAATTATTTTAATTAATTTGTTTGGGATGTTTGTAAGTATGTTTTATATTTGTATATACCGACAGCTGAGGTCATCCTTGACATTTGTCTTAATAAAAGTAACTGTACAATTAAAAATTCACTTCTATCTGTTTAGCTGCTTCTCTCTCTCTCTCTCTCTCTCTCTGTCCCTCTCTCTCTCTTTTTTTTTCTCTGTGTGTGTGTGTGTGTGTGTGTGTTTGTGTGTTTGCGTGTGGACAAAGACCATGTATACAAGTACATTGGGAATGAGTTTGTGTGTGTGTCTGTGTGTGTGTGTGTGTGTGTGTGTGTGTCTGTGTGTGTGTGTGTCTGGGCACGTGCATGTATGCGGTCCTTCTCCTTTAATATGTGTTGTGTTCTTCTCCTCCCCTAATACATCACCCTTCTCCACAGGGGCAGTTTAGCTTGTCAGGTAGAAAGGACTATTTACATTTCACTCTAATGAGCATTTTAACCTTCCTCTGTTGGGGAGGGTTTGTTAAAGCAGCACACAGGAGTCCAATGGAGGCCAAGAGGAGGACAACAATGGGCTTAATCACCAGACCCTGAAAAACAGCACCTTTACCTCCAGAGGCTCTCTGCTCTCTCTTTCTTCTTCTCCTCCTTCTCTCTGGGCTTCCATTGTGCTTGCTGTCTTTCATCCTTTTTGAAAAGAAAGCTGAGCAACAATGCCATGGAAACACAGAAGTGTTTGGCTACGATCGACAGGCCAGGTTGTTAGTCTTTTCTGTGCGTGGCTCCATCTTTCAGTCTATTCATCCCACATACATTATGTCTTCATGAAGGTCTTTCGTATTTGAACTTCAAGGTCTGATTATGATGACTTTTTTGACTGTGTATATCTCTCTCTCTGTCCCTTTCTCTCTCTCTCTCTCTCTCTCTCTCTGTCTCTCTCTGTGTGCATGTGTGTGTGTGTGTGTGTGTGTGTGTGTTGTATCAACTAAGTGATATAATCTAAATGAGCACGCCAAAGTTGAAGAAGGGACCGGAGGACGCAGTCAGGTTTCTGGAGTTTATTTCGGCGTGGAGACCACCTCTCAGCTGGTGCTCAGAGAAAGGCCCACCTGTTTGTAGACTATGAATGGTATTTATACCATTCAGTCAGGTATAATACAATAGGGGAGAGGGTGACCACACCCTATAAGTGAGAGGAAGGGGGAGATAACAGGGTACAAAGGGTGATAGCAGGAAGGAGGCTATCTAGGGGGGAATGGGTTCACATGCCATTTGTTCAGGTCTCAGTGAGACAGACAGAGTAGTCATCCAAGAATGAGTTACAGATACAAAATAATGCTACACTAAGTTCATGTCTTTTACAACAACAGAATATCAATATTTCCAGTTCCATCATAAGTCATTGTTGGGCAGTCTGCATAACATCAGTCAGCTCATGCTCAAAGGATTAAAACAAACACACACACACACACACACACACACACACACAAACACACTATTGTTCACACACATTTGTTCCCTGTATCACTCTCCCGCTAATGCCCCTGGGTCAAGGCTTCAGTGGTAATGACTAACCTTGGTACCACAGTGGTGCTGTGTGGTGTTGCATTGAAGTTAATGTTGACAAGCCAGGGCCACTGCGCACATCACTGACCTGAGGTCAGGTACTAGACAGCTGTTTGTTCCCTGGTAATGGAGAAGGAGGGGCCTCTGTGGGAATGGGAGTCAGAAGGGAGAGTAATCTGCTAATGGGCTAATTTCAGGTCAAGACAGGGGGAGAGGCGAGGGAGTGAGAGAGAGGCAGGGCCATTGGGTCGCGTGTGTAAACATTTACTAGGCTTAGTGTCAGGGAGATGGCAGGAGGCAATACATCACTAGACACACACACACACACACACACACACACACACACACACTCTGGTGGCCGCTGTTTTTCATTGCATGGTCAATACCAGCAGGTGTTCTCAACAACCAGGTGGTTTTACACACAAATACCCTCATAGGTCACCTTACAGGGACACGTCCTGGTCTGGGTAAAGATCCCTCCAGGTCACACCATTCTGCCCTCGTCATCTGTCTCTGACTTCATCAGCTTCCTGAATCCAACAGACACTCCAGCAGCCAGCTACACCCTTTCCCTGAAGCAGAAAGCCAATATAGGCTAATTACTTGGTGTGTCCTGTTTTCACGCATTGGCATAACATGCACTCAGACAAGCACACAGTCCACACACACACACACACACACACACACACACACACACACACACACACACACACACACACACACACACACACACACACACACACACACACACACACATATTTCTACACATGGACATACACTGATATGTATTCACATAGGCATGAAGACACACACACACCCTCACACAAACCAACACTCTTTCTGAGGGGAGTAAGTTGCAAATCTGACTTGCAGCTAAGGACATTCACACACAACATCACCTAGGCGCTGGGCAATATGGCTTAAAACCTCTTAACTCAATATGTGATATATATATATATATATATTACTATTGATATGGCAAATCAATACTGATGGTTTAGCTTATAGGTTGATAGGTTAGATATATATTAGTTAATGGTATATATATATATATATATATATATATATATATATATATATATACCATTAACTAATATATATCTAGCCTATCAACCTATAAGCTAAACCATCAGTATTGATTTGCCATATCAATAGTAATATATATATATATATATCACATATTGAGTTAAGAGGTTTTAAGCCATATTGCCCATTAGTTAATGGTATATATATATATATATATATATATATATATATATATATACCATTAACTAATATATATCTAGGTTGATAGGTTAGATATATATTAGTTAATGGTATATATATATATATATATATATATATATATATACCATTAACTAATATATATATATGGTATATATATATCTATATATATATATATATATATATATATATATATACCATTAACTAATATATATCTAGGTTGATAGGTTAGATATATATTAGTTAATGGTATATATATATATATATATATATATATATATACCATTAACTAATACATAACTAATATATATATATACCATTAACTAATACATATCTAACCTATCAACCTAGATATATATTAGTTAATGGTATATATATATATATATATATATATATATATATATATATATATATATATATATATATATATATATATATATACCATTAACTAATATATATCTAACCTATCAACCTATAAGCTAAACCATCAGTATTCAGTATTTTCAACTATTGTACAACTATTGTACATTACTATTGATATGGCAAATCAATACTGATGGTTTAGCTTATAGGTTGATAGGTTAGATATATATTAGTTAATGGTATATATATATATATATACCATTAACTAATATATACTGATGGTTTAGCTTATAGGTTGATAGGTTAGATATATATTAGTTAATGGTATATATATATATATATATATATATACCATTAACTAATATATATCTAACCTATCAACCTATAAGCTAAACCATCAGTATTGATTTGCCATATCAATAGTAATGTACAATAGTTGAAAACACAGCATATCTCAAGTGCTATCACAGACTGCCAAAATAAGCTTGGGTATTTCTGGATCCATGATTCACAATTCTCGATTTTCAAAAAAGAATAAACATAAGACAGTTGTAGGCCTACACACATCATACACAATGAAACTGTAGTATAAAGTAAGACGGTATGAAGTTAGTGTCACAGTTACATTAGTATTGTAATAGGAAGGTGTTTGACATTTCGGGGTGGTGGTAAAGTGTAAAATATTTTATAAATGTACTTTTTTTTTCTTCAGTTTGAAAATGGTTTGTCTCAGCATTCAGACCCTGATGATCCACCAGTGGCGTTACCTTCTATGATCACATCACTTTGAAATATTAATAAGCCGTGCCGTTTTCAGGATGTTGTCGTGGAAAATTCTAAGAGTTCTCAAGAAACTTCTCAAGGCAAACAAGTATGAATGAATGAACGGTTTAATTCAGAGGAGTTAACTACTGCTGAAATGGTCCATGGAGCATCTCAAAGACTCTAAGCATATGGCAAGAGCGATCAAGTAGAAAACCTGAGGACTAAGTCCCTGTGCCATTTTTATAGATCTAACCCTCCTTAGTTCTTCTCTGTTCTTGTTTACTTCATCAGTTTTAACCACATCGAGGGAGGGGACGATTGGTACATCTATTTTACCAGCATGCATATTGCATCTATTTTGCCAGCGTGCATATTGCACAGTTTCCTGTGATAACAGGTGTCTCAGCGTTTTCAGGTATGGTGTCTGGAAACTACCTAGATGTTCAGAAGCATCTAGAGGAACCCGTGGCCCCGCCATGACCCCTCAGAGACGCCTATCTGGAGGCCATGACCTTGGCATGGCCTTTCAGAAGCGCCTATCTGAAGGCCCGTGACGCAGTCAAAATCCTCAGACGCCCTCAAAAGCGCCTTGGTGTGTCTGCTATGTGGTTTTTCAGAGATGGCATGTTTGCCACGTGATTTATAAGAAAAGGTATCTTTGCAACGGGGTTTATAAGAAAAGGCATGTCTGCCACGTGATTTATCGGAAAAGGGCCCTTCTGCCATATAGCAGCCTTCTCGTCTAACTGCTACCTCTATTTGTTGAGATGTCCATGTTCCAGTACCAGCAATACACACATTATTCAACAATACAGTCATAAGTAGATAAAAAATACGAAAATGTCAACATAAGTAGACAATATCCAAAACCTGCACCCATAAACCATAGTGAAGGCTACAACTGCAACACTGCTTATTACTAACTAAAATATTCTAATTTGATGCAATCAAAAACTGTCAAACTGTTCTGCTTAGCAACCATATATGTGAAAAGAAACTTAAGTTATATTATCACAGGGAGAATCTTGTTAACCAGGAAAGCAGTGTAGGATTGTGTTTTTTTTTTTTATTATTTATTCATTATTGTAATGTGTGTCAGGAAGATTTTTTTGGGGAGTCACCATTTACCATTAAAGGATTATACCATTTAAACGCTCACTTCTCAAGCATTTTGAAACGAAAAGGACAACAGAAATGCCTAGTTTATTGTTGCTAGCTATGTCATTTTAAAGCTATAGCCTATTTCTTGCATGGTCTTGCCAATACATGGGTAACAGCCTTCAACTAAACAAGAGTATTACCACAATGGCACTACGAGGCTTTCTAATCCCATGACACGTTTATTTGTCAACATCAGCTAAACATGGTTTGGGTGCAGAAACCCGCCCCAGTTAAGTGAATTAGCCTACTAATCCTTTCACAGGTTACTAACAACGTGGTTTGACCACACTGACCTGTCCCAGCTAAGTGAGTTATTTATCGTTTTACAGATTACTAACAACGTGGTTTGACCACACAGACCTGTCCCAACTAAGTTACTTATCCTTGTACAGGTTACTAACATTAACATCCGTCCGCCTTGTAGCAATAGAACAATTTGATTGGCTTGTCAACATGATGTGTTTGACAATAAAAAATACATTTTCCATTCACTGAGAGTACTGAGTGGTTGTGGAAGGCTTTGAAGTGCAGGGCCTAGACTGAATTTTCACAGAGAACAAAACGTGATTGGATAAAGAATATTCCCTTGGTCCCCCATTTTCCATGTCCCTTGTGGTTACAGAGGTGTGTGTGTGTGTGTGTGTGTCTGTGTGTGTGTGAGTGTGTGTGAGTGTGTGTGCGAGACACATAGAGAACAATAGGTTCTTCCTTGAAAAAAATAAGATTTAAAAGCATGCAGACGATAACTTGCATAGCATATACTAGACATACGTGATATAACGAATATTGTCAGATTTCATATCTTGTATAAAACAGACCCTCCACTTAGCCCTCCACACACACTTTAACACTAACACATGCACACACGCACACACACACACACAGACACACACACACACACACACACACACACACACACACACACACACACACACATATACACACACACAGAAAAATATGCACACTAGCCTTGATGTGAACAGAAGCTCTTTTTAAGGACCTTGAAACTCTGGGCAGCACTGACCTGTGTGACCCATGATTACCTGTGTTAATTTGTCTTGCAAGGTTGCTCAATGTTTGCCGTAAAACAGTTTTCACGACACTCCATTGTGTGTATGTGTATATATATATATGTGTGTGTGTGTGTGTGTGTGTGTGTGTGTGTGTGTGTGTGTGTGTGTGTGTGTGTGTGTGTGTGTGTGTGTGTGTGTGTGTGTGTGTGTGTGTGTGTGTGCATATGTATGTTTGGACAGGAGGAGGTGTTTCTTTGTATTGAGTCAGAGTCCAATTTTCTTCTGCTTTGTGGTGGAGAGAAAGAGGGACAGATTGAGTGTGGCGCTCAGCCTCGAAGGTTATCAGAGAGCTGTGGAATAACAGAACAAGAAAGATGGGTTAGGAAAAGAATCTGGGAAAATTACATATTGTGAGCACCTCAAGGACATTATTCAGACAACAATAGTTGTTGTTCCCATCTTACAATTGGTGTGTGTGTATGTGTGTGTGTGTCTATGTATACATGACAGTCTGTTTGTATTATTTTAATTATTTGCAATTGTTTAAATCTTAGCTTTCCATCTTGTTGAGAGGTGCTCTGAACAGATGGACTTGTAAAGGAAAGGAAATTTCCTAGCTATAAACATGCCAAAAACAAACAAACAAATAGATTTTCTCAAACTGTCCCACGGTGACATATTTGAATAGTTCATACTGCGAGAATAGAATGCTTTCATGTGGCTCTGCTACAGTTTACTTTTGAAAGGACATCTGTCATTATCTTTACCTTTCACACCATCAAAGCTGGATTGATTACTCCACAGCTACACACATACACACACACACACATACACACACACTTGGTAGTATTTCCTCATAGTTAAAACTGCAGTTATTGAGTTGTTGAGTAGCTGTAATGAGAATCAATGCTGGTTTCTCTACCCAGTCAATCATCCTCAGTCTTGCTGTTCCCCTGCTGATGCGGCCCTGAATATCCTTTACAATTTCTTATTTGGAAATTACATCATACATCTCTCCTTCGGAGCTGTGTCTGTTCTCTACGTTCAGCAGAAACCTCATTAGGGTTGATTTCTGAGCCACTCTGAAACTTTGTTCACGTCAAAAATAAAACTAATTACACTTCAGCATCCCGTCAGGTCAATAGTAATGCTCTTCTTCTGGTTGTTTTCAGATCCAAATGTAATTGTTGCAGTTAGAGATATTGCTTCTCTTTAACCTCCATGTCTCACTATCTACAGCTGATATATCAGCCAGTCACTTTATCAACACTCCTTTCATTCTCTCAGAAACAGCAGCGTGTGTGTGTGTGTGTGTGTTTGTGTGTGCGTGTGTGTGTGTGTGTGTGTGTGTGTGTGTGTGTGTGTGTGTGTGTGAGTGTGTGTTATGAGGCCTCTAAAGTCTCTGAGGGCTCTGAGTCTGAGCCCAGTGTCTAGTTGTGTGACCCCAATTATGGGACAGGAGTGTGTCTCTGGCCTCAGAATGAGAGATTGATTTTTCCCTGCCCCGTCTCTTCCTGGGTCTTTGTGTGTGTGTGTGTGTGTGTTTGTGTGTGTGTTTGTGTGTGTGTGTATCTGTGTGTGTAGCATTAGGTGTTACCTGTTAATCGAGGTTACCTGTTAATTCTCTCTGTGCACTGACCAGGGCTGCAACAGCTAATACAAAAAAGTCAATGTTACTAATGTAATAGTTGATTAGTTGTTGCATTACACTCACACACACACTCGCATTAACTAGCTCATTAGAGTACATCACTTGCAATGAGATCTGTAATGAGAGAAAACAAAACAAATCTAAAAACAAATGTTTAACGGAACAAATGTTAGTCAT
>NC_045173.1:14222235-14242235 GCF_900700415.2 Clupea harengus
ACTTTAGACTGAAGATAAGATAACATTCTTCTGCCTCCTTTCCTCATCCAATTGCTCTGGAGCCTTCAGAAACAATGATTTTTAATATTTAATGTTGAGCATTTCCTCAAGTGCTCAATTTCGATTGACTGTTCCAAACCCCTTACTCTCTGGTGTTTATTGTCACTTGCACCAAATTGCTTCAGCGCAGTGAAATTCTTATGACTTGGCAGGCAACATCTACGCAGTAGACGGCATACAAGATACAAAAAATAACATATAACAAAAATAACATATAACATTATAACATATAACAAATAACAAGTAACAACAATTTAAAATAAAAGAAGGGCTAGCAGCAGTTTACAGGAGGAGTGAGGAATATTAAATTAAATTAAATTAAATAAAAAATATGTGCATATACTGTATATGTAGTAAGTGTAGTTGTATGAGTGGGGGAGCAGAAAGTACATGGTGATGGCGACTGTTCAGTGGGTCAATGTTGCTGATTCAGAAGCCTGGGGGGAAAAAGCTGTTTGTAAGTCTGGTAGTCCGTGCTCGGATGCTCCGGTAACGTCTACCAGACGGCAGCAGTGTGAGTATTCCATAGCCTGGGTGGCTGTGGTCCTTTACGATGTTCCGTGCTTTTCTCAGGCATCTTGTGTTGTAGTAGATGCCTTGCACGGAAGGGAGGTGGCCGCCGATGATACGCTCCGCTGTCTTCACCACCCTCTGCAGGGCCTTGCGATCGGCAGCGGACCAGCTACCATACCAGGCAGTGATGCAGCCTGAGAGGATGCTCTCGATGGTGCATCTATAAAAGTTTTTGAGGGTTTTTGCAGACATGCCAAACTTCTTGAGTCTCCTCAGGAAGTATAGCCGCTTTTGGGCAGTTTTGACCACTGAGTCCGCTTGCATGGACCAGGTAAGGTGATCCTTGATGTACACACTGAGGAATTTGAAGTTGGAGACTCTCTCCACTACAGCTCCGTCGATGTGTATGGTGTCGTGACCCCCCCCCCCCCCCCCCCCCTCTGCAGCTTCCTGAAATCCACAATCATCTCCTTGGTTTTGCAGACGTTGAGAGACAGGTTGTTGTCTTGGCATCATGCTACCAAGCCCCTTACTTCATCTCTATAGGCGGTCTCATCGTTGTTGGAGGAGGAGGTGTGGTTGCCCGTTCTCACCACCTGGGGTCTGCTCATCAGGAAGTCCAGGATCCAGTTGCACAGGGGGGTTTTAAGACCCGGGCTACTGAGCTTAGGGACGAGCTTGGCAGGCACAATAGTGTTGAATGCTGAGCTGTAATCCACAAACAGCATCCTCACATATGTGTTACCCTTTTCCAGGTGGGAGAGTGTGGTGTGCGTTGTCAGGGCGATGGCATCATCTGTAGATCTGTTTGGGCGGTATGCAAACTGAAAGGGGTCTAGGGTGTTCGGAAGGGTAGAGCAGATGTGGGTTCTGACCAGCCGCTCAAAGCACTTCATGATGGTGGAGGTCAGTGCTACAGGGCGGTAGTCATTTAAACAGATGATGGATGGTTTCTTAGGTATGGGGATGATGGTGGCCTGCTTGAAGCAGGTGGGGACTTCGGACAGATGTAGTGAGAGGTTGAATATGGTGGTGAATACCTCTGCTAGCTGGTCAGCGCACAACCTGAGGACGCAGCCTGGAACTCCATCGGGCCCGGATGACTTCCGAGGGTTCACCCTTTGGAGCTCTCGCCTCACATCAGCCACGGTCAGCTGCAACACAGAACATCTGCCAATCTGTTGTTTCAAAGCAGTCCTGGAGAGTGCTAATGGATTCAGCACTCCAGCGTTGAACTGCCCGAAAAATTCAAACCGGTTTTTCCTGTTTTAGGCGTTGTCTGTAGGTAGGGATTAGCATAATAGAGGTGTGATCCGACTTCCCAAAAGCGGGCGGGAGGGTTTGTAACTGTTCTGTATTTGCAAGTAGCAATGGTCAAGAATCTGGTCACCCCGGGTAGGAAAGTTAATATGTTGATGGTATTTCGGTAGAACTTTCCTCATATTAGCCCTATTGAAGTCTCCAACAACAGTAGAAACTGCCTCAGGGTGAGCCTCCTCAAGTCCATTAATAACTCTGTATAGTTCCTCTAACGCGCACGTTTTGTCCGCCTGCGGTGGAATGTAGACTGCTGTGATAATAACTGAGCTGAATTCCCGAGAAAGGTAAAAGGGGCAAACTATTATCGATAGCAGCTCCAGGTCTGGTGAGCAGTGTGCTGAAAGTGCAGCAACATCTGAGCCCCAGTGAGAGTTAACCATCAAGCACACCCCTCCACCCCTACTTTTACCCGACTCGGAGGTTCTGTCCTGCCGGTAGATGGAAAAACCGGCCGGAGTGACGGCCGAGTCAGGCACCATAGGATCCAGCCAGGTCTCAGTGAACGCTAGCACACAGCAGTTCGCAATGTCCCGCTGGAAGTTAGTCCGTGCGTGTAGCTCGTCCATTTTATTGTCCAGGGATTGAACATTCGTGAGTAGAATGCTTGGCAGCTCGGGATTGCAGTCCGAGATCTGCACAGGATACCGGCTCGTTTGCCTCTCTTCTTTCTCCTCCGTCGGTGTATTGGTATACATACCGGTAGTAGGACAAATGAGCCACAGCAAGCACTCCGCTAAGTTGAGAAAAACTCTGTATTAAGCGACGAACGAATTTCCAAAAGTGCTAGTCGATCATACTGTATGAACGACAGTGCAGTGTGTACAAAAAACAAACAATAAAAACAGTAATAAACATAAAACTGCGTAGTGCATGCGGAGCCATTGTCAGTGCGACCTTTCTCTACGGCGCACCTCTCTCAGTTCCCACACACACACACTGTCACACACACTCACACACACACCCTCGTCATTAGCGGTGATGAAAGCGTGAGTGTGTCCTGCTTTTTCCTGTGTTTTGTGCAGGGGGCCTTTCCCAGGGGACAGCCCTCTGAGCTCCTCAGAGACACACATGAAAAGACGAGTGAAAGAACGAACAGATGAAGAGAGGAGGTCAGGATTTGTAGACTTTTCCTCTCACTCTCTCTCTCTCTTTCCATTCTTTTCTTCTCCACTCCCTTCTTCAAAGTGTGGCCCTTGACCCAAAGTATCTTTGAAGAGGGAGGAAGGGGAGTGAATTGTTTAGATTTGGCTGTCAAGGTGTGTCAGGTCTGTCACACACACACATACACACACACAAACAAACACACACACACTCACACACAAACATACACACACGCATACTGTAGCGAAGGGAGAGCAGGGTCACCCTACCCGGACTCGAACCCAGGTCTACAGGGTGCCAAACATGCTCTCTGACCGCCACACCAAAGAGCCCGGCTCAATGGCATGGCCGCCAGAGAGCATATTTATCCGTAGTGACGATCACATCGTCACACTGCCCTCACCTTCGGGAAGCGCACCCATGCGCTTCACGTACACAGACATCCTTCACGCATACACCAATCATGCTTCTCCCATCCAGAGCACCCCACACACACAAGTGCTTCACCCTACCATGGGGTCCTTCACACGGGGTCAACATTCCTGGGGGTCCCTCACACAATGTTCACGGGTGCGCCTCCGATGACCTCACAGCAGGGCATCCCACTTCTGACACCATTTGTAGCGAAGGGAGAGCACGGTCACCCTACCCGGACTCGAACCCAGGTCTACAGGGTGCCAAACATGCTCTCTGACCGCCACACCAAAGAGCCCGGCTCCATGGCATGGCCGCCAGAGAGCATATTTATCCGTAGTGACGATCACATCGTCACACATACACACTCACACAAAGACATACAAACACACAGTCAGAATGGAATACGCATCTGTGTCACCTCTCCACATCCTCGTCATTAGCATGCACTGAATAATTCTTACATCACCTCTGATTCGCAACTAAAGCCTGTATCACATGACACATATCTACATGGTTTTAAGATGTAGCCTGTTTCAGACACACAATCTATATGGTTTTAAGATGTAGCCTGTATCAGACAGACATCTATATGGTTTTAAACATCAAACAACGAGTTTTAATGCTGGTGAATTGCTCTGAATTTATGGTCACATATGATAGTTCATGTTTATGTCACCCATTAAAAATGACCCCAATGACTCCACTCTCATGTTGTTCTAATGTCACACATTGATAATGAGAATATATTTATGACACTATATTGTTGTCAATGACACTATATTTATGTGAGACCAAGTTCTGGGTTGAGACACAACTATCAGTGTTCACAAACTGAAGGGCTTTTTTGTGTAATTTTCCCTCTTTATGGAAATGTAATGAGGTGGAAACAATCAGCATCTGTGGAGGCCATGATGGTTCTGGCAGCCACGATGGCTCTAGATTTCCTCTGTCCTTGCCTGAGTCCGATTCCAGACACACAGTTCTACATGCAACACACACACACACACACACACACACACACACACACACACACACACACACACACACACACACACACACACACACACACACACACACACACACACACACACACACACACACACACACACACACACACACACACACACACACACACACACAGGGGAGATGCCACTTTGTGGAGCACTGGATAGGATAGAGTGTCCATAAATATTTCTGTGTGTTAATCTGTGTGTGTGTATGTAAAATTGCCTGTATGTGTGGCTATGTGTGTTCATGGTTGTTATTTGTGTGTGTGTGTGTGTGTGTGTGTGTGTGTGTGTGTGTGTGTGTGTGTGTGTGTATGAAATTGCCTGTGTGTGGCTGTGTGTGTGCTGGCATGGTCATGGCTGTTATTTGATTTGCGTGGTTTGCCAGGCCTCCTCCCCCTCTGCTTTTCAGTGGAGCTCTGCTGAGTGGACTGCTGGCTGCTGATAGTTCCGCAAATAGAGGGATTCCAAACTCCCATTTTCTGGATGGCTCTCCTGTAAACTCACACAATCACAGGGGGTCTTTCTGCACTCATTCCTTAACTAATACACACACAAATGCACATGTGCGCATGCACACACATACACACACACAAGCACACACTCAGACGGACACTTGCAAGCACACACACACACACACATCAAACACATGCATTCTGCATCACACACAAAACTCCTATGTCCTAACAAAGGCATCCAAACACACACACACACACACACACACCCTGCAGAGGAAGCTACAACATATAGCATATATCCCATTTACCAGCCACCAAACACACACACACACTTCCAAACAGACACACTACGGACCATATTAGCAGCCTAATGTTCTCTCTCTGAGCCCTTGTGAGGAAACTGAAGGAGAGGGGAAATCATTTAACAGAGTGGGCCTAATGGAGCTTAGCACTAGTGGTTAGTGCACACACAGCCATACCTCTCCCCTCAGTGTGCAGCAGTGGGAGCAGGGGCCGGTTTGCTATAGCCAATAGCCTTTAAATTCAGGTCTGTCTGGGGAAGCAGAAGGGGTGAGAGAACAGGGCTCCTGTGATATGGATAAATCTAGGGTCCCGATCTAAATCAGTCTCCTGTGGATCTGGTGCCCCCTGTAGTGCATGACCTCCTCTATCTCTCACTCTCTCTTTCTCTCCCCCCCCTCTCTCTCTCACACACACACACACACAAACACAGACACATACACACACACGCACGTACACACACACACACACACACACACAATACCAACCATTAATCCTCTCCTCCTCTCTCTCTCTGTCTCTCAGACACCATTATCTGGGAGTAGTGACGCTTTATTTTCTTTGATGCATCACACACTTAATGTACACACACACACACACACACACACACACACACACACACACACACACACACACACACACACACACACACACACACACAAAAACACACACACCTCACAGCACCAGCATACCAACTTTCCCCCCTGGACTATTGATTCCTCACACATTGTGTGTTGACATGGAGAAATGCTTGAGAAAGCCCGGGATAATCATTTAACAGTGTTAATTTGGCTCAGTGTAGCTTACGCAGGTGTGTGGTGTCTACACACCACATCTCTGTGCTAGCTCGCCGCTCCGGCTCCAATCACCGGCAGGGGCTGACTGGTGGTGGAAATCAATAGCTTTTAAAGTTCTGTTTGATCTGCGAGGAAAAGGGGGGATAAAAAAATAAGAGAAAAAGGGAGAGAGTGAGAAGGGAAGATGGAGAGAGGTGGTAAGTGGGAGAGTGAGAGAGATTTCTGAAAATCGATACAATTTTTAGTCTGGTAAGAGGAGAAAACTGTTCTGAGTCACACAATTCTTAAACTGCCATATTTGTTTCATATCGACCACACCATTCCAGAGTGTTACACTCTTTACAAAAACCAGATGCACATAGACGCACACACCAACTGGTGCCACAACACTTACACACACACACACACACACACACACACACACAAACACACACACAAACACACACAAAGACAGACAATTACATTTTTCAGACTCAAGGAAGCTTCTTTTGTGTGTGACTTCCCCCTCTGTTGATTCTTGTGATACTAGGACCCTTTGGATGCCTTTATCCTTTATCCTTTACCCTTGCTGAAACAGATGATTTATTAATGTCTAGGCACTTCTCTCTTTCTCACATACACACAGCACACACACACACACAGACACACACACACACAGACACACACACACACACACACACACACGTACACAGACTGCTACACATACACAGCAAAGCCCATTCCTGCACACACACACAGCTTGTCACACATGAAGACAAAAGCATACCCCTGCACCCCCCCCCCCCCCCACACACACACACACACTCACAGAGAGGGAGAGAGCGCTAGACTTTCACTCATACAGACAGGCATGGCCACACAACCACACTCTCCTGGGTGTGTTGGCTGTGTTAAACTAATCAGGTGTGATTTGTCAGGAGTGGTTCAGTAGTGACACAGAGATCCATTTGCCACATCAGCGTATTACATCTCCTCTCTCTCTCTCCACGTGTCTGACCTTTCTGAAAGTCACACACACACACGTCATGATGTGTGTGTGTGTAGAGAGAGATGAACACACACACATATGCACCTACAGCTTGGATTAATTTCCCTCTTACACACGCAGATAGAACCTAGCACCACTTCTACTGCTCACAGAGGAACCAAACCTCCGAGCCCCAGAACCCTGACGTGGTGGTCCGTCTCTGAGCCGCTCTGAGGAATCTGACCCCCCTGAAGCTTGAGATGGTGTGTGTGTGTGTGTGTGTGAAGCCTGTGGTGGTGTGTGTGTGTGTGTGTGGAGCCTGAGGTGGTGTGAAGCCTGAGCTGGTGTGTGTGCGAAGCCTGCGGTGGTGTGTGTGTGTGTGTGTGTGTGTGTGAAGCCTGAGGTGGTGTGTGTGCGAAGCCTGCGGTGGTGTGAAGCCTGAGGTGATGTGTGTGTGTGTGTGTGTGTGTGTGTGTGTGTGTGTGTGTGTGTGTGTGTGTGAAGCCTGAGGTGGTGTGTGTGTTTGTGTGTGAAGCCTGAGTTGATGTGTGTGTGTGTGTGTTTGAAGCCTGAGGTGTTGTGGGTGTGAAGCCTGAGGTGTGTGTGTGAAGCCTGAAGTGGTGTGTGGAAGCCTGAGGCAGGGGCGGACTGGCCATCGGGGATACCGGGGGAATCCCCGGTGGGCCGATGGGGTTGGGATTGTCCAAAATACCGACCCACCGTTTTGTCCTACCGGCCCACCCCTTCGATCGCCGGTCTAATTGTCAGATTCCCTATTACACAGAACACGTATAGTTTGCTCTAAGAACTTTACTGTAGTGGTAGCACTGACTGAATTTTATTCTCCTCCTCGCAATCTGTATTCACACTCATGGTGCCTATTTTTCGAAAATCTTCTGAAGTGTGTTCTTACGGACTTTAACGTAGTTAGTAACGAAGTTTAACGTAAGAAAAGATCTCCACCTTATTAATGAACGCCCGAAAATGGGTTCTTACACAGCCAAAGTGTTCTCAGCTGTGCGGATTGAGGATGAGGATTCTTATATTTGGATTTGCATACATACACGCCCAGCCAGGGCACGCAACCGTAGTGAAGTGTGCAGTCAGCCCTAGCCTGATTGAAAACTCTGGGTACAAATGTACGGCTGTTATTTCGCGTTCTGATATTCTGGTCTAAATTCAAAACGAATCCCACATGAGAAAACTTTCATGAATGCCCTAAAACATCAGCGTTCAAAAGAAAGCTTTACTCATCTAATCTCTTCCCTCAGTCTAACTTTGTTTTGTGTTATTAAATGTCAATCACTCTAGCCTACATTTTATTTAATTTATTTTAATTATTTGTGGCCTTTCCTGTTATTGTGTATGTAAAGCACATTGACTTCCATAAATAAATACATTTAAAAAAGTTGCCTTGCCTTACCTACTCAACACTTGCGTCACTCGCTAGCAGACAAAGTTGTTTTTGAGAGTGAGAGCATGTCATCGGCACCAAAACGCAAAGGTGGCAGGGAGAAAAAAAAAAGATGTCTGGAGGAAGGTGCATCAAAATATGCAAAAATCTCTGATTTATTTGGGAAACCACCGACTGTTGACAGTGATAAGAAGGTAAGTTGTTGACTTGGTCAATGTTAGCTTGCTTTTCACAGATGAGGTAACGTTCCCTACAAGCTAGCGTAGCTAACGTTAGGTAGATAAATGTCCAAAATTGAGACCGTTATGATCTGGTAAAATAAGCAAGCTGGCGCTGTTGTCATCATTGAGATTATCTATTTAACATGTTAGCCGTAGTTACTTGCTTACAATCGATGAGCAAGCTATCCATGGTGGTAGTTGTAAAGAGGGAAATCTTATCATTTCTAATAACTTAAGTTAACCAGCTAGCTTGTTATGCTAAAATCACCGTGTTACACACAACACTTACATTGTAAACAATGTTAATATGTTATCTAGATTGATGATTCTGCTGCTAGAAGCAGCATCCAGGGGCCCCAGAGCCAAGATAAGACCCAGGGTACAATGTACACCTAAGTAAATAGTGTATTTCAATTCAGCACATGTATTTAAAGTATATTTATCTAATATATTTTATCTACACTTTGAGTGTACTAACCAATAGTGGAAAGTTAAGTACAAAAAAGTATACTTAGTACACTTAAATGTAATGTACTTAAGTGTAGTTTTTTTTTCACCTGGGGCACTAATACTAAATACTACCATAGTTTGCTGATAGTGTTGTGTCAATGGTTTAACATACTTACATAATAATCCCTATTTACCACTCATGTAGGCTGAAGATGACAGTGACTTTGACATATTCCTTAAGGCTTTGTAGTTATACCGTACGTACAGTATAACCATCTGATACTAGCCCAGAGTTAAGCATATTCATCTAGCAAACTATACCTACCTTGGAGTGTTACAATATGCAATACAATACAATATGGTATCATTTTATTCCATGTGTCCATCCAGGCAAATTGGTGGATCCAAATATTATTAAAAAACAAACATATATGATGTAATTACTTTGTAATCATCCAAAATAATGTTAAGTATATGAGTATTTTTCCAAGTAGGCCACTGACTGGTCGATACGTGTGATGCATTGAGTGGGCAGCGCGCCATGTACTGACTGGACAGCGCGCCGTGTACTGACTGGGCAGCGCGCCGTGTACTGACTGGACAGCGCGCCGTGTACTGACTGGGCAGCGCGCCGTGTACTGACTGGGCAGCGCGCCGTGTACTGACTGGACAGTGCGCCGTGTACTGACTGGGCAACACGCTGTGTACTGACTGGGCCGGTCTGACAGTAACTCCCGGGCCACTTCCCCCCCCCAGTCCGCCCCTGGCCTGAGGTAGTGTGTGTGTGTGTGTGTGTGTGTGTGTGTGTGAAGCCTGAGGTGGTGTGTGTGTCTGTGTGTGTCTGTGTGTGTGTGTGAAGCCTAAGGTGGTGTGTCTGTGTGTAAAGCCTGACATGTTGTGTGTGTGTGGGGTGAGGTGGGGTGTGTGTGTGTATGTGAAGCCTGAGGTGGTGTTTGTGTGATGCCTGAGGTGGTGGTGTGTGTGTGTGTGTGTGTGTGTGAAGCCTGAGGTGGTGTGTGTGTTGTTGGAGGAGGGCCAAACCAGGGCCAGATTATCTGGGTTTGACTCTTCCAGCTGACCCACTTGTGAGTCTGATGCCAGTGTGCAGCGCTGGTTGTCTAATCTCTGTCTAAAGTTTGCTGACTGGGGAGTGAATTAGGGCTCTCTGCCGCCACCCTGGAGCCAAAGGCAGAGCTAGATTAGGCCAGGGTCCGGAGCTGGGTGCGTCCCTGAGGCTCTCTGGCCCACTCTGGAGCCCAAGGCAGTGTGTGTGTGTGTGTGTGTGTGTGTGTGTGTGTGTGTGTGTGTGTTGTCGGTGTGGATTAGAATCATCTCTGTCTGAGAGCTGCGGGTGTTCAGAGACCCAGACGCCTCAATCTGCTGATGCCTCACCTCTGGGACCCCTCATCACACACACACAAACACACACACACACACACACACACACACACACTTCCTTGCCTCTCATCCTCTCTATCAAAGTGAGAAGGGAGTGGAAGAATCTAATCAGTCTTCTCCCCCCCTCTATCCAATTTCCTCAGCTGCAGGCCTTCTTTAGCTTCTCAGCAGAGGAGAGGTCAAAAAGAGGTCAGGGGAATGGTGACCTTTGATAGTGTCCCTGCAGCAGCTCCCCCTGTAGGTATGTCTTACAGGTTATGAGATATAGGTGAGCGCTAAATGTCTGCTTGTTTGTGAATGAACACTCAGGACTAACAAGCAGACAGTTTATTGTCTGTGTACATGTGTGCGTGTGTGTGTGTATGTGTGTGTGTCTGAGTGTGTGTGTGTGTATGTGTGTGTGTGTGTCTGTGTATGGCAGAGTGTGTGTGCGTGTGTGAGTGTGTGTGTCTGAGTTAGAGGATGGATACCCGACCCGAGCCCATCGGAACCCGATGGGACCCGACGGGCCGGGTCAGTTTCGGCCAAATATTTAGAAATTATACTCGGGTCGGGTTCGGACACATCAGGGCGATAAGGCATTGAACATTCCATATTTAAAATATCTTAATAAGTAGTGAAGTCAACGTGTCTGTCTCACATAATGCAGAAGTTTGTTTTTGAGAATAACATAAATCACATTTAGGATAACAGCCTTCTTCCTGTGGCGGGAATTTGTTTATGTCCTAGCTGTGACAATGCGATTACAGGCGGCAAACTGCATCATGGAGGAAGTTCAAAACAAACGGTCATCTGGAGAGTTTTAAACGATACTAAACGAAGTGAAATCTACTGTATGGAGATATTTCTGCTTAGTAGTCGATGCAGATTATAATGAGGCTGTTGGATATGTCCAATGTAAGTATTAATGAAATATGATTGCTGCCATCCTCTTTCTCCACAACAACATGGATTAAACCTCGATAGTTGGACTATGTAGATTGTTTTTATCGAACGTTGCCGTGCACTTACCGTTTTCGGTAACACTTTAGAATAACCCTCCTTAATAAACCGTTTATGAAGCATTTGTTGATAGTCTGTTAATCATTTACAAATCATTATCACAACATGTACAAACGTTAGTAAGCTATTTATAAATGAGTAGTAATGTATTTATGAATATGTTTTCTAATGATCTATAACATTTTTAATAAGGACATTAGTAAGCCATTTATAAATGAGTATTAATGTATTTATGAACATGTTTCAAATGATTTTCTAATGATCTAAAAGATCGTTTATAAGGACATTAGTAAGCTATTTGTAAACAAGTTGTCATGTTTGTATGAACATGTTTCAAATGATTTTTAATGATCTGAAAGATTGTTTATAAGGACATTAGTAAGCTATTTGTAAACGAGTAGTTATGTTTGTATGAAAAAATTTCAAACGATTTTCTAATGATTTATAAGATCATTAATAAGGTATATGATAATGGTCTGCTCACATTTTGTAAATCATTTACAAATGATTAATCAACCAGGTTTCAATGAGTTACTAATGATTTGTAAGATCATTTATAAGGTATGTGATAATGGTCTGCTCACCATTTATGGGTCATTATGAATAACCTTTGTCATGCATAAGCTATTGTCTAATTCATGAGTGAAGTAATATATGTTAGCACATGTAACCAGGGGCGGACTGGCCATCGGGGATACCGGGGGAATCCCCGGTGGGCCGACGGGGTTGGGAAGGTCCAAAACGCCGGCCCACCCCTATCTCAAGCCGGACCTAGCCTCTGACATCGCCGGCACCGCCTATGTTCTGGGTTTGACAGAACACATAAATATCTCTAGTGAATATAGATCTGAGGAATTACTGACTGAAATTTATAGTACTCCTGGCGATCTGTATTTACACTCATGGTTCCTATTTTCCGAACATTTTTCTTCTTTACTCATCTAATGTCTTCCGTCAGTCTAACTTTGTTTTAGGCGTTATTAAATGTCAATAACTCTAGCCTACTCAACACTTGCATCACTTGCTCGCAGACACCTTCAACACCCCCACACACACACACAATCACACACCCAGTATTTAACACTACTGATACCACTGATGTTCACACCCCATCGTATGTTCTGTACTGTTCATTTCTACAATATAGTTCATGGGCGGCTTGTCCTTAAGGGCGATTGGGGCGACGCACTGCCTACGGGAAAAGGAGTTTTCTGTTCTGTTGGATTCTACCACTAGACCGTCTGATCTGCCTCTGAATGTCATCGTCGAATCAGCCAACAGTCAGGCAAACGTGGTGCTTCAAATGACCCCGCCCGTTTTTGAGCAAACTGGAAATCGCCCCAGATCTCTCTCATTGACTCTCATGTTAAATCCATTTTTAACATTCAGTGCAACAACTCGAATCGCTCTTTGAAAGTCGGCGTACTAATGAAGATAAATTGACAACAAAACATTTAGGACTTCCTAGACCAAATGTATCCATTCAACAGGTTTCTACAAGGGGGGGGGGGGGGGGGGGCCCTACATCCAAGAATTGCAAAGAAAGAAAATCGTGGCTAGCAGGCTGTGAAGTGGCTAACCCGGTCTGTATTCCTATATACCACTGTCACTTTTCATAGGTTTTACAGTGTGAAGGTTCGCTTCTTGCACTAACACTGAGTTATTTTCTATGTGATGACTTATTTAGCTTTTGTAAGCCACTACTTTCAAGATCAGTCAATAAATATAGCTGGTTTTGACTTATATGTTGCCCCCTTCTTTATGTTGTTACTGGACATATCATGTGTCCTGTTAAGCTATGTTACATCATACAACTTTTGAGACATGTGGATAATGAAAAAGTGGGATATTTTAAGGTGGAGCCACATTATGTTTGCTTATGAAGGCTCCTGGATGCAACTTTCTTTCACAGCTTTCCACCTGTAACTAGCTACTCTAGCTATGTAGGTAGAGGGGAAATATTTCTGTTGTGTGCTGCCATCTAGTGGACAAAAATGTATTGCTGTATGAGTTAATCAGCTAACAACAAATTGATACAATTGTCTTGCTTAATATAACTACTGAATGGTCGCCTTAATCATTATCAAAAATATGCCCCCTTGATCATTTTTTCAGGAGCCGCCACTGGTTCATACTAATTATACCCTCTGATTCCAGTTTCTTTATTGTGTGGTCTTTCTCTGCTGACATTCATTCCTTAAGGCTCTGTAGTTATACATATAACCTTCTGATACTAGCCCAGAGTTAAGCATATTCATCTAGCAAACTATACCTACCTTGGAGTGTTACAATAGCCAGTATAATTTTATTCCATGTGTCCATCCAGTCAAATTGGTGAATCTGAATGTTATTTAAAAAAACATATATGATGTCATTTCTTGACCGACTGGTCAAAACATGCGATGCATTGAGTGGGCAACGCGCCGTGTATTAAGTGGGCCGGTCTGACAGTAACTCCCGGGCCAATTTTTTCCCCCAGTCCGCCCCTGCATGTAACACCTCAGTTTATGCTTAATATAGGTTTTTAGAAATCATTTATTAATCATTAGTTAAGTGTTTTGCATGGGTTAATATAAAGCGGGCACTATCTATACTTTATAAGCATTTATAAATGGCCTGTTACTGAGGGACATACCATTAGTAGACAATTCTGCAGCAACTGATGTAAAGTGTGACTACACACAAGCTCCGTCAAAGTTTCCAAAAATGACCTCAGACGTTAAGTTGTTAAACATATGAATGGCAAAAGCACACAACACAGCATCGAGGAAATAAAGTGAAATTGGAAAACATTTATTTGAAAAAACCACACTAACAATAAATGCACATTTAACCATGCGTTCTAATCTGCTAAATACAACAAGAACAACAACAAAAATGCAACAATGCGAATACAACTAAGGTGATCCGCCAGTCACTTGCCTTTATTTATTTGCAGAAGTTTGCCAGACTCTTTTAACGCTTTAATTTTTGTAATAATGCTGTCATCACCCTCAATGGCATCTTTACACCTTTGTGTAAAACAACTGAGCTTCTCCTTCTTGGAGCACCTCTCTCTGAGCTCTGCAAATGTTTCTGGGGCAGCAATGCAAAGTTCTGCCATTGGGGCATTCACGACAATAGTGTTGCGGTCAACACCCACAGCTCTGAAAGCAGTACCCATGGTCCTTCTCTCCTGGCAGATTTTCAACACCTTTCGGTATCGGGCCACCACCTCTTCAGGATCTCGAGCTTCAAATTAGAGAAGGTAAAATGAGTACAGCGCACATCATATATATTCTACTAATTAAATGATCAAACTTGATAAACTTGAAAGCGGGTGTAGACTTTCCCCCGCCACTGTATTCTTATTACCTCTCTGGTGAACACTTTGCTCCTTTCTTTTCTTTCCCCGTTTCCCCTGCTTCCGTCTCTTTACTGTTTTGCTGTTCTTCTTTTTCTTCTTCCGTCCCTCATCCGCGGAGGAAGAGTCATATGAAGAGTTGGATGACGAGTCGGAGGAATCAGAAGAGAAAGTAGCTGAAGCGGCGGAAGTGGTTTGCTGTAAGGGACTTGTGCTGTCCGCTGATGGAACGCCCTTGTCCTATTTTATTGCTGTTAAAAACAGACATTGACCGAGGATGATTAGTAAAAAATATAGGCATGTGGGTGGCACACTACTAAGTGTGATGGTCTTTGGAACATAGTTTTCTCAGTTCAAAATCAACCCTTTACTGTTTTTTTGTTTTATTATTTACCGTATTAAAAATATATACAGTGGTGTCCAAATGTCTGAGTCCACTGATCTGATGTTTTAAAAACGTTTTTTTTTCCCCGGCATAAATCTAAGTCCTAAGTCAAAATATAAGTAGAAAACCTATTTCAGTGAAATATCTGTTTAACCAATATCATGGCCCCAGGATATGTTAAATGTTCAATTTTCCAAGTGTATTGTCAAACATTACAAAATGACTTACTCATAGCCAGTTGTTCCCTTAGAAAGTCTCTCTCCTCGGTCACTTCATTGAGCATCTCCTGCTGCCACTTTTTGTTTGGCCATCTCCAGCTCATGGCGTAGTCATTTTGCAGTTATTTGTGCATTTGGGGCCACTGTGGTCATAGCTAAATGTTTGAGGGAAAGAATAAAACAGACTATTAAAACAACATCCATATAATAAGTTTCATTTATTTTACTGTCAATGTATTGACAACATGAGAGCTACACACAAACTGGGTAGCTTTAAGTAGGCTACCTTAAAGTGAGATATGATGAGACATATAATTTGCAGTTTGAACAAGCCTAGAGCAGACAAATGTCAAGATAGCTATATATAGTATGTACATGAGACATGTGCGTTTATTCAAGGTAGGAGGAAATCATTTTTCTGCACAAAAATGGCTAAAAGGAAAATAGTGATAGCTAGCTAACATAGGCTAATACTGCTAACTCAGCTATGTAACCAGGGATGAGAATTAAGGTAACGGTATGATATAGTCCATAAAATCAAATTTTCACACCGCTAATTTCCAATAATGAAGGTAAATTATATGCAAATTCAGCAAGAAGGGAAGTAGGTTTGTAAGTCTAAGGTTACTAGCTAGGTAGTAAAAAAGTACATTAATGCATGTCGGAACAACACTCGGGAGTGAGACAGCTGAAACAAGTGAATGCTAGCTATCAATAGCTGTCAATGGCAAGCTAGCTAGCACTAATGTTAGTAGCTGGTTAGCTAGCTAACCACTGCGGCTCAGTCATGTGCATTAGATTGGCTTGCTACTCACCGGTGGAAGAAATTTCCGCTACGTCCTCCGCAACCGATTCATCAATGACAGGGATATTTCTCTTCATTGTTTCCGATGGTCTAGAAAGTTTTGAGCCAGCTACTTTTGAGGTTGAACAAGACCGAGTATGAGCACGTTCCATTGTGCAGTATTTGTGTTCCGTTGGGCTGTAATTATGGGGCGTGTTTCAACCGAACCAGGAAAAAAAAATGCCTCTTCGCTCAATTGGATATATCTAGAACCAATCAGAGCGTCGTAGTATGACCATAACGTAGACCATGGGGCCAGCTGATACATTAAACTTTTACCGGATCCCGTAGGAAGGACGGCAAAAACATCTTTTCGATCGACAAATGCCTTGATCGCGTTTATCTGTTCCTCTTTCAAAATGAATGTGCTGTCAATGTCTTCTAAAACAGACTCAAATTTCCACATTTCAGCTCTCCAACGGCAGCCATGTTTGTTGAAAACGAATTTACCCCAAAAGCTCTTTGGTGACGTGGTTGATTACGTTAGGGTTGATCATCTGTCCATCATCGTATAAAGCCCGCCCTGACAATTTGATTGGTCTATCTATCTCCTCACAGATTTTTGTGAGGAGATAGTTTCTCCCCAACGGAGCGACACCAGACCGAACTTCCCGACCTACATTTTTGTGGGCGTGGCTAAGTTCGTCTGGCATCCAGGCTACCATAAACCCTCACAGAGCATTCACACGCTTCCGTTGGAATGCGTTGCGCCAACGGATGGCGGAGGAGGAGTCTGGCGCATGGGGTTCTGTTGATACCAGAGACGTTATAGTGAGATTGACAGGTCAACAAACCAATCACGCCACTAGCAATCTGCTTACCTTGTAAGCAGTAGCATGCTAACATTAGGTAGGGTGCTCACACACCTCGCAAATCCTATTAGACGTATTGTTCAGTTACAATAAATGGGGTTTTTAGATTGTACAGTGTCTATTTCTCAGTAACTTTTGAAAAATCTAAGCAAAAAAAAAGTCAAACAAACAACTTTTGGGTACAAATACGACCATCTACGGAGTTTGGGCGCCATCTTTTTTTTTGTTGAGCTTGCCGCTTTCTAGACGTGGGCATATACGGGATCTGATTGGCTAGCGCCTGTGCTGTCAGTTATGCATGAAAGGCAATTTGATTGGCTGACGCATGCATTGCCTCTCGAAAAGTTGAACATTCTTCAACTCTTGCTGCAAGCAAAGCATGAAACGCAACGCACGGGAACCCAATGGAGCCATAATTCAGTTCGGCAAAGGATGACGTCACCCCATTCAAAGTGAATGGAGATCCGTCAACCCTGACGGATCAACGCATTCCAACGGAAGCGTGTGAATGCTCTGTCACTGTACTTCATTCTTCCGTTACTGATCTGAATGAGAGTAAGATGTTAGATTGGTTTGTGTGGCAGATTAAATGCGTGTGTAGGAATACTAATTTAATAATGACAGCCCACATTGTTTCACATATTTTGCAATCATTTTGGATGATGACTAGATTCAATTAAATGACTAGATTAAAAAGGAAACTGCAGGATCTTATTTCTAGGCTCAGTGCAAAGAAACGAAGTTTGAAGCTCATCAAAATGGCTACATAAAAAGCACCTGTTAAGGCCACAAATCAAATGCAATATTGAGGGTAGGCTACAAGGAGCAGATTTGGAGGCTCACCGGAAATCAAACAGAGAGTTTGCTTTCTGATCACCTTAAAGTTATTGAATGGAACAAATGGCAGGCTAAAAAGCACAAATATAGGGCACTCGGATGACTAAGTTATGATATTAAAAAAATGTACAAATAAATATTTCACTTCCCCGATGCTGTGTTGTGTATTTTTGCCATTGATATATTTAACATCTTAACGTCTGAGGTCATTTTTGGAGACTTTGACGGAGAATGTGTGTAGTCACACTTTACATCAGTTGCTGCAGAAGTGTCTACTAATGGTATGTCTCTCAGTAACGGGTCATTTATAAAGTATAGATAGTGCCCACTTTATATCAACCCATGTAAAACACTTTACTAATAACTAGTAAATGGTTTCTATAGTATGTTCCTCAGTTACGGGCCATTTGTAAATGCTTATAAAGTATAGATAGTGCCCGCTTTATATCAACCCATGCAAAACACTTTACTAATGATTAATAAATGATTTCTAAAAACCTATATTAAGCATAAACTGAGGTGTTACATGTGCTAACATATATTATTTCACTCATGAATTAGACAATATCTTATGCATGACAAAGGGTATTCATAATGACCCATGAATGGTGAGCAGACCATTATCACATACCTTATAAATGATCTTACAAATCATTAGTAACTCATTGAAACCTGGTTGATTAATCATTTGTAAATGATTTACAAAATGTGAGCAGACCATTATCATATACCTTATTAATGATCTTATAAATCATTAGAAAACATGACTACTCGTTTACAAATAGCTTACTAATATAAACGATCTTTTAGATCATTAAAAAATTATTTGAAACATGTTCATACAAACATGACTACTCGTTTACAAATAGCTTACTAATGTCCTTACAAACGATCTTTTAGATTATTAGAAAATCATTTGAAACATGTTCATAAATACATTAATACTCATTTATAAATGGCTTACTAATGTCCTTATTAAAAAATGTTATAGATCATTAGAAAACATGTTCATAAATACATTACTATTCATTTATAAATAGCTTACTAACGTTTTTAAATGTTGTGATAATGATTTGTAAATGATTAACAGACTATCAACAAATGCTTCATAAACGGTTTATTAAGGAGGGTTATTCTAAAGTGTTACCCAGTTTTCCAGAAAAAAAAGATATTCAATGGTAAGACTTGTTTGTTGTACTCCTCTGGTGTAGCATATAACGTGAGTTTTATTTGGGCATAGCAGATGCCTGGCATGTGTAATGTGTAGGCTATTTCATTCCGTTCTTGCAATGTGAATAATTTAATTTAAATATGCTTATTTGCCCTCTTGTGTGCGCGTGTGCAGTGCTTATTTGTGTGAGCGAGTGCATTTATCTGTTGATGCCCGAGTTTAATAAAGGCAGGCTATTCGTAAAAAAACGTACGTAAATGTGTCATAAGTATTAGTTGAGACATTGACTCCGTCGGGCTCAGGTCGGACAAAATATTTGAATGGCTGTTGGTTTCGGGCCGGGCTCGAGCACTACTCTGTAAAAAAAAATCCGGCCCGATCCACCCTCTAGTCTGAGTGTGTGTGTGTGTGGGGGGGGGGGGGGGGGGTTGTGTGGGTGTGCGTGTGTGTGCGTTTGTGCATAGGAGCTGTAAGGAAGAGCAGCTGTGGGAAATTGAGCTCTGCCTGACTGTAATAGGAGGGAAAGTGTTAAGTTCCAGAGAAAATGGACTTTGAATTTAACCTGGAATGGGAATTGATCCTATTACTCAGTAGGGAGAGGGAGAGAGAGAGAGAGAGAGAGAGAGAGAGAGAGAGAGAGAGAGGGAAAGAGAGAGAGATGTGGTTTGGCAGAGAGAAGACAGGGATCTGTAAATAGGAGAAAGAAGACCTGAAATTCTATTAAAGGTCTAATTTGTGTGTGAGCATCCATGTGTGTGTGCTGGTATTGCATTGATTTTCTGTGTCTTTGTGGATGTTTTGTGGCCATACCGACCCCCTCTTTTAAACCTCAAGCTTTATCCCTAAATAGATCAATGCTTGTGTGTGACCAGCGTCTGTGCAGTTAATCATAGATATTTTACTTCATTTCACAAACATCCAAACAAGGTAACTTTGGTAACCATAGAGAACAGGATGAGGTCACT
>NC_045173.1:14247235-14382235 GCF_900700415.2 Clupea harengus
ACACTGAAAGCCAGCAGTGTCAAGGGCTACGGGCCCCCCGCCATCACCCAGGCCACCACACGCATATCAGGTAGGGTGAGGACCAGGAGAAGCACAGACACACATGCACTCACATATCAGGAAGAAGCACAAACACTTGTACACATAGGCACCCACACACACACACATACACTCAGATATTAAGAAGAGGCACAAACACTTGTACAATCATTTGTACACACACACATATTCACATATACAGTATATGCATACATGCACACACACACACATACATATCTTTCCTGCTCTAAAATCATTCACAGAGCAGGTTAGGAGACTGGATTCTAGAGAAAAGTGGTGAATTTTAAATGGGTGTGTGTGTGTGGGAGATAAAGGCTGACAGAAAGAGTGTTTGAAGTTTCTGATTATGAAGACAGGGGGAGGTAACACAGAGGTCTTTCACAGTCACTGACAGTGATGTGTGTGTGTGTGTGTGTGTGTGTGTGTGTGTGTGTGTGTGTGTGTGTGTGTGTGTGTGTGTGTGTGTGTGTGTGTGTGTGTGTGTGTGTGTGTGTATACCTGATTGGAGCTCCTCTGCTCTTGGCTGGCTTTAGGAGAATAGTCACAGTGCTGTCAGTCTGGTTGATGGACGTCTCTTGATCGTAGGCTGTGACTATTCTCCTAAAGCCAGCCAAGAGCACACACACACACACACACACAAAAAGAATATGCATATGTAATCACATGTAAATACCCGTAAATGCCCATAGAGATACCTGCACTCATAGACACACACTGGCAAAGATTTGGAGTGTCTTTTGTAGCTTCAGACACACACACACGAACACACACCTCCAGCTACGACATAATTACTAGTGATGTTTCCTAACAAAGACTTTGTGTGATCATTGTTCCTGTTAATTGGCTAAACATGAAGAGACAAGAAAACATCAGTGGCCCGATTTCACTGTGATTAGAGCCAGGCAAAGCTTTGTTTTGATGTGTAAGTTTGAGATGGAGTTCTGTTGATGATTTGAAGGTCATAATGTCCAGAGATACTGTATTTTAACTAACAGAGGAGATGATATGTGGACGTGACTTGCACTTTGATTGATTTATGTTTGTGTACTGGGAGGCAATGACTTGCAGTGCTGTTTTTCTTTTTTTCTGCATATATATATATATATACAGTATATATGAAGATCAATTTTGTGAAATAGCGGAGTGGGTGATATATATATGTCCTGTATATATAATAAGATTAATTATATATATATATATATATATATATATGAAGATCAATTGTGTGAAAGTGTAGAGCAGAAGTCCTCATCTGATTGGATGTGATAGAGGAAAATCCAGCAGCCAGCCAACATCTCAAAGTACAGACGGGTCCCTGCATCTTATCAATTAGCACTGGTCTGCCATGTAAATGGATTCCCATTTAAAAAGCTTCACATCCTTTCACAGTCTTGACAGTAATGCAATGATAACGAACACCAAGAAAACAACTGTGCGCTGGCAACACCCTTGGCCCACCTTACGAAGGCTCTGAGCCTCTGGGCCACTGGAGCTCTCCGAGGTTCTGAAAATGTCAGTGTGCTAGTGCTTACTGTAGTAGGGGTCTTTGGGTAGGGGTGCTCTCCATGGTACTGATGCTGCCCTGCTCTGTGGGGGAGCCATGCTGCAAAACAGTATACACAGCTCCTAATATACATTTAATACAACACAAACTTAACATTTTTTTTTTCCAAACAAACTCTATGTAGGTTATATGAGTTTACATTGATCATTTCTGTTTAAAAATTACCATAAATTAGTGGAGTGTGTGACTGAGTTATTGGAGCCGTCCTCGTCTGATTGGATTTGATGGAGGAAAATCCAGCAGCCAGCCAACATCTCGAAGCACAGATGGGTCCCTGTATCAGTCACACTTATCTGCCATGTTAATGGATTCCCAACATTATTTAAAAATTTCACAGGGCAAATAACCATTCGCTGTCTTGACAGTAATGCTGGTTTGCCATGGACGAGAACCAGCACTCTGTGTGAGTGTGTAAGTGAGTATGATGATGAGTGCGTGTTTGTTCTTGTGTATTTGTATTTGTGTTATCATACTTGCTCTCTGGTGGGGGGTTAAAGTCGAATGTGCGGGCCCTCTTGGAGACATGTGTGTGTGTGTGTGTGTGTGTGTGTGTGTGTGTGTGTGTGCGCGTGTGTGTGTGTGTGTGTGTGTGTGTGTGTGTGTGTGTGTGTGTGTGTGTGTGTAACATATACCCCCCCCCAACAGACATGTGATTATATATGCATATTCGTTCTGTGTGTGTCTGTGTGTGTGTGTGTGTGTGTGTGTGTGTGTGTGTGTAACATATGCCCCCCCCCCCTCCCCCCAACAGACATGTGATTATATATGCATATTCGTTCTGTGTGTGTGTGTGTATGTGTGTCTGTGTGTGTGTGTGTGTGTGTGTGTGTGGTGTGTGTGTGTGCGTGGGTGTGTGTGCGTGGGTGTGTGTGTGTGTGTGTGTGTGTGTGTGTGTGTGCTCTTGGCTGGCTTTAGGAGAATAGTCACAGCCTACGATCAAGACCAACTGTGGCTCAGTGAAGGAAGGGAATTAGTGCAAAGGTGGGGTAGTAGAAAAAGAGATGAAGAGAAGGGTAGTGTAGGAGAATCTTAAAGAAACAGGGGAAAAGAATGAAAGAGGAAGATATGAGGGGGAAAAAACAATGAAGGAGAAAGAGAGGGATTGAAGGATAGAGATAGAGATGGAAGAATAAGAAATAAAATGAGTGAAGAGGGAGAAAAAAAGAGAATGTGAAGCCATGGAGATGAAGGTGTGATGTAAAATTTGCTTAGCAAAGCTCAGAATGGAGAGGAGTATACTTTTGTGTTTTAAGATGTTAAATTTATTGTGCGCATGCAGGCCTTCAGGTAGTCAGCGGTAACGGGTTGCCATGGCGTTGGTAGCTCAGTGGGAGGATAATTGGTGTCAGATGAGGGAGAGAGACTCTGTCAAGGCCAAAGGTGCTGGCCTCCAACTCCAGCACGTCCCCCTCAACTTTTTCATTAAAAAGCCCATCAGAGGGTTGCACGCAACCTCTCTTTCTCTCTCTCTTGGTCAGTCTCTCTCTCTCGCTCTCTCTCTCTCTCTCTCTCTGCCAGTCTCTGTCTTTGTCACTCTCTTTGTCTCTGCCAGCCTCTCTCTCTGTTTTCTCTTTCCCATTTTCTCCCCTTATCTCTCTCTCACGCTCTTCTCTCTCTCCAATTTTATTTCTGCTAACTCAGAGACTCTACCATTTTCTCTCTCTCTCTCTCTGTCTCTCTCTCTCCCTCCCTATCACTCTCTCTTCTTTTCTCTTCTGCTCTTCTCCCTGGTGGGTCTCTGAGATGCATGTGTCAGGATGAGCTGCAGTCACAGATTTTAATCAATTAGTTATCTGACCTGTGGGACTCGTGATGGAGGCAAGCCAAGAAGCAGGAGACGGATAGAAAGAGAGAGGAGAGAGATGGGGGAGCATGGAGTCAGAGGGATAGGGGAAGACAGAGGGGTGTAGATAGAGGAAGTGCTAAGCAGAAAGCCACAGGAGATACTTAGAGGGGAAGGAAAGAAGACAGAAGGAGAGAGAATGCAGACAGGAACAGATGGGGGAAGTTAAAGAGTGATAGAATGAGGGAGAGATAGAGAGCAATATAAAAATTGGATGGAGAGCAAGCGCATGTTTTATCCTCCCTAACTGCTCCTCCATACTAAAGACCCCTTCTGTAGCCTCCCACACTCCCAGGAGAACCCAGGGTGATCTGTAGGGGCAAAGGGAAGGGGCTTTAAAATGCCACCGTGTCAAGAACAGGAGCCACTTCATTCATCACCACCTGCATTACATTCACATTCATACGCTTCTCATACTGCCAATAATCACTGCCATAGTAATACACTAATTCTGTCTTAACATCTCATTAAGACATCAAAGACAGCAGCTCAGGACTATGGCAGCTCAGGGCCGCATTTGTCCAGGAGTTACCTGTCGTTCAGAGTACGCTTCTGTACTCAGTGTTATGTTGAGACACTGCACTTACTGCAGCTAGGCTTTGGAAGTATAGTTTAAGCTGTGTATGTGCTTATAAGCTGTTGTTGTTAATGTGTTTTTTGTTTGGTTGCGTCTAGGGTACGGCTCTGTTCTGAGTATAATGCTGATTTAAGGTGAGGTTGTATTTTTATGCTAATGTAAAATGTATGAGGTGAGACACTCCTTACTGGAGCTGTGCATGTTTAGTTTTATGTGTAGTTTTGTTTATGTGTTTATGTGTTGTTATTTGTTTACATGTTTGTTAATTTGCTGTTGGTGTTGTTTTTGTGTGGTGTATTTAACTGCGTGTTACGCTGCATTGACCTCATGATTAAATAACACGTGTTCTCAAGGCAGCATGAACTGTGTGTGTATCTGAATGAGTTAGTTAGCCTTTAGACTGTGTGTGTGTGTGTGTGTGTGTGTGTGTGTGTGTGTGTGTGTGTGTGTGTGTGTGTGTGAGTGAGTGAGCGAGTGTGTGTGTGTGTGTGTGTGTTTGCCCATTTCCATGTTTGATATAGGTGGGTGGGTGTGTTGTCAAGCAGACGTCAAACATGACAAGAATAATTACCAACACCAGTAACTCAATCATAAATTGTGTGCACACACACACACACACACACACACACACACACACACACACACACACACACACACACACACACACACACACACACACACACACACACACACACACACACACACACACACACACACACACTCAGCCTCACTATGGTCTGTAGTAGCGTGAAGTAGCGTGATGTAATTCATTTCCTGTTCCTGGTATGTTGTGTAAATCAGAAATGTGTTGGTGAAGGTGCACACGTATCCAGGCTATGCTGAATGTACCCAGGTTGTGTTGAACCTACCAAGGCTATGTCCCCTAAGTCCCCTGTTCCCCTCTGGATGTGGAGAGGAGAGGGGAGAGAGGGGACCATAGTGGCTGGATCTCTAATGCCTTCAGGAGAGTGTGTTTGACACACACGCGCACACACACACACACACACACACACACACACACACACACGCACACACACATAGTTAAAAATTGAGAGCCTAATTCACAGCAGATTCCACCTAATAAAATGTCTCAAATGACCATGCACAGCTTGAATGGCGTTAAGGGCAAACACTGGTTATTAATCATGTATAGATGATTCGTAAAGATTGAAAGCGCTGCACTCCAATGGTTATGCATGATTTACAGATGGTTAATATAGACTTGATAGTGAAAGAAGTGAAGCAGACACAGGTTTGTAGGTCTGCTCTTAGTGGTCACACACTGTACACTGAAGCAGAGAAGACCTATTCAAAGCCAGGCCTAATCCCCTTGTAATCATGTGAAACCATACTGTTTTAGCCCTGTTGCTGCTACATACTGTTTTGAGTATGGAGGGCTCTCTGACTTCTGCTGTCTAGTGTAAGACCACAGTGTGTTAGTGTGGAGTGGGAAGAGTGTTTTGTGCATGTGTGTGTGGAGGGGAAATGGTGTTTGGCATGTGTGTATGTCAGCCTATTGGGACTAGGTGAATGGTTTAGTGTGTATCTAGCTTGCTGTGATTATTGTGTGCTGTGCCTTTTTGAGTGCTTATGAAATGTATCACCCTTTTTGTATTCACTGTGTGTATTGTGATCCTCCATTAATGTGCACCGTGTGAAATTGCATAGAACACTGTTCACCACACAGACTTCCCCTTGGGGCTCACTGATTGCTTCATTGCTTGAACCTGGACACATACCTGGACCATTAGTAACCTACCTATCGACGGGAGCGAGGGCAAGGAGGTGGGGTATATAAACAGGGAGCTGCTGGATTACAGGAGGCCCGGCGGGGACAGCGAAACCGAGACTAACGAACGAACGGACGGACGAACGAACGGAAGGAAGGAAGGAAGGAAGGAAGGAAGGAATTGGGCTGCAACGGATGGAAGCAACCCAGCACACGCTATCATCACGGAGAGCTGTATTGGAATAAGCAAGGCTCACAATTCCTGAGCAAAGGAACGTAAGCTTTGCCTCCTACTTTTATATGTCATTATTACTGTGTACGTGGCCTGTGGTACGTTGATCCTTTGCCTGACTATCCGAGGTCTGCTGGTGGCCATTTCCGGGTTGGGACCGAAAGGATTCCAATGACCGAAGTCGGAACCAAGAGAAGCCAACGTGGCGAATATCCCAACGCTCACGATACCCAGCGTGAAGGGAAGTATTTGTTCCATCTAAACCCCATTGCGCTGTTTATTGCATTGGCTGAGTTTTAACTGTTTATTTTACTGTGGTGCATGGACTGCTTGCTTCGAGAGGCCGTGACTGACGTCATTGGGAATCCCCGGAGAAGCCCATCGTCTTGAGGGGGGCGTCGCCCATGACGGCACAACAAGCGATCCACACTGGACAGATGTCAACCTTTATTTGACTGCAATTGGACCCCAGCTGTCTGCCAGCTCGCTACTGGGTTTCCCTTGTGGACATTTAACTTATTGAAAGACTGCTTTTAAAGATATAAATATCTTCAACCTTTTATACAAATAAAACTATTTTTTATAATTAAATACTGTTGGTACTTCTGTGTCCTGGGCATTCGTAAATTTAAGGAGGCGGCCATACGGCTGACATGTATGTGTGTGTAGTGAGATGGACATTTTCTGTGTGGCAGTGTGTTTATGGGTGTGTGTAGTGAGATAGGTATTTTCTGTGTGTCTGTGGATGGGTGTGTGTGTCAGTGTGGATGGGTGTGTGTGTGAGTGTGGATGGGTGCGTGTGTATGGGTGTGTGTGTGCTGCAGAGCGACTATGTTTCTTGTGTTTGTGCCAAAACAAGCCCAATTTACAGTGAACCCATGAATACCCATAATCAGCACACATAATGTTTGCTGCTGTTGAAAACACATCTGTTCAAGCTAGCCAAGGCTGGGAGAGAGAGAGAGAGAGAGAGAGAGAGAGAGAAAGAGAGAGAGAGAGAGAGAGAGAGAGAGAGAGAGAGAGAAACAAACTCCTCTGTTAAAAGACAGTAAAAGCTGGAATAGTCTAGAGCGGTGAAGGAAAAATTGAGAAAAACAAAGAGTGAGGAGAAGAGGTCAATCAATTAAATTTATGATGTGTCCTTTAGTGTATATAGAGTGCATATAGAGTTCATAGAGAGAGCATAGGGAGTTCATAGAGAATGCATAGAGACAGCAAGGAAGAGAGTGTATAGAGAGTGAATAAAGAATGCTTAGACAGAGCAAAGAGAGAGCATATAGAGAGTATAGAAAGAGCAAAGAGAGAGCATAGAGAGAGTATAGAAAGAGCAAAGAGAGTGCAAAGAGAGTGCATAGAGAGTGCATAGAGAGTGCATAGAGAAAGCATAGAGAGTGCATAGAGAGAGCAAATATACAGCACAGAGAGTGCAGAGAGAGAGCATAGAGAGAGCAAAGAGAGAGCAAAGAGAGAGCAAAGAGAGAGCATAGAGTGGCAAAGGCAAAGTGCTGTCATTGTCTGCTCTGCTGATGTTTTGTAAAGAGAGAAATGGAGAGCAGTAGAGTGGCAAAGGCAAAGGCCAGTTGGGTTCCTTGGTGAGGCTACAGTATCCAGTGGCCTCATTAAGTCCTGTGCTGATATACCCACACACTTTATATTCAACGATAACCTTTTCCATCCGAGCAAACACACTAGACAAACTTCCAACTTATTACAGATTAGCCAGCCCAAAGGTCAGATCAGCATTAGTCAACATGAGCTCCTACACTCCCACAAGAAAAGGCAATCTTTGTGTGTACGTGTGTGTTTGTGTGTGTGTGTGTGTGTGTGTGTGTGTGTGTGTGTGTGTGTGTGTGTGTGTGTGTGTGTGTGTGGTTGTATTAATGTATGCATGATGTCTTCCTGTTTCCTGTTTCTGACATATGGCCTGTGCTATTGCCAGTGTCCATTTGTTGTGTGGTGTATTTGCTGAGAGGGACCAAGAAAAACGCACACACACACACACACACACACACACACACACACACACACACACACACACACACACACACACACACACACACACACACACACACACACACACACACACACACACACACACACACACACACACACACACACACACACACACACTAAGATACAGAGAGATCTTGGTACCACTTTACAATAAGGCTCCTCTTATAAAGGTTTATAGATGGTTTATAATTAGGTTATTAATTCGGTTGTAAACACTTTATAGATCATTAACAAACCATTCTAAAAAAGTTATAACACAGTTTTTATACATTGATGCGGGCTCACTATTTGGCAAGATCCCCATCTTACTATACCAACCCACTGTCCATCCCTTAACTGGCTATACTAGCCCCTTGCACAGACTTGCACAGTACTCAGCGTGGTCCACAACTACAAGAGAGAGCAACAAAATTAAGAGAGAAATGAAAACCTGAAGGGTGAAAGAGAAGAGGAGTGGATGATGATCTCTCTATTACTACAGTATTACTACAGTGTGTATGTGTGTGTATGTGTGTGTGTGTATGTGTGTGTGTGTGTGTGTGTGTGTGTGTGTGTGTGTGTGTGTGTGTGTGTGTGTGAGAGAGAGTATGTGTATGTGTATGTGAGAGGAAGTGTAAGTGTATGTGTATGTGTGAGAGCGAGAGAGAGAGGGAGAGAGTGTGTGTAATGATCAACTGGAGTGTTGTGTTCCATGTAAGCACATCTCTTAGATGAAAGGAACCCTCAGACAGTCTCAGCAGCAGCGCTTGTTGCAGTCAGGACCCCTGGTGGGGACGGACCAGCTGATAGATGCTGTGGGCCATTATGTTCCCATTCCAGAGAGCTGCAGCAGAAGAGAACAGAACAGAACAGAAGAGCTCATCTGTCTGAGTGGCACCTGGCGCTGCAGGGGGCCTGTGGGCCTGGCTGCTGTTTCTGATCTGGTCCTGATCCGGCCCTGATCTGGCATGAATGTACATTTGCATTGATCTGTATCTGATTAGACCCAGTTAAGTGTTAAGTGGCCCTTCATAGTGTGTACTATGCAAATGCATTGATTGTTTAATTAATAATTTAATCATCAATAAATGAATAAACAACAGCTCACTTAAAGACAGTGAGGGGGATGTAGATCATGTTATTACACTGTAAACCCAAACAGTTCTACTAACTTATTAACATTATGTATTCAGTACTTAAAACCTGGTATTTAGTTGACCCAACTTTAAATGTATCAGTTTTCTGAGCAGGTGAAGACGTTTTAATTGTATTGGAATGTATTTGTTTGAGTAAACATTGCCTGATAACTCATATTTTTTTAGTTTCATTCAAACGTGACGTCTGACGTCATCAACGTCGTTGCAGGACGTGTTCAGAACAGAATCAGAGATCTTGTGATGAGAGACAGAGACAGCAGACTTAATAATTGTATAGTATCAGTTAGACTTCTATAAGCATGTTCCTCCTGTAGAAGAGGAGTCGACCAACTTCGTAGGGTGACCATATTTGAGTTTGTGAAAAAGAGGACACTTCGTCGCGGGGAGGGGCGTGGTAGTGTGTAGCATACAGATGACCCCGCCCCCTCCCCCCGCGACGGAATTTTGACACCTTTTCCACATGCAGATGTCATGTGCTGTTGTAAACAATGCAACTAGTGGAAGCGGCACAGTGCTCAGTGTTGCCAGATTGGAAATGGTGAAGTATCATATTAAATGCTCAAAATGGTCGTCTTTGGAGGATAATTATCGTGCATCTGGCAACACTGAGAGGCCGGTCGACCAATGACAGTTCTCGCTTCAGACAGAGCTTGTGCTAGAAGGTGGAACGTAAGGGAGATACCCTTTCCTAAACTTGTAAGGGCGTAAAACTAGTTTGTGAAGGACCCAGAGAAACACAAATATCCGACGAGGCAAAATCCCGGACGATTTTGCAATCTCTGCCGGACGCATGTCCGGGTAAAAGAGGACGTCTGGTCACCCCACCAAAGGAGATATTTTAGTAATCCTGTCGCTGCTAGGCGTCCTTATCTGGTAAGTAAACAGTGTTTTTTAGGTGTTTTTTGCGACAAAATTGCGGGAGCAAGTGAAATTGCGATATTAAGTGGCGAATTTCCCTCTTTGTAATTATTATTGAGTAATCACGTTTTGGCTGTCAAGTAGCAAGTTCAGTTGCACGACTGTTGGCGCTAGCGGCTAGGAAGCTAAAGAGCTAAATAACTAGTTAGTGGGTTATTTCCCCCCAAATATGTTCATGTGCAAAGTAAACAACAATCAATTGTTTATGTTGAAAACAACTCATGTTCTACAGAAACACCATATAATTCATATCAGCATGCTAATGTTATATGTAACTTTTTAGCAGCTAGCTAGATTCTATGTGTTTTAATGGATCTGATGGATAAAAGTGTTTGCAGCAAGCTAACAATAATGGTCGAGAACTTCAGTTACTTAAGACCTACAATATTCTTTTTGCCCTGAAAGCATTCGTGTTGCATATAAACAACAAACCGATTTGATGTAGACATATAAGAAGAGGAGTCAACCAAAGGAGATATTTTTGTGTACAAGCAGAAGCCATCACGGACTGGCAAGACAGCAGAGGTGCTACGGGTGATCCTTGAGGCTTATGACCTTCAGGTATGTCTAGGATTAACTGCACAACAGTGATCACATTTTGTTTGTTACTGAAACTTTAATATTAGTTGATACTATGTATTATTAATTGCCAGTTTTTTTTGTAAGTGTTTCCATTGAAACTCTCCTGGTAATTGTATTGATGGTGTTTTGCAGGAGGAAGAGGAGCCATATTTTGATGATGCTCCTGTTGCTCTCCTTACATCGGGTCCTGACCCCTTCAGCTGCGAGAACATCTTTGAATTGGGTGCAGAGGATTTCTGAGGCATTTATGTTGTTGTTTGGCCTGACATATGCTTTCAATTTAGAATATCCCAAAAAAACTCACGCACACCTTCTCATACAGAACCTTTGTATGTGTTTGGATGACAACAAACCTCTGAAACCGTCCTTACTCACCTTAAAAAATTATTTGTTGAAATAAACGATTTGTTGTTGACTTGTTAACTTTGTAACGCTGTTCTTTAAAGCTTTGATGTAATCTTTTATTTTGTCAGTTGTTTTACAAGAAATATAAATGATGTGATACCTCTTAAGTTTTTCTCATCTCACTCTTTTTAATAGAGTCTTACATAGATTTGAATGTTTCTTGTAGAGTAACTTTCAGTTTGAAGTCAGTTTGTAAACAGAACCAGAAAATCAGTATATGTGGTCAATAATTGAAAATAAGTAGTGCTCACTTAAAAAAAGTTAGCTATTTAAGTATTACCTACTCAGAATAATCAAGCGGAGTTAACTTTAAAAAAGTAAGCTTATTAAGTATTATTTACTTAGAATAATTAAGTTGAACTCTTTCACCAATATTAAGTGCACTGAACTTGATTTTTAAGGCTTAAAACTTAATTTTATTTTGTGTTGTTGAGTGAAAATAATTTAGTACATAGAGATTAAAATATTTAAGTATAAAAATATTTGAATATAAGTTCAGTGAACTTAGAAATTATGAAAATGATAACAAAATAAATCAGTTTAGCCGATGTATCATTTTTAAGTTAAGTTTACTTAAAAATAATAATATATGTACTCAAATTTTATTATGTAATCGGTTACATCAAAAGTGTTAAGTACTCTGAACTTGTTCAGGTTTACAGTGTATAGGTCATTCCACCTCACTTCATCAGCTTCATAAGAAAGTTTCCAAAAATAGTTCTGGCATAAACACGTGCCTGATCAGGCCCAGATGTATTCTAGAATGAGTTCCTATCCAGGCAGTACGTCTTCATAATGTGGGCTTTACTGGTTCATTGATTGCCTCATTGGTCCTTCATAAACAACTGTAATCGAGCACATTAACAAAGGGGAATAGATTTTGCCATTAGGTGTAATTCATTGATTGCTGTGGACAAAGGTTATGTGTATGTCAGAGTGACATCCGTACATGTTGTCCTCCTGTCCTTTCTCTTACCTGGGATTACTATTATTATTATTATAATTGTTATTATTAATAATGTAACTTTTTTATCCTCTCTATGTAACAATCTTATTTTCCTCCCCGGATGCCACTTTACCTTTCCTTTTTCAACACCTTCTCTCCATTTTCACTGCTCTCCCTCCCTCTCTGTTTTCTCTTTCTCTGTTTCTCCCTCTCCCTCTCTCTTTCCCTGCACAAACACTGGCTAAGCGCTCCACAGTCACGTTCAGGACACTGTTGCACATTAGCTTAAACCACCCTCAGGAACTTCCACCCTCGGGAAGCACCTGGGGGGTATTCGTCGTAGCTCGCTAAGCGGTTTAGCGAGCTAATTTTCAGGCTAAGATAAAAAACGCCCCTCTTTTTGGTTCGTGGAAGCAACTTTTGATGAATCACCATAGTTACATATTGATTAGCACTAACCTGCTCCAGGGCAGGCTAACTTAAGTGTAGCTGGATAAGCTTGCCACACCCCCGGAAAAAGGAGGGATCCCATTGACCAAGGACTGATATTAAAGTTAGATTAGCGGAGGGAGAGAGTTCTTTGCGATCGCCAAGATCCATTATTCTTGTATGAGCGCAATCGATTCAGCCGACAAGGAATCATTAATTTACAAGACCTTCTCGAGTCATTTATTGCAAACACCACAGTCGAACATTGACTGTCTTGCGCTTTTTTGCAAGTGGTACATTTTTGTAGTGTCGGTGATGCGGAGAACAAAGCACTCATAATTATATGAGTGTTATTAGTACACCATAGCATATCATTATTGTAGAAAATGATTAAGGTGGACTCATGATAAGAATAGAGAGAAATACAGACAATTTATTTTCACTGCTTCAATTTATTGCATCATTTAACAGACGCTTTTATTCAAAGCGACTTCCAAGGAAATGTAAAACTACATCGAAGAAGGAGGTGAGGGGATTTGAACTAGCAACCATGCAGGTTCAAACCGGTAGAGCAAACCTCTGTACCAGTGGACACTTGCCGTCAGGTATTCATACATAGATATCACCCTATAAACATCCCAACACACCTTGCTCTCACAACGGTGGTGGTGTTGAATTTTGCCATGATTATGGTCTTGTATTCTTCATAAGCGTTCATGTTCATCTCCTACTCGCCAGCGGAGAAAAAAAGAGCCCTTTTCTTTGAGTTTAGAACCATTATACCGTTAGAAAATCATGGTTTTGGTGATCGACCTTTCCTGCCTTTTGAAGTAGGACGTGCACGCGCAAATACCATGATAACTTTAGCCTGGTTGAAATTAACCACATGATTAGGATGCGGATCAGCCGTTAACGAACCGATATTTGCTGTTCTCAATCAGCTCGCTAATCTTAACGGGCTAAAAGGCCAATTGATTAACTTAGCTTCAATCCTACGACGAACGTACCCCTGACGTGCAGGTGAAGCCTTTGTTGACACGCTTGCTGAAAGTTCCGTTCTGCTTGCAACGATAACCCACAATAACCCCAGGAAGTAAAACGAAACGAGGAAGTAAAATGAGTTTGTTGTATCAAATGAAAGGTTTTTACAACAAACAACCCTGTTAATCGACTGGGTAATATAAAAACCTTTTATATGCAACGAGTTTTATTGTTCCATTTGTCCTAATGATCGGGAAAATAGTTAAAAGCGTGTTTGAAAGTTATAGTAGCCTATTTGTCATTATAAAGTCCTAATCTGTCTACTCGCTAGATCAGACTTTATAATGGTATTTTGTTAACTGTGCATTATATTAACTTGCTTTAAAACAAGGTAAGATATAGTGAGTTAATTTTAAGCGTACAGGATACTTTGATAATGACTAAGATGTAGCTGAAAATTGACAATTAATATTACTTTCATAGTAACATCAAAATGGGTTAAAAACGATTCACTGATGTTACAAAAGTATGATTTTCTTGTTTAAATATAGGGAACACTGACTAAACAGGCATCATTGCAAATATTGTAGTAAGAAACAGTAAAACACACAACAATCTGCTGATAAAAGGATTATGTCTTCAATAAAGTTGGTTGAACATGTTCAGAACACTGTAAAGAAAGGGTAAAAAATGTTTAGCAGTAATTAATCTGGCCATTCACTGTGAAAAAACACTTGACACACAGATCACACAGGTGAAAAGGGATTATCTCCAATGCCAGGGTATTGCCATGTGACACGTATCACTCTTTGCTGATGAAACTAAAGATTGTGTCTCAATGAAAGGGGGGTGGAATATGTTCAGGACACTACAAACATTAAATAAAATGTGTGAAATAGTTGAGATTTACGTCCCTGAATGCTCCACAATACTTTAAACATAGGTGATCAGACAGGCGATAATGCATTGTCTTCAATGGTAGGGCCATGTGACATGTATCACTCTTTGCTGAAAAAACTAAAGATTGTGTCTCAATGAAAGGGGGGTGGAATATGTTCAGGACACTCCAAACATTAAATAAAATGTGTGAAGTAGTTGAGATTTACGTCCCTGAATGCTCCACAATACTTTAAACATAGGCCTACACACAGGCGAAAATGCATTTATTCAATGACAGGGCCATGTGACACGTATCACTCTATGCTGATGAAACTAAAGATTGTGTCTGAATGAAAGGGGGGTGGAATATGTTCAGGACACTCCAAACATTAAATAAAATGTGTGAAGTAGTTGAGATTTACGTCCCTGAATGCTCCACAATACTTTAAACATAGGCCTACACACAGGTGAAAATGCATTACCTTCAATGGCAGGGCCATGTGATACGTATGACACTTTGCTGAAAAAACTAAAGATTGTGTCTCAATGAAAGGGGGGTGGAATATGTTCAGGACACTCCAAACATTAAATAAAATGTGTGAAGTAGTTGAGATTCCTGGCATCCCTTTTCACCTGTGTGATCTGTGTGTCAAGTGTTTTTTCACAGTGAATGACCAGAATAATGACTGCTAAACATATTTTACCCTTTCTTTACAGTTCTGAACAAGTTCAACCAACTTTAATGAAGGCATAATCCTTTTATCAGCATATTGGGGTGTGTTTTACTTTTTCTTAATACAATATTGTCTGTTTAGTCATTGTTCATTATATTAAAACAAGAAAACCATACTTTTGTAACATCAGTGAATCGTTTTTAACCCATTTTGATGTTACTATGAAATTAATATCTCTGATAGTTTAAGAAAACACGGGGCTAATAAGGGACTTTTATTTTGAAAAATTGTAACCGGAAGTCGCTCGAGCTCATTTGCCTATAGTTGCTCACTGAACGCTGCTCTTGCTGAAGTGCTTGCTAAGCCGAGTCCGGAAGGGGGAAGGCTAGCACCACCGGGAAGGACCTGGACAGACGAACTTTGAGTTTGCAACCTCAGTTGGTAGGACTTAAGTTAGGAGCAACTTTATGAAGCCTATGTTTTGCATTTGAAGAACTTTATTGTTTGCTTCCTGAAATACTTTGTGTTGGTGAATAAACCGAATTCCTCGTTTGAAAGCACTTTTGCCTGCTCTGTCCTGTTGATTACGCACTGCCCTACACCCAGCTCAGTGGTAAAGCCTCTCATCAGGGGCGGCCCTAGCACATTTGGCGCTCTAGGCGAGCTTCACTCCTGGCGCCCCCCCCCCCAAAAAAAAACGAAAACGGAATTGCAACTTTCAAACGCTATTTTGCCCTGTAAGACTGCATTTCTTTCACATAAACACAACAACGATCGCGACAATGAACAAACATTAATTCAAGAACAAATCACTGAGAAAATGTCACGCCTGTGCTGGACTACGCTCCGGCCACGCCCCCTGTTGAACTGTTTATGGACACGCACACACCTCCACGTCATCTTCCCAATCGCCTGCAAATAATGTTTTCTTAGTCTTCTAAAAGTGAATCTAAAATGATATAACAAAAGTATGTATTATCATCATTTGTTAAATGTAGTTATTAAGCATTTTGGTGTATTTGGACAGCCTGACATTTTTTTATCCCAAGATGCATAGCTCTTGATTAGTTGAATCATGTCTAATTAAACTGGCTAGCTCGCTCCACCAAAACTAAAGCTGTCCAAATTTGATTACTCAAATTTTTATGACGCAAAATGACGCAAATTGCGGTACAGCTGAACTTGAACTGATGTATCGACTGAATGGCAATAACAAGGAACGTCACAAGTCACTGGCTAGCTAGCGTTAGCTAACTAGCAAGATTACATACAAACCATTAGCTAAAGTTGACAACACTTGGATTTTTACCAGTATTCCTCACTTATTGACAAGTTGCCGTGTTTGGCTTCCTTAATGGGTGTGCTATGCAACGAGTAAGATATGTGTAGTGTTGTTGCACTGGCTATTGGCTTTATATGTGCGCCCCTATTTTAATCATGTCTTTTTTTGTATAATGTAGAATAAATCATTTTTGATATACCCGCCTCTGTAAAATCATTAAAGAACTATGTGACAGGGAGTAGGAAAACGTTCAATGATAAGGTACATCTTTACTTCTTAACTCCACTAAAGTGCCGCGGGCAATTCACGCATGAACGTTTTCTTATCTGGAATTCATTCTAGGCTAGAACAGGATTTAAGGATTTACCTTTCTCCTTGGCACGTTTCTTTTCTTCTTCCTTTCTTTTCTTCCTAAATTGCGCCCCGGATGGCTTTTGCCTCTTCATTATTTTGTTCTTCAAAGTTTCTTGAACACACACACACTCTAACCAAACGCCTCACTGTGCTTGCATGTTCTGACAACAACAAGGACGTACGTACCCCTTCCGTTTTTTGGCTCATTTTACCCTAATGTTAGAAAAAAAATGTTATGTCAAAATATTGGTTGGAGATATATAGAAGGGGGCGCAAAAAAAACCCCACAATTCTTTTTTTTTTTTTTTTTGCTGGGCGCAGTTTTTTGCGCCCCCCTCTGAGTGGCGCCCTAGGCGACCGCCTATACCGCCTGTAGGAAAAACCGCCCCTGCCTCTCATGATACCACAGTGTGTATGTGTGTCTGTGTGTGGTTCATTGACCCTGTGTGTGTTTCTGTGTGTGTGCCTGTGTGTAGTTCATTGTATGTGTGTGTGTGCCTGTGATAGAATCTAAATGAGCACGCCAAAGATGAAGAACAGACCGGAGGACGCAGTCAGGAATTCTGGAGTTTATTTCAACGTGGAGACCCCCTCTCAGCTGGTGCTCAGAGAATGGCCTACCTGGTTGTAGAATATGTTGGCATTTATACTATTTTACCATTTAGTCAGGTAGAATACAGGATGGGAGACCACACCCTACTGGTGAGTGCAGGAAGGGGAGACAGTGGGATGGAGGAGGTTCACCTATGGGGGGAGGGGGTGATAACAGGACAAAAGGTGGCAGCAGGAAAGAGGCTATCTGGGAGGGGGGGGGGGGGGGTTCACATGCTTATTGTTCAGGTCTCAGCAGGAGACAGACAGAGTACACATCCAAGGGTATGATTTACAGATACAAATGATACAAAATAACAGTAGAATAGCTATTTTGCGGTTCCATCACCTGTGTGTGGTTCATTGACTGTGCCTGTGTGCCTGTGTGTGGTTCATTGACTGTGTGTGTGACTGGGTGTGTGTGCCTCATTATTACCCCCAGTGAGGTGAATGTCGTAGTGGAGTCTGGCGCTCCTTCTCAACCATCAGGGGTCAGGCTAGGAGGGCAGCTAGAAAGGCACATCACTTAGCACTGGGCAAGGAGCACCGACCGGGCTCTGTGTGTGTGTGTGTGTGTGTGTGTGTGTGAGAGAGGGAGAGAGTGAGAGAAGTGAGAGAAAGAAAAAAAGAGTCTATTATCTTTAAACTGGAACTGTATTTGTTGGCTCTTGTATGGTGCTGCTGTGGCTGTCTGTCAGTGTGGGGAGTGAGGAGAGAAAACGTTCACAAGAACACTCACTCACACACACACACACACACACACTCAAACACACACACACACACACATACAAACGCACACACACACACATGCAAACATACACACACAAACACACACACACACACATACCACACACACATACATACAAACACACACTCACACACACACACACACACACACACACACACAAACACACACATACACTCACACACACACACACACAAACACATGAGAGAGAGAGAATCATCTCACAGGAACAGTAACACTAACTGCCCACTTCTGACTTCATGTGTTTCCATTTGTCCATGCCCCTACTTCTTTCCCTCTCTCTCTCCATCTCTCTCTCCCTCCCACTCTCTGTCTTTCTCTGCCTTTGTGCCATTCTGGTGTTTAGAGAGATGGCAATGATGGACTGACCACACACATCACTTTAAAAGGCTGCTGTTAAAGAGTTATATGTGTCACACATAGACACACACACACACACACAAATGCCTTAATTGGACTCTTAATTGATTCTGTTTTTACTACAGTCAATTAGGGAAGAGAAAGGCTTCTATTGAGTGGACATGCACGGAGAGAGAGATAGAGAGAATCACACACACACACACAAACAGATGTGTGCACAAACACACACACACACAATAAGATGTGTGCACAAACACACACACACACACACACACACACACACACACACAAACAGATGCGTGCACAAACACACACACACATACACACTCCCATGTAGTCCTTCCAGGGTCGAGTTCTTTATTAGAAACATGATGGCACCTCTTTATGCACATAGTGTGTGGGAGAGCAGAGGCGAGCGAACACACATCCTGACAATCCCAGTCCGCCTACGCCTCGGCTTTACACGTCTCACCTCAGGCAGTGGAGAAATACAACACACTGCTATTTACTCTCAAACACATGCGGTAAATAATAATAATAACCATAATGCCTTTCTATAGATGGAATATACTTTAATATGCACCATAATAATTCTCTCTATAGATGGACTATACTTTAATATGCACCATACTAATTCTCTCTATAGATGGACTATACTTTAATATGCACCATAATATTTTTTTCTATAGATGGACTATACTTTAATATGCACCATAATAATTCTTTCTATAGATGGACTATACTTTAATATGCACCATAATAATTCTTTCTATAGATGGACTATACTTTAATATGCACCATAATAATTATTTCTATAGATGGACTATACTTTAATATGCACCATAATAATTCTTTCTATAGATGGACTATACTTTAATATGCACCATAATAATTTTCTTGACTTCTGTCATGAGAGTGACTTAACTGGAGTCTCTCACTCAAAGTGATTATTATTAACTTTCCCTTAAATATCCAGTAAAATATCCCAAAAATTGATACCAGGACCAGATCACATGGAATTTTGTACATTAATAGGGATCACAGAGAGGAGAAATGGAGGGGTTTGTCACCTCCAGAGGGGCTTGTCACCTCCAGAGGGGCTTACCTGCAGCCTACAGAGATCAGAATTCCCATGTGTCTGAGATCTATGTTTAAATCTATTCAGCTGCAGGACTGAGGCCACTGTACCACTGATCAACACCTAATTACTGCAGAGTAATTTGTAAGTAGAAGACTATGTGTGTACAATCCAAAGATTCTCAGCCCACAATTTAAAGCCTTACAGCGATGTCTTAAACATGTTGTGTTCCATCTGTAAAATAACAGTGGAGGGTTTACTAAACTGAGATTTCCTTCAACCACTACCTGTGTTAGAGTGAATAGCTCTACTGACCTGAAATCTACATATATTTACTCCAACGCTTCACTTGATCCCTCATGTCTTTTCCTTAGTCCAGTAAATAAAGACTTTTTAATTATTACATGACTCTACTTACAGTTGTTGTGCAGTGCGGGGCTCCAATCGTCTTAGAATACCTAGTATAATTTTAGGTCATCATGAAACCAGTGCATAATGGTTATAGTAATAGAAATTGATACAAATGGTATAATTGCAATTGATAAACTTGTGATTTGATAAAGTGTTTGACAAACTGTAACAACTAAGTTTTGGATTGTGCATGAGTGTGTGTGTGTGTGTGTGTTTGAGTGTGTGTGCGTGTGTGTCTACATTGTGCATGGTCTGTTGGACAAGGGGTGGTGCCTTCTACAACAGATGGAATTTGTCCCTCATACTAAGACTTCTGTGTGTGTGTGTGTGTGTGTGTGTGTGTGTGTGTGTGTGTGTGTGTGTGTGTGTGTGTGTGTGCGTGTGTGTATATGTGTGCGTGTGTATATGTGTGCGTGTCTGCTCGACTAAATTGAAACTGCCAGAGACTAATTGTTCAATTTTCTTCCTTCCTTTTTTCTGGAACGGGACACTAAAATAGTCTCACTAAAGGCTGGAGAAACAGACACACACACACACACACACACACACACACACACATACATACACACATCTGGGTAATGGCAAACTAACCATGCCAGCAGACAGTGCAGAAAACTTTAAAGTGCACATTTAATCCATGGAAGTTACTATTTCATTTATCTCTCTCTCTCTCTCTCTCTTTCAATCACTCTGTTTCACTGTTTCTCTCTTTCCTGTTCTCTTCTCCCTGTGTTCCGTTGTTTAGTGCATAGCCTAACCCTATTGGATCTCTCTCTCTCTCTCTCTCTTTCTATATCAATCACTTTCTCTGTTTCACTCTTTCTTTCTATCCTGTTTTCTTCTTCCTTTGTTCTCTAATTTAGTACACACCCTATTGGATCTCTCAGCACTTTATTCCTTCCTCTCTTTCTCTATCTGTCCTGGTCTGTCCATCTTCTCCTTTTACATCTCTCTCTTCATCCCACCAGCCACTCCCCTAACTCTATCAATCCCCAAACCCATCTCTTCTCTCTTTCTTTGTTTCTCTCTATCTATATTTTTATCAAATTAAAATAAAAAAAGAAGCTTTATTGGCATGACCATACTGTTCTACAGCATTGCATCAGATTTTGAAGCAATAATCATCATACATTGATAGGTGAAAATTCACCCTAGTTACCTCAGGACTCCGGAGCTGCATATAAGTATATTTTTTAGACAGACAACAATTGCAATCGGGCTTACTCCCAGCACAAGGCTGAAAGTGAAGCAATGATAAACACATCGCACAAGGTTTATATAGACAGAAGTTGAGCGTTCAGCAGGGATAATCACGTGGTGGATTTCTCACGTCCGAGGCAAGGATGTAAGTTTTGCAAGGTCGGAAAAAGCACAGTTCGACCCTTCTTATCTCTTCTGGTCTAAACATGCTCTTGTACATATGCAGACTAAGTGGCACCTAATAATCTTAGTTACACACACACGCAGAAAAGCCATGTTCCTGCTTTCATAAGTACATGATTCATATAAGGTAATTAATAATACAAGGCACTTGATTATTATATTCTTAAGTCATTAACAGTGTTTGGAAATTATCTCCATCAGTCCCTCCTTTTATCCGTTTCAATGGATAATTCAAAATCACCACTCTGAGCTTCATCACATGGATTTTCGGAACAGAGATCATTACTGAGCATCACTCCATATCATTATAAGTTAATCATTTAAAATGTCATCATATTTCTCATCACACATTTGTATACTTTGCATTTGTAGGCCAACATAGTGAATGTCGACTGTGTGTGTGTGTCATTAGCTCGCCTAGGCTTCAGATAACATTCGAACAAGGCCTCTTTGCTGTGTCCTTGAAGGCCCTGTTTCCCATCAGGCATCCTGCAGAACACATCGGCTGTTGAATATTACTGGGCAGGAAAATGTAAACAGTCTTTTTGTAGAAAGTGTGTGGGCAGTCTGGTTCACCCATTTCCACCACGGATGATCTTATAGGCCCCATCGCGGACATTTGACCAAGACCGGTGCCTGTTGTGATCAATATGTTAACAGTACCAAAATGTAGGGCAGTACAGTTATTATCAAAAGTTCCACACATTTTTAAATTTTTCCCTTGTAACTCCCCATGACTTCACAGAGATAGGACCGCCCTGCCCTCCCAGTATCCACTAGGCTCTTTTACCCCACTGGACAGTGTTGTTTTCTTCACCAGGTTTGAGACGAAAAATTGCCTAACGCAAAGAATCCCCTTTGTAGCTGGACTTCTGTCACAGTGGCCCGGCCTTGGAAAACTGTAGAGGAAGACAGCTCCTATCCTCTGTCTCTTTCTAAGGAAGGCTTACTCGTTTACAATGTGTTAGATGTATCCAGGTGGCTCTCTCCGCTATTTTGACTGTGGTAGATGTTGACAGTAGCACTTTGTATGGTCTGTCCCACTTGGGCAAGTGGCAGTGTTTTCTTTTGAGGCTGTTGATTAGGACCCAATCTCCTGGCCCAACCTTGGTTTCAGCTTCACAGGTTCCTGCGGAGCACAGAGAGTTCTGAGAGCATTTTGCTAATTCACATTTTTGCCATATATTCTGCAAATGTATATTCAATCTCTTAGTCTGTTTCAGCAAATGGTTTGAGAGTTTAGGCAGTGTAGATTCTTCCATACATCATTTCAAACAGTGATAACAACATGCATGCTTAATTTCACTAATTTCACTCTTGGATTCTCAATTTGCTTTTAACTCAATAAAATCAATAATGAATGATTAAACATCTTTCTCATCAAATTTAAATAAGAAGTACAAATATATGCTTACTATCCCCACTTATTGGGGCATGTTTTCAACATGGCTCAATATTGCAGCATATCTTTTAGTATTATGAGCTCTAATTCTTCAATTGTGTATGTGTCAGATGGTTGTTGTAGTGCGGCCTGGTTAGTGGCCTTGTCTGCTTTGTGGTTTCCCAATGAAACCGGGTCTTTGCATGTGTGCGCAATCAGTTCAATTAGTTCCGCTGCTTGTGCAGAATAGTGTGGAAGTATTGGCTATGCGTTCAAGGTTTATTTGCGTGAACCATCAACAAACAATAGTTAAATCAGCTTCTGGAAAAGGCATATCTTGTAGGTCAGCTCTGGCTGCCATAGTTTTTATCTGTCCTCTGCCGTAAGTAAAAGTGTAACTGGGTTAAATGTCACGCAGCGCTCAATATTGATATGAGGCTGAGTGAGCAAAAAAAATTCAAATAAATAAAAATAAGCATGTGGAACTTTCAGTGTAAGTGTCTGTTTAGTACAATAGGAGCAGAGGCCTGCACCGCCAAGGCTGCAGCCACTACTGCTTGTAAACATTCAGACATTGCTTGGGCTACTGGATCTAGCCGTGTTGCCTAGTATGCCACTGGTATCAACTTTAAGTCCCCACTTATGCATTAACACAGATGTTATATAACCTTTTTTTACAGTCTACAGTTTGTACGAATGGCTTTGTCATGTCATGGATGTGCTAGGACAGCAGAACTGACCAACAGTTGTTTTATCTGTTCAAATGCCTGCTTTCCATCTTCAGGCCTTTTAATAATATCTCCTGCTGACCTGGGCTGAGAATAAAGTAAACTCTGCAACATTTGTGTTTCTAACTCGTGGTTAGGAATCCATTATCTCAGAAGTTAGTCATTCTCAGAAAATACATCATTTATTTCTTTGTCTGTGGCTGAGGTGCTTTTTAAGATAGCTTTACTTTAGTGGACCATAGCTGCTAATGTTGTGGCCTTGTTTCTGCTAAAAATCCTAACAACGCCAGGGTATGTTGTTTACAGGTCTTCTTATCTGGAGGAACAGCACTAGATGTTCAACAACAATTGACTGTCCCTCGAACTGTAGCTAAGTTTGAGCTCATGGCTTGTGAGAATACAGTCTTTTGAGCCAGCACTCAGCCCCCACCCATCCTGTCTTAGTCCAATGTATCAGTCTAGGTTAATGTAGTTAGTGTGACAGGCTTACATTTCTCTTAAAATCTATTTTGGGCTAAACAGTGTATATTATATACATAATAATATTTTGGGACATCATTGTTTAATTTATTCTAAAACCCATGTATTGTTGGAACAATTCTAATGCCCAACCCACATCACATCTCTTCCTAATAAGTTTGTAGGGCATGTTTTTGAAACATAATCTGTATTTTGAAATATCTCTCCTGTTTCAAACTCTGCTTTTAGATGTCTCTTTCTTCTTACAACCTTACTGTTCTGGGCATCTAATTCTCTGATTACTGCTCAGCAGGCACCAGTCACATAAAACAAAACAAAACAAAAAATCATTGGCTTTCTTGCCACCATTAACGTTAGCTTTGCTCTGTTTGGTGCAACCAATAATGTAAAAACATTTTCAAATCAGTGTTACAATTTTCTTCTTGTTGTAGACATTTTAAACCACCTCTTATTGCTATTATCATGTGCGTCTTCTGCTTTTGACGCACTTTTTCCCATTTGTAAGTTATTTTATGTATTTCTCTTAATACCTCTAATAATAACTGCTCTTGAAACCTTTTAAATTACCTTTATCTTATTCTTCACACTAGGGTTAGTTATGTTTCTATTTTCAGACTCTCATAGTTTGTTCTTGAGATCGCAATGCTGAGTCAACCCGAGCCCGACCAGAGGTCCTCCGTCTCTCTCGTTTTGTGAGGAGGTTGAGGCCAGGGGATTTCCCTGGGGTGATCAGTCCCCTACTGGTTCCGGGTCAAGGCATCTCAGTAATGCGAAATCAGTCCTTTAATTACATAAATTATGACTATAATTATCTGTGTTTTACCCATTGTAAAAAGTTTGTCTCAATCCCACAGAAAAATAACACAGGAGTATCTCTGACTCTTGCAAATTCTTTATCTCTTAAGCAGACTGGAGATAGCTCTTTTAATTCGTCTCCCTCAGGAATATATCTATTCGTAACGTACTATACCCCTCTAACTGAGCTATAACTGAGTTTCTCAATGTTTGTGTTTTGTCTCTTAAGGAGACCGGAATATACCTCAGCATCCAGGAGTATCTATAACTCTAGCAAATTCTTTCAGGAATATATCTAAAACAGTTAGTATCAACCCCACAACAAAACACCAGGTAAAGGGGAATGGATAGACCTTTAAAAGACTTCTCCGGAGTCGTCTAGAAATAGGTCTAGAGAGTTTGTACAGGCTTCCAGTGGCCAAGGGGATATATCTCTCATTTACCCCGAAGAGTTTGTACAGGCTTCCAGTGGCCAAGGGGATATATCTCTCATTTACCCCGAAGAGTTTGTACAGGCTTCCAGTGGCCAAGGGGATATATCTCTCATTTACCCCGAAGAGTTTGCGGAGGACCCCCTACCACGCAGGTTTATCTCTCATTTACAACCGAAGAGTTTGCGGAGGACCCCCTACCACGCAGGTTTATCTCTCATTTACAACCTTTTAACACAGCTAGCAAATTCGTTCAACACACGAGGCAAGCAGGAATATCTCTAACAACTTTGTAACCTTAAAGAATTCCTTCTCTACCCCGCGGAGAACAGGCAACACAGCCCCACTCGAAGACACGTGTACACAAAACCGAAACAAACAATAAACCAACAATATACTACCGTGCACTTACAACAAACAAACAATATACTCACAAACAGCTCGGAGTCCACACCCTACAGTCCAATTATTTTCCTTCACTCTCGGCTCTCCCCGCTGGCAGGCCCTGGCCTCCTTCCAATTCAAGTTGGAGGTCTTTAGAAAAACAGAGTCTCATACTCCTCCGTATGGTTCAGGTCCTGATGATTAGCCCAGCGTGGAGAGCCGTTGAGGTTGTTGGAATCCCGGTCACGAGCCCCCAAATATGATAGGTGAAAATTCACCCTAGTTACCTCAGGACTCCGGAGCTGCATATAAGTATATTTTTTAGACAGACAACAATTGCAATCGGGCTTACTCCCAGCACAAGGCTGAAAGTGAAGCAATGATAAACACATCGCACAAGGTTTATATAGACAGAAGTTGAGCGTTCAGCAGGGATAATCACGTGGTGGATTTCTCACGTCCGAGGCAAGGATGTAAGTTTTGCAAGGTCGGAAAAAGCACAGTTCGACCCTTCTTATCTCTTCTGGTCTAAACATGCTCTTGTACATATGCAGACTAAGTGGCACCTAATAATCTTAGTTACACACACACGCAGAAAAGCCATGTTCCTGCTTTCATAAGTACATGATTCATATAAGGTAATTAATAATACAAGGCACTTGATTATTATATTCTTAAGTCATTAACAGTGTTTGGAAATTATCTCCATCATACATATTTGTATATATCTGTTTCTGTCTTTCTCTCAGCTACTATCCTTCTGACTGACTACTCCATATCTGCGCTACAGGTCAGATGCTCACACACTCACTCTCACTGTCACACGCACACCCAGTCTTGTACACTCACTCACTCAGTCTCACACACTCACTCTCACTGTCCTGCTCTCACACACACACACACACTCACTCGGTCTCACTCTCTCACACACACACTCACTCTGATACACACACACTCACTGTCCTGCTCTCACACACACTCGCTTTGACACACTCATTCACACACTCACTCTCACACACACACACACACACACACAAACACACGCACCCACACAATGACAGAGGTGTTTTACTTATTCTCTCAGTCTCTTTTTTTTTGTGAGCCGTGAGATTGCCTCAGGTGGGAAGGACGGGCTCCATAGTTCAATCAGACTGATTTAATTTCTCCAAACCAAACACCCACACACTCTCAGACACACACACACACACACTCACTCAGAAACACACCCACTCTCAGAAAACACACACACACACACACATCTCACTCTAGAATGCTCAGGGGAGGGTCGGCTCAGCAGCTCATTCAGGCTGATTCCATCTCTCCATTTGTCATCGCAGACGTCTATCGTCATGGGAGCTGGATGCACTTACAGGTATCTGCCAGGAGGACCTGTACATCGCCCCCTCTGGAGATGGGCAAAGAGAGAGAGAGAGAGAGAGAGAGAGAGAGAGAGAGAGAGAGAGAGAGAGAGAGAGGGGCTTACCAGCAGCTGGAGTCACTCAGGAGTGTATGCTAAGCCATGTGTGTCGGCAGTGTGTGTTAAGATGTGTGTGTCTGCAGTGTGTGTTGAGCAGCATGTAACAGGCGTGTGTGTGTGAGTACTGTGTGTCCTGACATTTACTCTGGTTATCTGCCCTGAATATTCCATCTGTATCTGCAGCATACAGGCTCATAGAGTCTCTCCTGACTCAGCCAGTCAGATCTGAGACCTGCCCCTGAGGCTCATGGAGTCTCTTGACTCAGCCAATCAGATATGAGACCTGCCCGTGGCAGCTACTCTGGTGGAGGTCCATATTGGAACACAGCAGTTCCTTGTGATGAACAGCAGGACTTTTAGACCCTTTAAGCATTGCACAACTTCTCACATTTCACCTTTGACCCCTGACCCTTTGGTCACCCACAGGTGCGGCCAGACCCCAGAGGCCCATTGCGTTACAGTGGGTGGAGGAGACTGAGTCTAGATACGTTGTACCAGTTGAGGTGTTCATACCACCAAGATCTATTAGCAGTCTGTATCAATGCCAAGGCCAGAGCACATTTGCAAATAGAGGGAGTGTTTGTGTGATCATCTGAATGACATCTTCATGCTTCATTTGATTGATTAAAGCCGCATTTAGGAGTGTTGGTCTGAAACTAGCACACTTACTACCTAAAAGGCTAAAATGCTAACTGATGGCTTTTGGTGATATAGCTGCTAATGTCATGCTGTAAAATACCAGGCTTTTCTTAAATGTAAGGGAGTGTTACGTCCCGGAACACAGAACTCCATAGTGCATATCCTGGATGAGTAGAACACAGAAGTACATAGTGCATATCCTGATGGCTAGAACACAGAACTACATAGGGCATATCCTGGATGGCTAGAACACAGACGTACATAGTGCATATCCTGGATGGCTAGTGGGACACATGACCAGATTATATCAAGATGAATTTGACGATGACACCAAAACTAGTTGCCAATAAAAACATACCTCAAAAAGGGTCAGATGAACATAAAGCTCACGTGTGTGATATTTATATTTACTGAATAACTCCAGCAGCATATCCCTGGTAGTCCAGACGCTCCACAGGACCCCACACTCAAACCTCACACACACACACACACACACACACTACACACACACCCCCACGCTACACACCACCACCATTCCTCATGAGCAGCTCTGACTTTTAAAAGTCCCTCTGAAAACCTTTGAGTCTCTTCTGAGGCCATGTGTGAATGGCTTTGGATAAGGTATTGGTGAGTTTGTGTATATGTATGTATGTATGTATGTGTATATGTATATGTACTGTATATGTGTATGTATGTACTGTATATGTATGTGTATGTATGTATATGTATAGGTATAGGTATATGTGTATGTATGCATGTATGTATATGTATATATATGTGTGTGTGTGTAAGTATTTATGTATGTGTATGTGTGTGTGTATGTACAGTATGTATGTATGTATGTATATGTATGTGTATGTGAGTGTGTATGTGTGTGTGTGTATGTTTGTATGTGTGTGTGTGTGTGTGTGTGTGTGTGTATGTATGTATGTATGTATGTGTATGTATGAGTGTTTTTGACTTGCTGACGGCCATGCATACGACAAATGAAGGGCTTTCCTCTCTGCACTGACCTCCAGGAGAGGAGTGGGTTGTTATTAAACATTACTGCAGCTGCCCCACTCACAACGATACCTCTTCATATAACACTCATGAGAGAGAGATAGAGGTAGAGAGAGGGGTAGAGGGGGGTAGAGTGATAGATCTGGATGAAGCAAAAGAGTGACTTTAGTCAGGACAGTTGTAAATGCTGGCAAGGACACTTCTGCCACAACCCAGAGGGCTACGACAGCTGCTAAACACACACACACACACACACACACACAGAGAATATAGACTGGAGTAATGAACAAACTGCACAACTGGAGAGGATCCAGGGTGTGCAAACACACTCACACAGGTGAACATGTTGAGAGCCCGAGATGAAAGTGGTTTCTTCCTGCTGTCTGCGTCTGTCTCTCCGGTGTCTTTAATTCAGTGCGTGGGGACGCATAATTCCCAAAGTCTGATTGACAGGTATGTGTAATTACCACCATGCACCGTTCCCTTTTAATTCAATACGCCTTAATCAAATGAAAAGGTGTGATTTAATCCGTCGCATCTATTTGGTTTAATTTGTGCCATTAAATCTGGATCTGGCCATGATAGGACATACTAATGCTCGTGTTAATGCAGAGCAACCTGGCTGCCTACCCAGATAGTGTTGAAAATTATGATTGTAAAACAGTGCCGTGGTGGTCATAGAGCAGAATTGCAGCTACAATTGTCATTGGGCCTGTGTGCAGGGATGGGTATCATGTAAGGTCAAGCATCATGAAGGCCAGGGTGCAGGTGCAGGCCAGTGGAAAGTAACAAGCAGTCAGGAGGGGGGGTCACTCACTCACACCCATCCACCCACACACATACACACACACATACACACACATAAACACATACACACACATAAAGACGTACACATACACACATACACTCACACACACACACACACACACACACATACACTCACACACACACACACACACTCGCACATAAGCACACACACAAGATGATTGCAGTCAAGGTCAGACCAGGCCTCCAAAAAAAGTGATACCAAGCAAAATGGCAGGAGGGTCTATCTCCCTCAAAGCAAAAGTTCCCCCGCAACAGGTGAGCGAGAATATTCTGAGTGGCCAAAAGCGTAGATAAAATATGAGGAGATATAAGGGAATATTCTGATTGGGTCAGTATAGATGGAGGTTGAAGATCGTGACTTGCAGAAAGTGACGAATTATAAGTATAAAAAGTAAATGCATTGGGTGTTTTAGTCAGAGCTGCTCCATGGACCACCGCTCTCGTTTTGGATGAAATGTCTGCAAGGATGGAATAAAACTTCAGTTTATCGCACTCTGGACTTCTGACTCTGATTGAAAAATTACTTTAAGATTTGGAAACAGTTGTTAATTCGCTACAACAATAGCTACCAAGATTTACTGTAATAATGTTACATTTTCCCAATAGCTCAATATGTAGGCTAATAAAGATAGCTAATAGCAAACATATTAGAACACAATTTTACACAGAAATACTTAAGTCAATATATATATATAAATAAAGTATACATAGTATGCTAATATAAATGTTAGCCTAATGTTACTGTATGGAGCTAAGATAACAGTTCTTGCTAGTAAGAGTCACAGTAAAGTTATCAATCACTCTGTCCCTTCACAACAGTTAGCTAAGTTAGCTAACCCAACTTGGTTGCCGCTGTCTCTGAATAAGTTAGCAAGAACTAAAAAGAGGTAAAAAGCAGATTAAAACATTTATTTTGCTGAGAAGCCGGGCCATTGCCAACTGGGATAAGCAAAACTACTCTGCAGTGTTACAAATAACCTCTTCTTTTAAAAGTGGCTCCACTCCAATCATTTCTGCCACTATTGGCTCAGATCCGTATTACGGATTTGGGCCAAATCAGTGTACCGTCTTTTCGGGCTTTCAGTTGAGTGGTGGAAAACGGATCAACCTGTAAGCCAGCAGAAATATTGCACTGCCACCAGTTGGAATGTCTCAGCTGAAACCTCTATCTGGTGCGGATCTGGCCCTGAGTCAGAAACTGTGTGTGACCAAAAGATGGATCTAAAGGTAGAAATTGTTTGTGAGCTACAGACTGGAAGCTAAAGGCTTTTGTGCAGATCCGGCCCAAAGGTGCTATCTGGATAGGTTATATTACTTGTCTGTCTGAGCTCATCGATAAGATGGGGATAAGGAGAAGGCAAAACCTTATTTCTGAACACAAAAAGAAAAAACAAAATACACACTAGAATGTAAAACGAAGTTGGTGAACTGAAAAAAAACAATAGTTCAACTGTTGACATTTTACTGTTAGGGTTTTTTAGGCTATTGATACTTTGAGGGAATTTCTGCTAGTATTCTCTGCATAGTTAATGCTAAATAGCTGTTAGCATGCAAGGCAGTTAGCAATGCCATCTGGCCAACAGGCAGCTAAAGAGAAAAAAAATCAGCTATTTAACTTAACATTCAACATTTTAATGATATATGTAATTTATTATTGATGTTTCTATGTGACAGACCAAGGGTGAGTTATTCTAAAAAGAGGCAGGAGAAAACAGGGAATCATGTGAAAAAAAAAAAAATCAATAGAGCTTAATGCACTTTTAACTGGATGTGAATCTGATCCAATGATTTTCTATCAGTAAGTTTCAGTAAATTTGATTCTGAAAAGCCTGCTTCCTTACAGTCAGTGGGCTTTTCTGAAAGGAGACCTTGAGAAGCAGGCAATGATGGAGCAGGTTTTATAGGGCAGAACACACTATAAACAAAAACATCAAGGCTTTGCTGGTAGTTTAATAGACAGGCTAAACAGGCCCAGGTCTAAGATAGAGGGGATCAGAGATAGAGGGGATAGCTGCAGCTTAGCCCCCAGCAGGCAACACCAGGCCTGGGTTAAGCATGTTGGCCCTCACCCCCTATGCTCCCCTAGCTTGGTGCCCAGCTCCTGGTGTTTGTAGGTGCTTACCATTCCCTGGATGCTCACCCTCAAAGCATAAACACACCACTCTGCTTCCACTGTCATATCATATCATCCTCCCTACCTGCATGGTTATTGTTTATTGTTATTGTTATTATCATCTTATATTTAATATTGTCACACATTTTGTTGCATTGTGCATACTTTCTCATGGCTGTTATAATTTCTATAAGCTGTCGCTTTGGGCAAAACTGAACCTGTGCCGCCGGAGTTTTTTTTTGCTGTTTGGGACAGGATCAAAACAGAGTTCTCTTTAAAACTTCAGAGACAAGCCTGAAGGCATTTAAACAGAATCGCTTTATTGACAGGAACCATCACATCCCAAGGTCAGAGTGGAGCTATTTACTCCATCTTAGAGACACCGACTACCACAGGATTCAGACCTGGCAGCACATCCGTGTGCTGCTTTGTGAGCTGTTTTCTGTCGCTATTTGGCAACAGTTAGACCAAGCAGAGTATTGGAGGATGTGACGTGGTGTCCAAATGGCCTTGCATCTGGCAACGTGCTTTCATTGTTTTATTACCCGATCAAAATGGCTTCCCTTTTTATGGAAGGCCATGCAGGGAAATTGTAGTGGAGAGTTGAACACAAATCATTTTGGAGAGTCATATATATACTTCTAGATTGCTTTTGGATAAATCACTAAAATGAAAAATAATAATCGTTGTTGTTTAAATGGGATCTATCGTCCCTGACTTTTGTCATTAGTTTGATCTTCATGGTTGTTTGACATTTGTCATGAATTCTGCAGTGTATTTTGACAAGCACATAACAGCCATTGTCACAGCCATTGTCACAGGGCTTCTGCCTTCTGAAGTGTTTGCATTTTAATTAGTCAGTCAGTTTTTATCCCTGAAACTGTCAGATTTGTGGTCGAAGTCTGATACCACTTTATGACATTTTCAATTGTAAGCAGTTGGAGGGTATACTGTATAACACAACACAGCATAATAGCTAGAAGGCCTTGTTGTTGTAGGTACAATGGGTACCAGTTTCACATGGGAGCACCAAAATAATGTAAGTACCTTACCTTGTGAGCAGGCGCCAGATTAATGTGGGTGCAATTGTGCATAAATAGTAATATTGTCTTTGTGAGGGCCACCAAGACACATTGGTACTATCCTGACAACAGCACCAATATGTTAATGTTGGTAATCTCACCCAATTGGAGAGGCATCAACCATTCAACACAAAGGCGCCACACAAAGTGTAGTGTCCTCCACAGTGGTCAAGTGGCCGAGTTAGAAAAGGGAAATGGTTAGTAACTCATGAAAGACCCTCTGTCTCTGAGAAGCAATACTAACAATAACCCTTGTATGGTGTGGCGAAGCCAACTACTATATCAACAGTCATGTTCTGTGAACAAAACACATCAAATACATGAAGAACGGCAAAGGTAAAACAGTGGTATGCTTAGCCATGTAATGAGTATGATAGGATAGCTGAAATACCCAGTTATGTCGGGAGTTACCAGAAAAGGGTCGTGCTGGCGGATCTGATGTTGATGAGGCAGAGAGAAGAGATGATGAAGATGCCCGTAGATGAAAAAAAGTTGTCCTAGCTGTGATGACGTTGCGTCTCTGCAGTGTAGTTCGGAGGACTCTCGGTTGTACCGTTGCAGGTCGTCATGCAATTTCTTGCTTGGATTGCTTCCGTTGCAGAGGTAGCTAGCAGGTCTTCTGTTAACTGCTCGCGCTAAACTTGCTTAGTCTCCGTTAGCGGTCCGTACCTGGCTCACGAGAAGTCTTAGGCAGTCGCTGCCGTAAGATTGTATGGAAAGTGCGAGCGAGGGCCTGCTCTTCTGAGTGGCTCAGAGACAAGGACGTCATTGCCAGTGGGAAGGAGGTGTCTCTCCGGGAGAGAACCAAAAGATGCGATAGGTGGACACCGCTAAAAGGAGGCTAACAAGAGAGAGGGAGAAAGTCTTTGGGGACGTGACTTTTGTCCACTTCAGGGGGCGTGGTTAGAGTTGCATCAGGTTACTGTTACAGTTTAGCTGACAGTTTACGTAGGTTCGGGATTAAACCATACGCAAGTTCCTGTTTATAAACAAACACAATGGACGAATTCCAGGTGTATCAACAGTGTCTAATGCAGTGTGAGCTGCTAGTGTGGATTCCAGCCTGAAAGAAGTTATTAGACACGAGGGGAAAAACACCGGACCAGGTTACATGAGGTCATTGCAGTCTTCCTGCTGCCAGTCAACCAATCATATCGGGCCTTCAACCCTGGAACCCAAGACAAGACAGGAACACGGGCTGTCTCCGTAGTCCCACAATATCAGCAGAATGACTGACAGATGCTCCAGAGATTGGTCCCTACTCTCCAATAACTCTGCTTAAACATCCCAAGAATAAAAGATAAATCTAGAGGAAGGGCTGCTGGGAGTGGCAGTTTTTGTCATGTCATCAATAAGAAGGGCAGGCAGTGAGCTCCAATCATCAGCCCTGTCAATGTTTCCAATATGGAAGGAGAGAAAGGAGCTACTCTCTATGGAGACCCTGATAGACACACAGAGTTATATATAGAGACAATGTTACAGATGGAGAGAGAGAAAAAGAGAGAGAGTAATGAAGAGAGAGAGCATGCTTGAAGTATGCTAGGTTACTCATGACTTTTACTGTAGTCAGTGTCATCATTTAAACCTCTCTCATCAAATGGACCCATTTAACACAATTTTTTTTCTCTCTCTCTGTCTCAAACACACACACGTTCACACCCATCACAGTGGTCTCACTTAAACAAGAAACGAAAGAAATCTCCTCCCTTTCTCCAGCCCTTGTCCTATCCAGGATGATAAATTACACGACAGTCGTATTTTTTTGTGTTTGCCGGATGAACAGGAGCAAAAGTGACAGCAGAGGGGCCCTGTTAGAGAGAAAGAGAGGTGGGGAGCAGTATCTGCCCACAGCTCAAACACCTTCATTAAAGGCTACATGCCCAGAGTGGAGCAGCGTGCTGGAATCTCACTAATTGGAACAAGCCAAGCACATTTGTTTCAGTAACGTGGCAGCATTCCGATGAAGAGGAAATAGAGGAAGGAGGGGCAGGGAGTGATAGAGAGAGATAGAGAAAGAGAGAAGGAGAGAGAGGGAGGGAGAGAGAGAGATGGAGAGGGAGGAGGAAAGTAGTGGTAAGGAGGTTAGACCCAGAAAGCGAGTAAACGAGGAGCCGGAGATGTCTTGTCTTCTGCTCGGCAGATGCTAACATGACCATCTGTCACCAAGCTGTCACCACCTTACTGCGCACACACACACACACACACACACACACAGACATACACATTTCCTGTGAATGGATAATAGCTCCTTTCCTATCTTATTATTTTCACTCTGCCTTTTGTGTGTGTGTGTGTGTGTGTGTGTGTGTGTGTGTGTGAGTGTGTATGTTTTCTCTTTTGTCGTCCAGCTTACCTTTTCTCTTTTTATCCTCCCTTGTCTCCAATCCTCCACCTTTTCTCTCTCCTACTAGCATGTCCTTTTCTTTCTTCACTTCTCTCACATCCCTTCTATCTTCCATTGTCTTACTTTCTTTCCTCCTTTTCTTCTCATCTCTCCTTTTGTCCTTCTCTTCCCTCTTCCCCTCATCACTTCACTCCTAATTTCTTTTTCCTTCTTTTCTCTTTTCTTCTCATCTCTTCTGTCCTTTAGCCCTTCTAGTTTTCCTTTCTCCTTTCTGCCTTTTCCTCCTCCTCTCCATAATAACTCCTCTCTCCTTTTCTTTCAGCATCTCCTCTCCTCAAAGCCTTCTCCTCCCTCCTTTGTACAGAATCTCCTCTCCTCCTATGTTTTTCTCTCCCTCCGCTGTCTCCTCTTTGTTGGACTACTAAAGGGTCCTGAGGGGAGATGGAAGGGTGAGGGGTCAGACCAGTGCTTACGCAAGTTCAGATGCTGAGGAGCACCCCCCCCCCCCCCCCCCCTCTCACTTAATTGCCCCTCTCAACATCTCTCCATCTCTCTTTCACTCTGTTCTGTCACCCTCTCCTCTGTCTGTTTTTCTCCCCGTCAGCGAGTGTTTGTGTGTGTGTATGTCTGTGTGTTTGTATTTTTACACGCTGCTCAGAGATGGAGTGTTCAAGGTGCTCGCTGTTACTCAGTGTTTGGCATTGGAGTTTGTTTAGGGAGCCAACCAGCCCTTACTCATCCACTCCATCTCTCTCTCTATACCTCTCTCTCTCTCCATCCCTCTCTCACCCACTCACTCCATCCCTCTCTTCATCTCTAGCCAGCTCTAACTCACTCCATCCCTCTTTCTCTCCCTCTCTCTCCACTTCTCTCTCTCCCTCTTCTCTTTCCACCCCTACCTGTCTTTTTTCTATCCTCCCTTCGTTCTTTCTATATATTTCTACCCCTCTCCTTCCATCATTCCCCTTTATCTCTCTCTCTCTCTCTCTTTGACCATGGAACCTGAATGAATTGGAAAGTAGAGGTGTAGCAATGTGTCTGTATGCCAATGGTACATGTGAATACGTGTATGTGTGTGTGTGTGTGTGACAGAGAGAGGGAAAGAGAGAGGGCATGTGTGTGTATGAGACAGAGAGTGGGAAATAGAGAGAGCATGTGTATGTGTGTATGTGTGTGTGCATGTGCGTGTTTGTGTGTGTGTGTGTGTGTTTGGGTGTGTTGGTGATGGATTGGGACTCCACCACACCCTTTATTACAGTAGTTTGGTTCCAGGAAGTAAAGGTCATGGCCTACATTTTGGCCAGCTGTGCTAACGAGTCCCTGAGTGCTTTTAACAGCTCCAGCTGGACTTCAGTAGAGGATACAAAGGCTGTGTCACTCCCAGGATGCACCTTAATGCCTGGGAAACCTCCATATTCCTGGGAAACTAGCAACTAGTTATAGTATGAATGTTGCTCCATATCCTCTCTCCCTCCATCCTTATTTCTCTCTGTGGTGTTCTACCTATTTCTGTCCTTCTCTATGTTGCTCTAATGGGTTGTTTGTGTTTGCCTGTGCTCTGTTGGGTGTCAGTAATGATAAGTGAGAGCGTGTGTTACTGCAGGCATGATCGTCTGCACAGTGACTCTTTTTTGTATTTCCAACGGGCGCTAATGAAGACCTCTTTGTCTGGCTTCAAGCCACCGGTGGCCCACAGACTGGCCTTATCGCCACAGCAACACACTGACATACAGCACCTCACCCAGCTGGGCTAGGCTGCATTGATGTGTGTGTTAATGTGTATTTCTGCATGTGTGTGTCTGTGTTTATGTTTGCACGTGTGTGTTTCTGATGTTGGTTTTGATGCTGTTGAGGTGAGCGGTCTCCCCTGAAGGGCTCTGTTCTCGTCCACAAACACAAACAGTGTGTTTAACAGGCCTGTGGGCCTTTGTGGAGCTGCAGATGCTTTAAAGAGACTAGAGGGAGTTTGGATCAGAGATGGTTGTGCTGCTGGCAACCATGCTGGTGTGTGCAGCAGAAAGTTTTTAATGACACAAACCCCTCCTGTGCAGCAAGATACATGTGAACCTACACACACACACACACTCACACACACACTCTCACACACACACACACACACACACAGTCACGGTCTGTCACGGTTCTTCTACGGTGCAGGACCCAAATGCACACACACACACGATTTCCAAGGAAACTCAAAAGGGTTTTAATCTTAACTCAGAAGTCAGGCACGGAATCAAAAACAGAGAATGCGAGTCAAACCATACAGCACATAGAATGCAACAGAGACAGAGGGGAAGACAAGGTTTAAATACAAGAGGGTAAACCAGATAACAAGACACAGGTGAACTAAACAAGGGAATTAACAAGACTAATAATTGGGAACAGGTGAGGGGTGGAGACACAGGTACAAAGAACAGGAACACAATGCAAGGGTAAACACTGGAGCACATGGCAGGAATGAGGAAGCACAATCCTGACACACACAAACACAACTGCACATATCCATGCGGCTTATATATTTTCTCTCTCATAGACACACACTCACAAATAACATTAAAGTCACACATACAGATACAGACACATATACACCAAAGACACAAGCAGAACGCTGTTGGGAGGGTTACCTTTAAAACGTATTCCATTACAAATTACACCATACATTCCGTTAGATAACTCAATGTGAGTAACATATTCTAAATACCTCCATGTAGTATTCCATGAGCATTGTCTTACGTTTCATTAGCTGTGGATGAAGCAGTTATGTCAGACATTGGGGCTGTAAGGCTCACCACCATCAGTAACAACCCACCACCACCCTTTGCAGTAAGGACTATAAGATAGTAATAGTAATTAGTAGTAGTCATTTTTACATTAGAGGCATAGGCGGAGATCCCGGGGGGGACGGGGGGGATGTGTCACAAAGTTACCATAAAGTTGTCCCCCCCAACAATCATTGGAAACAAAAAAATGTTTTGGGAAAAATATAGTAATATGATATGAATGCACGACGACACAAGCAGTGCTAATTATAAACGTAAAACAATGTGTTTTTTAAGTGTTGAAAAATCATGATCCCCCTATTCCTCAAAGTGGTTTGGTTCACAACGGGCGGGGCTACCAGCAGCTCCGTGTTTTAGTCAATTAGCCAAGTACACAGTCAGACAGTGAGACTGTTTCCTCCTCTCTCCCACTGATGCAGTTAAGAACATGTAATAAAGAAGTTTTTTTCTAAACTGCTTTAACGAAGTTCCAATCGATATAGACAGGTATACATAAGTTTAATAATGGATTGACATGACAACGTGAACGTTTGCTGATAACACACGCATGCCGGTAATTAACACCGTTACGATAGCTAGCTAGACAGTTAGGACACTGTCCTGTCAGGGGCAGGTTAATGCTAGTTAATAAAGGTAGGTCTACATCTCAGTGCCTCTCCAGATTAGTTAAATGAACTGAAGGTAAATTAATTGAATCTTTCCCTGCGGTGCATGAACAATGCTGGTATTGGATATATTTATCTGCAATCGTGATGACCGTGAGATGAGGCTTCTCCCTCTTGTATTGTGTAATCTGTAAATTCTCGCCTCAAATGTAAGCTTGTTATCCACCATATCTAGTTTTAAATGTTATGCATATCCCTCCATTGCAGTATGAAGGCCCTTTTGATGGCTTCTAGACGAAATCAGGTTATTTTGTCTCGAAAAGTTGTCTCTTGGGATATCGTTTTGACAGTGATAGCTGCCATTGTAAACTCTAGTCAGCTCTGATAACTTGTCCGAGTTAGGAACAGTAAATATTGGTGGCGGGCTTATTGATAGGTCAAATTGAACTGTTTTAGAACTTATTTTGAGCATCAAGTTCTCTTGAACTTTGGATATTATTTGTCTGTGAGTAGATATTTTGTGTTAGTACATTTAATGCCGTTTAGAGGATTTAAAAATGACTTTTCTGTTTGTAAATGTTCCTTATCGCAGTTCACTGCGATATAACATAATGGTACATGACGTCAGTCATGGCTACAAATCGAAGCATTTATCTATTCACGCCTGAAAGGCCGCGAGATCTGTCAGCGCACGCTCCTGGCCCCGCCTGCCAGGAGTACTATAATATCATTACGCGCCCTCAGATCTGCCTCTTTTGAAACTTCGCAAGACGGAGTGAACATCTCCGAGCATATCTCAAACGCTCTACCACAGTCAAAAGAGTTTTGTGTGCTTTCGCTCTCTACGGGTTGGTGAGTTATCCGGGTTCCTTAACCTTCACTAGCTCAGGGCGCTACGAAATTCATTGGCTTAATTTCATTTTGAAAGTAGTGGCTGCTATCCTTGCTGCCTGGCTGGCTAAGTCTCTGACTAGCCTGCTAGCTTGCTAACAACGTGTTCGTTGCAGATAGTGTGCTTGTGTTTTAACATTCTTCTCTACTTTCAGATTGATTAAAGATGGCCAGACACTACCCCGACTGCGGTCACGTCCGTCCCAAGGGCGACCGCCACCGTCGGTGCATGACCTGCCTAGGCAGGGACCACGCGGAGGGCGCGTTTTCAGGCGAAGCCCCTGTCTGTCCCATCTGTGCTAGCCTCCCGCTAGCTAAGGCTACCAGGCGCCTTGCGTTCTGGAAGCGCAAGGACACCGAGGAGACTGCACTAGTTCCATCCGGGGCTGACGCCCCCGTAGGAATGAGTGCGTCTTCAGCCTTGGACTTGGTGAGCGTGAGCAGTCGCCTTGCGGCGGCAGCTCCGCTCCCGGGTCTCTCCCCGTCTCCGCCGCCTGTCAGCCCTGGGGCTGCGGGCAGCGAGGCTGAGGAGCTTCAACCAAGCGGTGTCCAGCACATCCCCCACGATGCGCTCGAGCTGGACATCAGCCTGGATGATGATAATCTGCTAGACTTCTCCGATGAGCACAGCTCATTCGCGGAAACAATGCAGACGAGCCATGACGTCAGGTTGCGGGTGGAGACACCTCCTACCTCGTCTCGGCTCCTGGGCCAGCAGCTCCACGAGGTTGCGCTGAGAGCAGCCAGCTGCCTCGGGCTCCCTCTCCCTCCCCTTCCCAGTGTGCGGTCCTCGCTGCTGGACGGGGAGTTCTATGCTGGCTCCGCCGCGTCAGTTCCCAGTTGCATTCCCTTTTTCGAGGAGGTGCACGAGGAACTGCAGGCGACATGGGCGATACCCTACTCGGGCTGAGCCCCGGTGCCGGGGTTCGCGCCCTACATGCAGCTCCACATGGCTAAGGAGAGGGGCTACCTCTCTTTTCCTCAGGTGGAGGATGCAGTAGCGGGCTACCTCTCGTCCGCATCCCCCACGATGCGTCTCGGCCAGAAGCCTCTCCTGCCCACGCGGGTGGGCAGACACCAGGCTCAGCTGGCAGAGAAGTCCTACTTGGCTGCAGGGCAGGCTGCCTGCACGACCAATACGGCGGCATTGCTACAGCGCTACCAGGCAAAGCTCCTGACTGAGCTTGCCTTGTCGCTGGGGGAAGATCACCCGTCTGTGGCAGAACTCCGTTGCGCGACGGATCTGTCGCTCAGACTAACCCGGTGCACGGCAGAGGCACTGGGGAGGGTGATGGGTGCCGCGGTGGCTACCCAGAGGTCTCTGTGGCTATCACTGGCTAAGCTGTCAGACAGAGAAAAAGCACCACTCCTCGACGCCCCGGTCTCTGTCCAGGGCGCCTTCGGGGAGGCAGTGGTCACAATGGCTGCCAAGTTCGAAGAACAGCAGAAGAGCAGAGAGGTATTCCAGGCTTGGATGTCTCGCTCTAGTGGCACGGGTGAGACGTCCTCCTCAGGACACACCACACCCGCACCGGGCCGGAAGAGAAGCGGGTTCCGCTCGCCAGCGCCTCCAGCAAAGGTATCCACCGGGCGAGGCTGGCAGAGACATCCCTTCCGCCCCCCCCAGCGCAGCCTGCAGCACAACAACCAGCTGCGCGCCCTGCCCAGGGCGCAGCCCAGGCTCCGCGGCAGCATTCCGCTCGCCGCGGGCGAGGCAGAGGGAGACCTCAGGCTTCCTGACCGTGACAGTCAGCCACTCGTCACACAGGGGGGAGCGGTGGAGCCCACACCGCCTCCACAGAAATCAGCCCGTCGCTCACATGTGGAAATCATGTCCAGCACGGTAAGCAGGTTTTCACAAGCACCACAATCATATGTCCTAACTCCTGTCCCAGATGGCGCAGTGCCCAGACATGCTTGTGTAACTCCCCCGCGATGCACACAGTGCAATCGCACCCCCACATTTTTTTCAAAAACATGAGGGGGCAGCCCCAGATCTCGTCTCCCTCCCTAGGCGGAGTGGGTGTAGATCTAGGCTTAGACTCATTGATCATGAGCGGGTTAGTCCCCGACAAATTCAACTCAGAGCACAACCTCCCTGGTTGTGCGGTGAGTTGGCGCGCATGCGCAGTGTCACCATGGGTGCTAAAAACGATTACAAAGGGTTACGTGCTGCAATTCGCCCGTTCCCCTCCGCCATTCAGCAGAGTAATACAGTCTGTGATGCAGCGAGATCAGTCTCACTTCCTACGGGAAGAAATGATCTCCCTGCTCAGAAAGAAGGCCATAAGCAGAGTCCCTCTCAAGGAGAGGAATGCAGGCTTCTACAGCCGTTACTTCCTCGTACCCAAAAGAGACGGGAATTATCGGGCAATATTAGATCTACGTGTGTTAAACAAAGCACTCATGCCGCTACGGTTCAGAATGTTGACCCCACGCAGGCTTGTGCAGTTTATAAGGCCAAACGATTGGTTTATCACGATAGATTTAAAAGACGCGTATTTCCACATTCCGATCCACCACAGACATCGGAAATATCTGAGGTTTGCGTTCGGAAGAATAGCGTACCAATTCAACGCACTCCCATTCGGCCTGTCCCTAGCGCCGAGGGTATTTACAAAGTGCGTAGAGGCAGCTATCGCCCCATTACGTCTACGCGGCTTGCGCGTTTACAATTATTTGGATGACTGGTTAATTGCTTCTCATTCAAAAGCTGCAGCAGTGCAGGATGGCCATCTAGTGGTGGCACACCTGTATCGACTGGGTTTTGTTGTAAACAGAGAAAAAAGCGTTCTCGGCCCCAGGCAAGTTACGTATTTTCTGGGTATGATCTTAGACTCCACCTCCATGGAGGTCAGGCTGTCTCAAGAACGGATAAATGCCATCAGAGCATGCGTGCGCCAGTTCCGACGGGGACATTCAGTCTCGTCGCTGCGCTGCCAACGCCTGTTAGGGATGATGGCGTCGGCCGCTATAGCGCTCCCGTTGGGGATGTTGCGTATGCGGCCATTCCAAATATGGTACCTGTCTATGAAGCTCAACGCAGTCACAGACAGACGCCGCAGAGTAGTGGTGTCCTCCAGATGCAGGAAAGCCCTGGCGATCTGGAGAACCCCCTGGTTTCTCGCCGCGTCGGGCACTATGGGCAAAGGCTGGGGAGCTGTCTGCAAAGGGAGAGGCGTGAACGGTCTCTGGTCTGTGACAGAGGCCGCGTCTCACATAAATGTGTTAGAGCTGCGAACAGTAGTCCTAGCCCTACAACACTTTCTGCCCAGGCTGAGTGGTCAGCATGTACTGGTGAGGACGGACAACACTGCGACCTTGGCGTATATAAATCGCCAGGGCGGAGTGCGCTCCCCGTCATTACACCATTGGGCGACTCGCCTGCTCCTGTGGGCAGCGAGGCACGTCCTGTCCCTCAGGGCAGTTCATATACCAGGTCACCTCAACTATGGTGCGGACCTGTTATCGAGGGCCGATCCTCGAGCAGCAGACTGGTGCCTTCACCCACAAGTGATTTCAAGGCGCAGGTGGACCTGTTCGCGAACAGGCAGAACACCTGCTGCCCGCTCTGGTTCTCACTAGGGGGCGACGATCCCCCACTAGGCATAGACGCGCTGGGCCACCAGTGGCCAGCTCTACCCCTATATGCTTTTCCCCCGATCCCGCTCCTCCAGCAGGTGCTGTGCAGGATTGCGGACGAGGGCAGGGAATTGATATTGATAGCCCCCAACTGGCCCAATCAGCCGTGGGCGGCAGATCTGGTCAATATGTCAGTGCAGCAGCCTTGGGAGCTGCCTCTATGGAGAGACCTCCTAACGCAGGCGCACAGGACAGTGTGGCACCCCCATCCGGAGTGGTGGCGTCTCAGAGCCTGGCACCTGAAAGGTGCAGGCTCATAGCGTCAGGCTTGTCGGACGCGGTGGTGGCTACAATACAGTGCCCGAGCTGTATCAACACGGGCTCTGTATACGCTGAAGTGGCGCAGTTTTGAGCGGTGGTGTGCTGCGCGTCAGCACGACCCCGTTAACTGCACGCTGGGCGTTATTCTAGAATTCCTACAGCAGTTGTTTGATGAGGGGAAGGCGGCTTCTACTCTCAAAGTGTACATGGCTGCCATTTCAGCCTGCCACGCAGGCATTAATGGCAGTTATCCTGGCAGTCACCCGCTAGCGTCACGCTTTATGGCGGGGGTGAGACGGCTCAGGGTGCCAGAGGGACACCTCATACCCTCTTGGGATCTGCTAGTGGTGTTACGTGCTCTCGCAGGGCCTCCGTTCGAGCCCCTGGAGACAGTGGACATAAAGTTTGTCTCTTTAAAGACTGCGCTGCTGCTGGCGTTAACGTCAGCAAAACGCGTTGGTGACATACAAGCCCTGTCAGTCAGTCCATCGTGCCTTCAGTTCTCGATCGCTGGTGACAGAGTGGTTATGCGACCTAATGCTGCTTACACACCTAAAGTGGTGGTAACCCCATTCCGCAATCAGGTGATTGAATTAGCAGTTTTCTCGCCTCCTCCTTTTGCGTCAGCAGAGGAGGAACGTTTGAATAAACTCTGTCCAGTGCGCGCTCTCCGCTGTTACGCAGAGCGCACTAGAGCTTTCAGACAGTCAGATCAGCTATTCGTGTGCTTCGGTGCACGTGCAAAAGGCAGACCTCTATCAAAACCGAGCCTCTCCCGTTGGATAGTAGAGGCTATCGTGTTGTCTTATAAGAGCTTGTCTTTAGATCCCCCGGAGAAGTTGCATGCGCACTCTACGCGGGGGGTCTCGTCTTCCTGGGCCTTACTAAAGGGCGTCTCAGTGGAAGATATTTGCAAAGCTGCAAGCTGGAGTTCTCGCCACACTTTCATTAGATTCTATATGTTAGATGTGGCTGAACCTAGTTTTCTTCATAGCGTTCTGCGGGCAAGCGATCTCTGAATCCCTTGGCTCGAGAACGATATATATGATAAGTGTGTTCATCGGTGTCTACATGTTTGTTGCACATGAAACACTCCAGGGTGGTTTCCTACAGGCGCAGGATCGCGATCCTTGCCGCCTATGACAAAGGTTGCCCTGTTAATATGTTCACCGCCAGCGGCCGTATGAACCTCTATGAGGGCAAAGGCTTCAGTAGAGCTGGTGTGTGTAATTGGCTGCCACTGTATTATCACGCGGGAATGTATAGGGTCCCATTATGTTATATCGCAGTGAACTGCGATAAGGAACGTCTCGGTTACTTACGTAACCTCGGTTCCTTAAGCAGGAACCAGATATAACAAGGTTGGCGTGTACAGTGTTACCTTGGATTGATTGTCTTGCTCAGTTTCTTTCCAAGGCAGATCTGAGGGCGCGTAATGATATTATAGTACTCCTGGCAGGCGGGGCCAGGAGCGCGCGCTGACAGATCTCGCGGCCTTTCAGGCGTGAATAGATAAATGCTTCGATTTGTAGCCATGACTGACGTCATGTACCATTATGTTATATCTGGTTCCTGCTTAAGGAACCGAGGTTACGTAAGTAACCGAGACGTTATTGAGAATTCGGTATTTAGCAGCTAAGTTATGCTAGCTCTCGTGAAAGCAATTTTTTCATGTCCCCCCCCCCCCCCGGAATTACTCTCCGAAATTTTACCATGTATTGTCCCCCCCTACAATGAAATGGGATCTCCGCCCCTGATTAGAGAACACATATCAGAAAGGGGAGTTATATACCTTTTTGTAGAACACTGTTAAGAAGCCTGGACCCATGCCTGGCCTAAACCGTGCTGGCTGGACAAATTGGCCTACAACATGATACACTGATTTGACATTCCCGACACAAACCTGACAGATTTCTGTTGAGGCTTTTACAACATGAGAGAGAAAGAGAAAGGATGTCCCTGAGAGATGCTCCTGAACCTGAACAACAGTGCAGGCTGACCTCTAACCTAACAAATCAGACTTTATTTAAAACATGGTTTGGCAGGAAATAATGCAGTGATATAAAAAGTTAATGACATCATTCATTAATGTGAGGGGTGCGCTGGCTTTGTAAGTAAGCCATGATTGGAATTGAAATTGAATTTGATTTAAGATGGATCATAGACTAATTGCGAGAAAATGGGCGATGTTCTTTTTTTCTGGTTCTTCGTTTAAATTTGCTGTATTAGCTGCTGGCTGTTTTCTCAAAAATCCAAACCTACTTGCCTAGACAGAACAATAGCTCATGTAGCAGGAAACATTTTTTTACAAAGTTTCAGTCAAGGGTGTGGGGACCTGATGAGAGAGAAGTACTGAGCCTTCACTGTGGCAGTGGCAGGGCTCTGCAGACCAGCAGTTTCCTTGTTACAGACCGGCGTCGGTTTGAGAATCACTGGCTTATGGGCAGTGGCGGCTGGTGAATTTTTTTTGGGTGGGGGGGGGCGCAGTTGGGCGGCGCGGTTAAAATAGCACTCCACAATAAGAAAAGAGTTTGAGTAGAATATTTAAAAAAAAACAAAGCTTTATTTCAAGAACACACAGTGCTCAACACTATCCAATAACAACCATCAACAAACTGTAACTTTGGGCATGAGAGGTTCAGAGCAGAATGGTTTCAGAGGTTTACAGAATGAGAGGTTTAGAGCACAAGAGATTCAGAAAGAGATATCACATTTTACATTGGGTGTTTGACAAGAGTAGGCCCCACTACTTGTAAAGAAATTTAGCCCTCCTCTATTTCAAGTTGGCAAATCTCACTAACTTTTCCCTCACAACAGCCAGCATACAGTCAAGAAGTTCATTCTGGACTGTTTTGAATGTTCCCTTAAACACAGTCGCGCTCTCGAGATGCTCTTTCAGTGCACTGTCAAGTGAGGCAACGACGTCCACCAAGCCACGGAATATCCCTGGGTTATCCGAGTTCTCGCTCTCATCATGACCATGCAGGGCCAACTCAAATGCACCACAGAACTTCACACAGTCTATAATTCTTGAGAGAATGTGTCTGTTTTTCCTTACTTCTTCATTGTGTTTTCGAATGCCAATTCGGTACCCTTAGTCGAGCTGCTCTGCTATACTCAGTCTTCCAAAGAGGCTTAGCTTCAGGCTGTTAGTTAGATGGCTGCGGCAAGATTCGTGCTTCTTACATTTATCGTTGAAATGCTTTAGATCCCTCATCCCCGTTGCAGTCCAGATTGTTTCAGTCCCAGGACTTTAGAACAACAGGCAGGGGAAACAAAAAAAACGCATCACTCACTGAACAACCAGCTAACCAGCTCCGGTTAGCATACAGGCTTGAGGAGAAGCTACGGGTGTACGTCCTCCCGCGGTCGATGCTCTGCTGCTGCATTTTTAAATCCGGACGTTCGGGTCCCATGTCTTTCAGTCTCTTCTTAACGACATCTGATCGTCGATTGAAAGGTGTTTCACGAAGAGATACCACAGAGTTTTCAGTCGCGGTCATACTCACAGAATCAAAGTCTCTGCTAGCTATGTTGCTCACGTAGATACGTGAGATGTATATGGGATGTGAGGGAATGATAAAGGTCTCTGATTCGACGAATAGTCCAGTCGCGTTGAAATAAGAAACGATGTAATTGGTTAGGGCGCAAAATTTTGCGCCCCAGGATCGAACTTTCATCCGCCAATGAGAAGCTGTCCTTGCTCAAATGTTTCAGAAAAGTATGAGAGCTCCCATTGACTTCCATTTGGCCGGCGCCCCTCCAGGGAGGAGTGGCTTATCTCAGTGATAACGAATGGCAATATATTATATTTGGTCACATTTAAGTGGTTGTTGACAGGGGCTTACGGTCTCCCACACACATTTAACGCGTTAACACAGTACATTTCTTATTTTAATTGTTTGGTATATAATGTTTTTTTTTTTTTTTTCATCTCAAAATGTTAGGAGGGGCGGCGCCCTTGCGCCCTGTATTGACGCACCGCCACTGCTTATGGGAAATGCATAGAGATACCGTATTTAAATTTGAAAGTGAATAGCCTGCACATGACAATTTAGTCCCTTCAGATCCCTTCAAGGAATCCATGTAACTGTATTGTGATTTAAACTGTAACTGTATCTGAATACAGTTCTTCATATTTTGTATTCTAAATACATAACACTGTTACATGTTTTCCGTTGCTCCCGAATACTGCAAAGGAAGGTATGTTTGAGTATATGCAGCATATGTCCGATTGGGTAAGCATCACTGAAGGCTGGTCCTGTCACTCTCATTTTGACTTATTTTGGTCTTTGTGTCATGTGCTGTTCTCTTGCCATGTGCTTCTGTTTTTTCCCATGTGATTGTGTCCCCACCTGATCTCACTGATTTCCTAAACTGGTAGCTCCTGTCTCCTGGTGTTTTGTTCTCATCGTCTGTGTATTCGGTTAATTGCTGAGTGTATTTAAGTGCTTTGTTTGTAATTGTTCTACCCCTGTAGTTTGGTTCTTTGGTGATTTGTTGTCTCTGTCTCCATGTTTCCCTGTGCTGATCCCTTTGTCTCTAGTTTTCCAGTGTTTTTTTTTTCCTGTTTGTTCCAGTTCATGTTTTTGTACCCTGTGATGTATTTTTGATTCGGTCTCAGCATGCTTGCTGTGCTTCGTTTGCCTGCCTGTTTTTGATATCCTTGTGCCTAATTTGTAAGTAAGTCTGTTTTGCTTTTGCTGTTACAACTGCCTTACCTGGTGTGAATCTGGGTTCTCTCCCTCATGACTTCTGACAGTGCCAACTGACAAAAATGGACCCAGCTAACACTGAACTCCCCTGGGAGGAACTTGAGCAGGTGAAATATCTTTTTGAAAAACTAAAATCTATCATCGACAACACCATGGACATTGAGTGTAAGCTAGACGCAGCAACTTTAGGAAAAGTTTCCTTCTACGCAAATCTCACTCTTACTGTTAAGCTACTTCTCCTGTCATGCATCTGGGTCCCGGCCCTCATGATTTCTGAAAGGTCCAGTATTCAGCTTGTTGCAGTTGTAGCAAGAGATTTGTGTGTGTGTGTGTGGTCAGTGCCCATTCTGAAGGAAAACAACTGTCTTACATACACACACACACACCTACCAGCATACTTTAACTGTCATGTATACAACAACACAAAGTACACAGTTATGCACATTTGAATTACTGTGCACATACCATAATGTCTGCTCCTAATGTAGATACTGTATATGTATGTAGATGTACTGTGTGTGTGTATATATATATATACGTGTGTGTGTGTGTGTGTGTGTGTAGTGGTGTGTTTGCGTGCATGGCGGTATGTGAGTGTGTCTGTGTAGTGGTGTGTTTGCGTGCATGGCGGTGTGTGTGTGTGTGTGTGTAGTAGTGTGTTTGTGTGCATAGCTGTGTGTGCAGTGGTATGTTTGAGTGCGTGGCGGTGGGTGTGTGTGTCTGTGTAGTGGTGTGTTTGCGTGCGTGGTGTGTGTGTGTGTGTGTGTGTTTGCGTGCATGGCGTTGTGTGTGTATGTGTAGTGGTGTGTTTGCGTGCATGGCGGTGTGTGTGTGTGTGTGTGTGTGTGTGTGTGTGTAGTAGTGTGTTTGCGTGCATGGCGGTGTGTGTGTTTGCGTGCATGGCTGTGTGTGTGTGTGTGTGTGTGTGTGTCTGTGTAGTGGTGTGTTTGCATCTCGGGCCTAACTGCTGCACAAAGACACACTCCTGAGGAGTCCTGCTGACAAGAACACACACACACACACACAAACTGCCTGTCCCACAGACATTCTGTTTCTCCCACACAAACATGATTTCTGGCCCTTTCTCTATCTGACACACACACACACACACACACACACACAAGACCACCTCATGCTGTGTGGCAGACTGGCAGACAGGAAGTGCTCGTCCATTAGCTTCCTGCTGTGCTCTCTCTGTGTCTGTGGCCATCGCCAGACGCCAAGCCCAGGGTGTTCATCACATGCCAGGCCTGACAGCCACAGGTCTATCAAGACATCTTCAGCTGAAACTTTGAGAGAAGGCAGGTCTTTAGAACAAATGTTGATTTGTGTATACTGCTGAGTATCTCTAACACGACACAATACTCTACAGTTCTTAGACATTGTATCTACTTTACGTCATAGTACTCTTTGCCAGTCACCAGCAGGGTTTTACTGCAAGGACAGAAAGGACGTTCCTCCCTCCCTAACCTGTCACTTGAATTTAAAACGGAAGCATTTAAACATTTATAAAGGTAGGCAGGGCACTTCAGGAAGACACTGAAGCAAAGGGCAGAATCGGTATTTGTGGCTGCTCTTGCTGTGTGCGTGTATGCAGGTTGGGGTTTAAGCCTCACCTCTAGGCCATTGAGGTAACCGGATGTTATAGAGATGATTTTTTCTTTAAACCAGTACCCATGGGGTGGAGCATTATTGAGAATGCTGTCATCCACCCACGGCATTTACGGTGCCCAGTCTGACTGCTCCTCTAACACATTAGCCAGCTAATGCCACTGTTGTCGAAAAGGAGATTTTTCATTTCACCTCAAACAACACAAACTTAATTTATGTAAACTGTTTAGTTGTTTACCAATTTACTTTGTAATCCAATGATAACAGTGGCCAATGGAGGAGAAAGGGTTGAGTGTGTTGGTATGTGTTTGTGTGTGTGTGTGTGTGTGTGTGTGTGCGCGCACGTTTGTGTGTGTGTGTGTGTGTGTGTGTGTGTGTGTTTCTGCCTCTTAACAGGGCCTGTTCTCAACAGAGACATGGAGGCGACTGTAATGATACAAGTCATTTACAGGGATGAGCTTCTTACAAATAAATCATTTTGTTTCTGTGTGTCTGTGTGTCTGTTTATGTGTGTGTGTGTCTGTCTCTTTGAGTGTGTATGTGTGTCTTTTCTCTGTTTCAAAACCCCTCATCTTTCTCTCTCCCTGCCTTTCTCTATGCTATTCCCTCTCCATCTAAATTGTTTGTCTAATTTCCTCTCGTTAGAAGGTCTGTGTGTATCGGTCTTCTCCAAACAAAGGCCTTGTCTGAATGATGAGGTGCTGGGGGGTATAGATCCCCTCAATTGAATTAGCGCTCACTCTTCTTCCTCTCTCACATGACAGATCCGTTTGTTTTTCCTCCTGCTCCACTGAGTCCATACTCACTTTATTACATTGCCACAGTCCCCTAGAGCCACTGCCAACTGCCTCACCAACTCACTGCATGTGTGTGTGGGTGGATAGACGGTGTGTGTACTATATGTGTGTATTGATGTGTGTGTGTCTTGATGTGTGTTAGTTTGTCTTACATTTCCCAGTCTGACTGCTTCATCAGACTTAAATATTTAGTCCATGAAGTTATCTGTGGGTGACTAATGGCTTTTAGCTCTGAGTCAAAACAGTCCTGATCATGATCAGAAAAACAAACAAACAAACATGGCCCCAGATGCACAGAATCAGACTCCTGCTACTATCGATTCCTAAACTAAAACACTCTGAGAAACTTTACAGGCTTGAAGGAGTGCTATTACTGGTTGCCATGCTGGGTTTTGTGTGTGTGTGTGTGTGTGTGTGTGTGTGTGTGTGTGTGTGTGTGAGAGAGAGAGTATGTGTGTATTTCTATGTGTATGTGTGTGTGAGCGAGACAGAGAGAAAAAGAGTGTGTGTGTTTCTGTGTGTGAGAGAGAGAGAGAGAAAGAGAGGGAGAAATAGTGTGTATTTCTGTATGTACTACAGATTCTGTAACTGCAGTTCATATGGGAGGTATCGATTGCCATTATAATAGTCACAGCACAGTTCATGGGTAGGTTTCCTAAGGCCTTACGCTGTACCTTAATGTTCTGAGGTGCCCAAAAGTCCTTAGCCAAGTATAACTTCTGTAAGAGATACTTTCATAAGGTTGGTCTTGGCCACTCTTAGCTTGATGTTACAGAGCCTCAGTATGCTGTGCTACTGTCACTGACTGCCATGTAGGACCAAGGTCTGTGATACATTACATTTTGTGCTCATTAAATAAAAAGAATACTAATCTTTATAAATTAATTAGCCGTTAAGTTTTTATCTCTTGCGAATACAAATCTATGAGTATCAAAACGTTTTATCTAGCAATGGTCACTTGCACTCCAATCTGAGTCATGCCCATCATACTCATCTCACTCATACTCAAACGACATATGACAATAATCGATGACAGAAACATGGATTCAGCCTCTTAAAATATATGTACGAAGGTTTCTCTGAACTGAGATGATTGGGGAAACACATTTAGAAAAGTAAACAACTTTAGAAAAGTATACCTTTCTAGATTTCGTAAAACGCTAATACACACCTTTACCAGGAAACCCAGGCCATGTCAATTACACACTCCGCTGTCTCTGCACATGTTGGGATAATAATGACTATAACATTAGTACTCTTTTGATTGAACGTTCTAGCCTTGCTTCTATTATTTGTTGATCAGTTAATCTTCCAGACTGGAAGTGGCAGTAATTATCCACTCTTAAATCCTATTTAGAGAACACAATGGGCAGTTTTAAGTGTTATTGTGTAAACAGAGCTTCACCTCTCCTGCTCCCTCTGACCTGTGCTGTGGCGGGACTGGGGTCTGGATGTAGCGTTAGACTGGTCATGCTAATCTGACAGATAGTAATTGGCAGTGATTACCCACTCATAACACCCTGTTTTAAGTACTCTTTAGACAACACAATTGGCAGTTTTAAGTGTTATTGTTTTAACAGAGCTTCACCTCTCCTGCTCCCTCTGATCTTTAAACACTCCCTAAGACTCCCAGCCCTGTGGTCTGGATGTAGCATTAGCCTGATCGCTCGTCTCTGGAGCCTCAGGGGCAGCTGTTGTTCACTCTACCCAGCTAACCCCCCTCTGGTCTGGGACAAGCAAACAGCCTTGCTCCCAGAGCCTGACTGTGACCCCTCTAATCCTCTTTTTTTACCAGCATTAAGACCCCCCTGAGAAGACCCTCATTCCCCTCTATCGACCACTGCAGCCCCCTCACCCTCACCCCCCCCCCCCTTCATCCTAAAATCCTGCAGATGCCCCTGTTACGCCTCAGTGACCCTCTCAGATGTGACCTGAGGTAACCGTCTGATAGGGAGATTGACACACTTCATATCCTGACCCTCGACCTCTCAGTACTAAGGAGAGTCAGACAAACTGATGTCACATCCCCCTGTCCACATCTGTGTGTGTTGGCAGGATGAAGACGGTGTCGGGAGGGGGAAGATCTCTAGATTTCCATGATAACCAGTAAAATTGTCACCCTTGTTAACGTCTGATAGCTGAGATCCAATTAGTGCAATACTAAAAATGTCACTTCACAGCCCTAAAGGTGTGACAGTGTGTGTGTGTGTGTGTGTGCCTGTAGTCCTTTTTATACAGAGATCTCACGACAACATTAAGATGATCCCTCATTATACAGCGTTCCCTTATTTCCACTGACCCAAACAGAGGCGGCATAATTCCACCCCAGTGGGTGCTTTTAGACAGCATACGGGCATTCCATAACCAGAGGCGTGACATTTAACACTGCGTCTAGCTTGACCCAAAATGCCGTATTCAAGACCACTCGGAACTTTGATATTTCCAACTTGGAGAATTGCACTAGAATGCCACTTGAAGATTCCGAAACTTGGAGACGAGTCATTTAATCAATATGACATTGTTATCAATATGGCGATGAACCTAACTGATGTTATGTTATGTTGTACATTTTGAGATCAGAGTTGTCTTGAATGCGCCATAATATATGTGTCGGAAATAAATTAGCCTACCTTTCACTAAACAAAAACAATGACAGGTGAACTTAGTGTCGGCTGGCTCTTGCAAGCCGTGTACATTTACATCAATGTTAAGGCTCAACAGAGTCGGTCTGCATCATGCACAACATGTTATTACTCATAAAGTCAGATTTGTGTGTTCTGACAACACAGTAGTCCTGCTTCATTTTGGTGAGCTGATAGGCTGCATCACTGTCCTGTTCTGCCAGGCTGGCTGTCCCTTTTACACAGTCATTGTTCTGGCTGTGACTTGTAGCAGAATCCTACACAATTCCTTGAATGTCTGTGGTTGTTCATTTGTGCTACATATTTGTTTATACCGTGGAGGTTTGGTTTGGTATTGGGTCGTGGTCACTTTGGTTGGAAGGGGAAGGATGACGTCAGGTCAGGTGAAGAGAGAAAAAGAATGATGAGTCAACGAGGAAGTAGCGTCGGCCCTGGGAGGAATTAACTTCAATCAGCCTGCCAGGATCCTGAGTGAAATGAGGAGCTGCTGTTTTAAGAAACTGCTGTGTTTGTGTGGACTAGAAATGGCCAAGGAACAGGACATCTATACGCAAGTTTTTTTCCCTTTCCTCGCCATCTTGGGGATAGTTGGCTTGGTCTCTGTTTTCCCGAAGTCCTTTCTCAAAACCTCCTGCTGCATCTTCTCTCAATTGGTAACCTCTTTTCTCTTTAATTGTCTCTGTCTGACTGTGCAAACCTTCTGATGCAAGCTCAAAATCTGAACCACAACCATTTGTTGTTTTGCTTCCTTTTTTTCTTAATTTTTTTAAACATTGTTATTGCTTTTCCCCCATGATGAAAAAAAAGTCCCCCAGCTTCATCCCTTGTTTATTGGAGCTGTTTGCTCTTCAGACACACTTCTGCTAAAAGCCCTGAAGAGCCGTTCTCTTGGTAGGACACAGACACGGAACTCAACCAGAGTGAAACGCATGGAGGAACATTAACTATGCATGAGTTCAGGCCAGCTTTAGCATTAGCACAGTGGAGGCTGTACCCAGCTACCAGTAGAGGGCTGATGCAGGAGGGGTGGAGAGAATCCACTGACGCCCCGAAGTAAACACACAAACACACACACACACACTGCACCCAGCTACCAGTAGAGGGCTGATGCACTGAACAGTTTAATTATCTGGAGGTCACCTACACCACCATTTGTGGATATGATTCAAACAACAACAAAAACATGAGTCTTTGTTATACTCCCTTTAATCTTTTTGAATTCTTGACAGTCTGTGTAGTGAATAACAATCATAGCCCCTTTATCAACTGTAGGATCCTGATGCCAGATTGCCCATTGTGTTTCCATGTGTTCTATTATTAGTCTGTTACTGTTTTATTACAATGTAATAGTACTGAAACATGGCTGCAGATGCTGTAAATATTTATATTTTGGGGGCATTTGGGTATTTGAGTTTTGGGCATGTCGTGCTGTCTCTGTTTGCCATCTGTTCATTTATATATAAACTATAATCACTTGACTGGTTTGGGACTGAGTTGCTGATCATCAGAAATGCAGTTCTGTGAGAGTAACGGGAAATGATTGAGCCTTACACAAACCCAAACACGTAACTGCAGGGGTGAATGGCAGGATGGGGTTGTGGATCAGCTCTGGGTCTCTTGTTAATAACAAAGTGTTTCCTTTTGTCTCTGGATTTCTTAAAAGGAAAACAAAACATCAAGGCTTTGGGAGAGGCAACACTTTTTTTTTACTAATGAAAGACCCAGAGATAGTCCACAGTCCCGTCTCTCATTAAAAAAAAAAAAAGTGTCCCAGTTCCCTTGATGTTTGGTTTTTCTTTAAAAAATCCAGAGATGCTATCAGTGCCGTGATGAATTAATAATGAATTAATAAATCCTTCTTCACTTCAGGCATTCACTCTTCTTTAATGTTACACGGTTTAGTAACACGGAGGCCAGGCTGGTAGTTAATGATCTCTTTCTGTCTTGTCATTTTTTTGTTTTAGTTTTTTCCCTTTCAGAGCAGGAGGGATTTTTCTTCTATTTCTACATAATTTCCTTTTTGTGTTTGTTCTTTCCTCTATACAGGACCTTTTTGGAGTTTGTGTGTGTGTGTGTCTGTCCGTGTCTGTATGGGTGTGTATGTGTGCATGTCTGTCAGTGTGTGTGTGTGTGTGTGTGTGTGTGTATGTGTGCATATAGTGGGCGCTGGACTCATTTTTTTTTCTTTTACATTTTAGTATTTCTTTTTGTTTAGTTTTTTTTTGGAGTTATGGTGTTATTGCAAACATCAAGCAAACCTCTCCAATAATGTCCTTTTTATCATAAAAAAGCATAATTTCCCCCAAAAAAGATGTTACAGGATGATTGTCATCATGGCACTGTGACACGCAACTGGCCCGCATACAGTGGGGAAAATAAGTATTTGAACCCCTGCCGATTTTGCAAGTTTGGCCACTTGCAAAGAAATGTGTGATCTATAATTGTAATGGTAGGTGTATTTTCCCCACTGTATGTATAAAAACAGTTTGAATACTAGCTCCTTAAAGTGTTAAAGAGTGGTCAAAATGAGAAGTCACCAAAAAAATATACACAGGATATGTGTTATGTCATGTAATCCAACAGGATATGTGAACGAGTCCTGTGACTGAATCTGACAAGGATCCTGCTGAATTGAAACATCCAAAGTGAGTAACACTGGTGATTTTTATCGAGGCAGTGCCACCTGCTGTCCTTGGTGTGTTTTAGAGATTACAAACTAAACTTCAGACTTTGCATTGTGTGTAATCAAAGTGACAATACAGTATACCAATGTAATCGATGTTTGAATAGTAAGCAATGGCAATGGCCAACCTGGAGCTTATCCGGCCTGTAATTATACATACTTGACTATATGGGTTTGGAGAGAATTAGTTTGCAGTGTCTGTGTGTCCACAGTTATGGATTGGCAGGATTTGTGGTTGGTTATGAATGAAGCAGTGCCACACATTTTATAAATGTTGTTGATTGTGTTGCACAAGTAGTTTCTGTATCTGGTACCTATATCCGATTATTTTAAGTCTACTTTTATGAGTGTGTGTGTTTGTATGTGTGTGTGTGTGTGTTAAAACCTTTAAAACCACATGTTTGTCTCTCTTTCTCTCTCACACCCAAGTACACACCCAAGCACCAGTGGTGGAATGTAACGAAGTATTTTTACTTCGTTACTGTACTTAAGTAAATTTTTACGTATCTGTACTGTAACAGATCACGGAAACGTGGAATCTTTGTTATGGCTTATTTATTAAACACTAAACACAACACACTGACAAAATGGCACGGGCTTTATGCCCTGGTGCAAGTAACCACGATCAGACTGTGCTACAGTCACACACCTGCACAACCTCTGTCCCAACACATAACAACAACAGGTACTTAGAACCATAAGGACCATCGTTAGGGAACATGCGCTGGTGCATCACATAGGGTATAACACATACAGTACAACAGTGTGCGCCCGCCGCACGGCATTATGGGGCGACTATGCCGGCACGTTACACAGCCCCCACTAAGACTGGTTGGTGTCCTCATCAACCCAAGTCCTTACAACAAAGTCCTTCAAATGTGCCGGCAATCTGTGCTGTCGAGGTGCGCGCCCTGCGGGCGTGACAGTCGGCACAGCAGCCAGCGCAGCCTCCGGAGCTGGCACCAGTGTTGGCGCGGGGCCCACTGTTTCACAGTCTATCTCAGCTCCAGCCGGTGCCAACGGCCGGTGCGGGGCCAGCCGATCGCGATGGAGGGTCACAACCTTCCGCCGCCCTAACACTCGCACCCGGTACACCATATCAGACAGTCTTTCCAGTACAGTACACGGTCCTACCCACTGATTAGAAAGTTTAGGTGAAATACCTTTTTTTCTTTCAGGGCAGAATACCCACACCTTGTCACCGGCGTGGAACTCTTGCCCACAGCAGAGTGTGTCGTAAGCCCGCTTCTGTCGAACTCCGGCAGCGCACATTGCCCGTCTGGCCATTTCATGCACTTCTCGCATCCTCTCACACAACCGCCTGTAGAATTCCATCCCAGGTTTTCCATCAATCTCTGGCTCCAGGGGTGAGCCAAACACTAGGTCAATGGGTGTGCGCAACTCTCGTCCAAACATTAGGGCTGCGGGGGTGCACTTAGTCGAGTCCTGCACTGCTGTCCGGTATGCCCAGAGGACCATGGGCAGGTGGCAGTCCCAGTCCTGCTGTCGACGACTGGTTAGAATGGCCAGCTGAACGGCGAGTTTCCGGTTGAACCGCTCCACCAGCCCATCACTTTGTGGGTGGAGCGGCGTCGTCCGGGTCTTCTTGATACCCAGCCGTTTGCAGACTTCACTGAATACCTCCGCTTCGAAGTTCCGCCCCTGGTCACTGTGGAGCTCTTCCGGTGCCCCGAAGCGGCAGAACATCTCAGTCACTAATTTCCCTGCCGTTGTAGAGGCTGTCTGATCAGGTACCGCGTATGCCTCGGGCCACTTTGTGAAGTAATCCATGGCCACGATCACATAGCGGTTTCCGAGGTCGGTGAGAGGAAATGGGCCGAGCACATCCACTGCTACCCGCTCCATGGGTGCTCCCACTGCATACTGCTGTAGCGGGGCATGGGAACGTTGTGTCGGTCCTTTCTTGGCTGTGCAGGCGTCGCAGCAGTGAACAAAGAGCTGCACATCCCGTCGGCATCCAGGCCAGTAGAAACGGCCTCGTAAGCGGTGAAGTGTTTTTGATATGCCAAAGTGGGCAGCCCCCACTGCACCGTGCACAAGCTCCAACACGCGGGCTCGTAAGCAAACTGGGACCAAACTCTGCTGGAAGCAAACTCAGGAGCCCGCCAGCGTCGATGCAGCAGCCCGTTGTGTGAGGTAAAGCAAGGCCACTGCGAGTACAAAGCCTTGGTCTCAGGGTCAAGTGCAGAGACGTCAGTCCATGGTGGGCGTTGCCCCGCACTTACCCATGACAACACCCTGGCGAGGACCGGGTCTTTGGCTTGTGCTTCCTGCAGCTCCTCCGCTGCAAACGTGTCCCTCTGGCTGTCCCCCGGTGAGCCTTTGGCCGTGACTCTACAGACCTGCGTCGCGGCATCCACATCCCCTCCGTCGACCCGGCCGGGCTGGGGTGCGCTGATCTCTGCCGCCTCTCCGTCGACCGGGCTGGGCTGAGGTGCGCTGCTGGGCTGATGTGCGCTGCTGGGCTGGTGTGTGCTGCTGGGCTGATGTGTGCTGCTCTCTGCCGCCTCTCCGTCGACCGGGCCGGGCTGAGGTGCGCTGCTGGGCTGATGTGTGCTGCTGGGCTGAGGTGCGCTGCTGGGCTGATGTGTGCTGCTGGGCTGATGTGTGCTGATCTCCGCCGCCTCTCCGTCGACCGGGCCGGGCTGAGGTGCGCTGCTGGGCTGATGTGTGCTGCTGGGCTGAAGTGTGCTGGTCTCTGCCGCCTCTCCGTCGACCGGGCCGGGCTGGCCCGCGCTGCTCGCTGTCGTGTTGTCGTCGGATGGACCAACTTGGAGCCGACAGACCATGTGAGGCTCTGGCATGGCGGCAGCTGGACTCTTTGCCTCGGTGCGCTGACAGTAGCGACACTGCTCCGCTACACAGGGGCGCCTGGACAAGGCGTCTGCGTTGCCATGCAACCGGCCAGCTCGGTGGCGAATTTCAAAATCATAATCTTGAAGAGTCTCCATCCACCGAGCCAGCTGGCCCTCAGGCTCCTTGAAACTCAGCAGCCAGGTGAGTGAGGCGTGATCTGTTCTGAGTAGGAACCGCTTGCCGTACAGATAAGTACGGAAGTGGCGGATGCCCAGCACCACTGCTAACAGTTCGCGTCGGGTGACACAGTAATTTCGCTCTGCCCGACTGAGTGAACGGCTGAAGTATGCTATTACCTGTTCCCCCTGTTCTCCATCCTGGGAGAGGACCGCGCCGATCCCAACGTCACTGGCATCCGTATCCAGAACGAACGGTAGCTGGGGGTTGGGAAACGCCAGGACTGGGGCCTCGGACAGTGCTTTCCGAAGTTGGTGGAACGCGTCATTGCAGCTCTGTGTCCACAGAAACGGCTGGCCCTTGTGTGTCAGCTGGTGCATTGGGCTGGCAACCGTAGCGAAATCCTGGATAAACCGTCGATAATAAGATGCCAGACCCAGAAAACTCCTGAGTTCTGCCACATCACGAGGAGCAGGCCAGCTTTTTACCGTGTCCACTTTAGCTGGGTCAGTGGCCACTCCCGCTGCCCCCACGACATGGCCCAGAAACCCAGTCTGTCTCCTCAACAGGTTGCATTTCTTTGGGTGCAATTTTAATCCCGCCCCGCGGATAGCATTGAACACCTTCCCCAAACTCTCCAGAGCCCCTGAAAAGCTGGTTGCATGACATAAAATGTCGTCCAGATACACTATGCAGCAACTGCGTGGCATGCCCGCCAGAACTCTTTCCATCAAGCGTTCAAAAGTTGCGGGTCCATTACACAGTCCAAATGGTAGCACTTTGAATTGCCACAACCCCTGCCCGATAGTAAATGCAGTCTTTGGTCGGGCTTCAGGGGCTAGTTCTATTTGCCAGTACCCGCTATGTAAATCCAGTGAACTAAACCAGCTGGAGCCAGAGATGCTATCAAGCGCATCATCAATACGGGGAAGGGGGTATGAATCTTTTCTCGTTACCTGATTGAGGCGCCAGTAGTCCACGCAGAACCGCCATGAAGAGTCTTTTTTTGTGACGAGGATTGCCGGTGCTGCCCACGGGCTGTTGCTGGGTTCAATCACCCCCGCCTCTGCCATTTCCTTGACCAAACGCTCCCAGGCTTTCCACGTCACCTCTGCGCCTGGAGGCGAGTTGATCTCGAGCGTCATCGGTGAACACTCTCCGTCCGTATCTGCGTTGTAGGGCGGCTTCGATGGCGGTCCAACTTGCATGTTCTTCGGGGGGCAGGTCGACCAGTACCTGTAGGGCCTTCCCCTCCAGTGCCAGCGCCACCTGGACTCCCGTTTCCTCCGCCGACCAGCCGTTCAAGTTCGCCGGCAGCCGCACTTGGACTAGGTATGTCTCTAGTGGGTTCTCGCCATTATAGCGGGGCAGCTTGGTGTTGGTCCGACGGGGTGCCTCTGCTATCGTGGGTCGCTGCTCTGGGTCCCTTGAGAGGGCGGGTCGTAGTGGATGCAGCGGCCAGCTGTACGCTCCCGGTTCTCCAGCTTGTGGCCCTTCTAGGGGCAGGGGGCGTGGTTCTTCGCCTAGAAAGCGCGGCATGCTTGCTCCGTCTCCCAAGCGAGTGGTCCTGAGCGTTAGTTCTCTGGACCAAATCGCCGTTGAAGAGGCGTCTTGGGATGAAGGTCCTCTGAACTTCATCAGGGTGCTTTCCCGTGAATAAAGGGGTAGCCATAATCCCACTTCTGACACCAATGTAACAAATCACGGAAACGTGGAATCTTTGTTATGGCTTATTTATTAAACACTAAACACAACACACTGACAAAATGGCACGGGCTTTATGCCCTGGTGCAAGTAACCACGATCAGACTGTGCTACAGTCACACACCTGCACAACCTCTGTCCCAACACATAACAACAACAGCAGGACTCTCAAGTGTCACGCATTGAGCGTGACAGTCACTCATTTCGGTCTTTAGTCACGCACTCCCGCCACACATCGTATATCTCACGCTGAAAAAAAACTCTAGGCTATTTAATGTGCCGCAGCGTGCAAACATAACCTGGCCGCGCTGCCCTCACAATGGAGGAATCAAGCACGTCTCCCCGAATCCCCTGGAGTTCTGCCGTGAGGTGCCAGTTATCAGCCAATCAAACAAAAGAAATGGGCTACAGAATAGCCAATCAGAAAAAAGCGTATCTTTTGTATCTGGGTAAGATTTAATCCAGCAACCAATGAAAATAAAGCATCCTGGAATTGCGCGCGATTAATCTTCCAAAAGTTTTGTTCACCTGAGGAAACCACTGGAGCTCCGAGCATCAGTCTTGTACAAAGAGTAAGTCGTCTCCTGTTTTAATTTTACAACAAATTCACAATAGTTTGACACAAGCAATGACAACTTGACTGCAGTTAGAGAATATTTCCCAGATAATTAGCATCAGTTTTTAATGAGTGTTTGTGGCCAACTCAGTTTTAGGCTACAACCTGCCTTTTCACTATAGCTTTGACTCCGAACTTCGTTAATAGGCTATACTAAATTTGATTAGGCCTATTAAAAATATATATAGCCTATAATTCGAACGAATATTAGGCAGCCCTTAATATTCAATGATGTTATGGGCATTATTTTTTGTAGGCTAAATGTGTTTGCCTGAACATTCTATTCAGATTACGAGGCTTCTTCACGCCTGGTGAAGTTGTGAATTGCGAGCTCATTAGGCATACTAGCATTGTTATAAATATCCTGGCCATGGATGCATTAATCATTGCATCTGTCTTTCATAGATGTCAGGTAAGAAACAACTGAGCATCCTGTCCTTCGCGCAAAGAGGAAAGCCCCCTAAAAAGGCCAGATTAGGCCCAGAGAAGGTCGTAAACACATTAGAGGAGGAGATGGTGGAAGAGGAAGAGACAGTAGCCTACAATTGGAGGAGGAAGAGACAGTGCAGGAGGAAGAGACAGTACAGGTGGAGGAGGAAGAGACAGTGCAGGTGGAAGAGGAAGAGACAGTGCAGGTGGAAGAGGAAGAGACAGTACAGGTGGAGGAGGAAGAGACAGTGCAGGTGGAGGAGGAGGAGACGGTGCAGGTGGAAGAGGAAGAGATGGTGGAAGAAACAGTGGAGGAGATGGCTAGAACAAAAGGGAGAAAAGTCCCAGGAGCAGCCACCTGACCTCTTTTATTATTGAATGGACCTCTAAATGGCCATTTATTACTGTAGGAAGCCCAGCTCATATTACTGGTGCTCTATCTGCCACCAAGAGAACTCCTGTGGCCATCAAGGTGTGCAGGATGTGACAAGGCACATAGGCAGTAAGGGGCATCAGGCCAAACAGCAGGCACTGAAGTCAACCAGCACAGTCAAAAACTTTTACTTGCCAGTGACTGCAGAGATGAGTATGCAAGAGGTCAAGGTACATTTAAATGCATAAGGTTGACTACAATGTTCATGAATACCATTGTTCCTAATTAATACATCCAATTCAATGAATATGGCATATATAAGACATTCATCCATGACATGGACAGAATACTGCTCAGGGATGGGGCGGGCCGGGGGCGTGGCGGGCGTGGGGGGAGGGGGGGGATATGTCACTCTTGCCTGTCTTCAAAACTTGAGAGCCCTGCAACAGGTACTTAGAACCATAAGGACCATCGTTAGGGAACATGGCTGGTGCATCACATAGGGTATAACACATACAGTACAACAGTGTGCGCCCGCCGCACGGCATTATGGGGCGACTATGCCGGCACGTTACAGTACTTTACTTAAGTAAAAATAATAGTGCATACTTTTTACTTTTACTCCATTACATTTTTTAGCTATTATCTATACTTTTACTCTGCTACATTTCTACAATATGTGTTGTTACTCGTTACATTTTATGAGCACAGTTTCGCCAAAATGTTGCCTACACAAAACTATGGATTGCGTTGCTGTTTTGGAAGTTTAAACCAATCAGGTGGCTCTATCAACTCCAACGATATCAGAGTGCGCGTCTGGCAGCAGCACTAGCGGTAGCTTTGCCTGTTATATCTGAACATTCAACAGACAGCCTGACTACTGCCTATTCAACATGGATCCAGAGTCGGCCTGAACTGAGCCCTCTGATATGAGCCACCCTTGGCCCTATTTAAAAGATATGTTCGAGTTCAAAGGCCCCAAGAATGACTCCTGGAGGTTTCAATGCGTTTCCTGTCTCCCTCAAAAAAAGGAGTTGCTAGCCTTCAATAATTCGCCCTCAAATTTAAAGTAGCATATCGAGGTAAGCAGAGTGATTGCTATGCAAAGTTAATGTCCCTGACTTTTGAATATTGATATATGTATTTAATTCGTTAACTGACATGATATTATAATGTTATCTAGCGAAATGCATGTTGACATACAGCAATAGCATCAAGAAACATGATTGTATCTTCATTATATATTTAACGTATTGGTAAGATAAAGCTGGTAGGTTAGCTATGTCAAGCTAGCGTGCCTTGTTCTGTCCAGTTTTACAATTACATTTGTTTTTCATGTTCCATGTTTCCCTTTTTTACACGTTTACAATTAAATAAAAGATTTAAAGATATCACATGGTGTCTTTATTGGTTTGGCTTAATGGTATTAACTGCAAATAATCCCTGGTAGATAACTTGTCATCTGCAGAATTGTAAGATATAGTGTGAACAGTATTACAGATGGTAGGCACAATAAATACACCAACCTTTCCAATTAACAAATGTTGTTGCTTATAATTATTACTAGTAGTGACATCTGTAGAGGCATTTATTACCAGTAGCTATTTCTTTATCAAAATGGCACAGCCTAGACATTGACAGACAACCCATTGCGTGAGTACTTTTACTTTTAATACTTAAACACAAGGGGTTTCCTCCACTAAGGACCCCACCATAAAAAACATGCAAAATAACAGAACACATGTCCATCCCTGACCAAAGATGGACAGTTCACTTCACTTGGTCCCCGGGCGCTACAAGCTGCCCACTGCTCCTGGGGGGTCCTTGAGGAAGGACGGTCCAGGATGGGAAAAAGCAGAAAATAAATTCACCGCGACCTCAGGCCTACCTGCGTGTGTGTGTGTGTGTGTGTGTGTGTGTGTGTGTCCTGTGTCGCTTCCATATATGCACGTGTGTGTTCCAGTGTGTCGTGTGTGCCATTAAAAACCTGACAAAGGTCTTAATTATAAAATTATTATTATAAAGTAAATTTAAAAGTAAGTACTTTTTACTTTTACTTAAGTAGGATTGTTGATGTAGTACTTTTACTTTTACTTTTATTTTCCTGGGTACTTGTACTTTTACTTAAGTACTAAACTTCAGTACTTCCTCCACCACTGCCAAGCACACGCACGCACGTGCATACACACACACCCACGCACACGCATACAAAGGAAGGGAGAGCGAGTGAATATTTTAGCACACTTTCCATGTGTATATGCCACATTGAAATGGGATGTGTCCTTACCGTGCTGAGTGTTCCATTATGTGCCTATGGTCATTATTGCCTTACCCTATTCACAAAAGCAGGTCATTGCCAGGGATTTTTCCGGTACATGTGCATGTCTGTGTATGTGTGTGTATACTTGTGTGAGAGAATGAGAAAAGGCAGTGAGAGAGGGAAAGAGGGAGGGAGAGGGCGAGAGGAGATGCCCTTCATAAAGTTCTGTAGCCTTGCCGTCTCACATTGACAGGAGATAAGAGAGCTGCGTCTGCGATGGGGCCAGAGCTAATCCAGTCATGAGACACTTTTCCATCTCTGTCAGAGGATTAAAACACACATTCACCATTAACACACACACACCCACAACCATATAAGCTCTCACACACACATACTTTTAGAGATACACATTCTTAAACACACATTTATAAGCTTGTCACACACTCATAATTGGCCAAATGCTTTAAAGATTAATTCCACATATACGCATATTTGCTCATACATATAGGCTGTCTATGTGTCCTGCTCAATCACTCACTCACACACAGACACACACACACAAGGAATCATCTGTATACTGTATGCTGTAAGGATACCAGCAGCTGACAGACTCGCTTGATTATTGATCCCTCATACACACACACACACTGTCTCACACACTCTGAGACACACATCATTTCTGTTTCTGTCTTCAAAGACATCAGCTTCAGGTGTGTGTATGTATGTGTATGTGTGTGCGTGCGTGTGTGTGTGTGTGTGTGTGTGTGTGTGTGTGTGTGTGTGTGTGTGTGTGTGTGTCTAAGAGCTATCTGAAATCTGTGCTGCTAATTTGTCTTAATAGAGCCTACTGTGTGGCTGGTGCAGCAGAGCTGATGAATATTACATGAGAGTGGCGGGCACCAGTGAGTTTGATGTCTGTGATTAAACCAGACCTCCATTGCTCCTCTCATTGACATCCCAGTCTAATCCAGATAGCAGAAGACTGTGGAACAGATCAGGGTCTGGCACTGGATGTAGTCCTGGTATACATCACCACCTGCATAGGCAGCCTCTGCAGACTACATTACCCACAACCCTCAGAGTTGGGACGGGTCCTGTGGAGGATGATAGACAGCACTGGTGGGAAGTGGAGATGCAGTCCAGGTGTACAATATTACCTGCATAGTCAGCATCTGAATACTACAGTACCCACACTCCTCCAGTTATTCATGTAGTTGTGAGAAATATCTTCCTTCACTCCCTAGTGTGACAGATATTTAAGGTGAATCACTCATTTATGATTACCCTACAGACAGACTATGTACAGGAACCAACTGTGATATCTGCGTTTCCCATGAGGATGTCATGTAATGTGACATATAAGTCAGGAGCTGTGGGGAGGTTGTTGTTGTGACTCGTGACATTGGTGGGTCCTGTGGGCCAACATGGGATGCTGATGTGAAGACTTTTCCTCAAACCCCCTGTGCCTCCTCTCAAGAAAGACAAGATTTTGTCCTTTAATGTTTCCTTCATATCTTTTTATGAGGTCTTTTAATCTCTACCCCTAACTCTCTCCTTTTTCTCTTTCCTTCCCACCCCTTCTCTTCTCTCCTCTTCCCATCTCTTCTCATCTTTTTCTCTCCTCTTCTCATCTCTTTTCTTCTCTTCTTTTCTCCCTTCTTCCGATCTCTTCTCTCCTCTTCCCATCTCTTCTCATCTATTCTCTCCTTTTCGCTCCTCATCTCTTCTCTTCTCTCCTCTTCTTATCTCTTCTCTTCTCTCCTCATCTCTTTTTTTCTCTTTTCTTCTCGTCTTCTCTCATCTCTACTCGCCGCATCTCTTCTTTTCTTCTTCTCTTATCTCCTCTTCTGTTCTCTTTAATCATTTTCTCTTCTCATCTCCTCTCCTCTCTTTTCATCTGTTCTCTCTTTCATTTTAGAGATTCTTTAAAGGACAGTCCGCTCCATGGGATTCTGCCCAAGACGGATGAGAATCAGATGAAGAATCACTATGGAAACATCATTGGATGGGTGTATTTGAAAGCCTCCTGCTGCTCTCTCTCTGTGCACACACACACACACACACACACACACACACACACACACACACACACACACACACACACACACACACACACACACACACACACACACACACACACACACACAAACACACACACACGCACACACACAAACACACGCACACACACAAACACAAACACAGAGAGAAAGACAGAGAGAGATGTGCAAAGACACAAATCTGATGTCAGTGCCAATGGTTTAGGATCACATGTACATACACTTAACACACAGGTGTGCACACACACACAAACACAGTAGTAAGCCTCTCTCTGTCTTTTGACATCTTTTCAGCAGTAGAGCGGATTAGACACCGCTCTGTCTGTAGCTGTAGTTTTGAGTGAAAGTTCTTGCTGGTGCGATCCTTGAGAAATCCCTGGCTGCTCTCAGGGTTGGTCAGCAGTGCCATGTTTCACTCACTTTTATTTTTCGATCCTTTCGAATTCTAATGAGACCAGCCTCTCCTGGAAAGCCTGGAGGACCCCAGGGAGTGCTGGAGCCAGCGCTGCCCTCAGAGAGGAGACCCTGGTAGGGGAACTCACCGGCACTGGCCTCCCGAGCTCCCTGGAGCTCAGACAGAGAGCAGGGACCTCTGTGACGCTCATCTCCTCTGCTCTCTCTCTTTCTCCCCCTCTGTCCCTCTATCTATCTGTCCCTTGCTCTCTCTCTCTCCCTTTCTCTCTCTCCTTCTCCCTCTCTCTCTCTTTTGTCTTCTTCCCTCACTCTCTCTGTTCTTCCCTCTCTCTCCCTTTCTCTCTGTTATTTCCTATTTCTTGCCCTCTCTCCCTCTCTCTTTCTCGCGCTCTGTTTTTCCCTCCCTCTCTCCCCTTCTTTTCTCACTCTCCATTCTTAACAAATCTCTTTGTCTTCTGACGAGTCTCTATTGACCATACAGCTGCAGGCCATCGAGGCGAAGTAGAGCACTTATTAAATTAATGGAAATTACGTTGATGAAGTACACAAATACACACACACACATACACACACACACATATACAAACACACACACACACACCAGCCTGCACCAGAGCACCAGAAACGCAAAGGTCACTGCATTCATGTTGTGTCTAAGTCAGAAGAAGGGTGTTTGGGTGTCGCATTAGGGGACCTCAAACTCTGTCTCTCTGTTTCCCAGGAATATTTATTCATACACCACATAGCAAACAGGGCCTTCATGTCCTCTCACTCTCTTTCCCGTACAGTGTCCCTTACACACACACACACGCACACACACACGCACACACACGCACACACACACACACGTGCATTATGTATCTGTAAGATCAGAACGTTAAGTTGTAGAGAACATGATGACAGAGGTGGAGTGTTTGAGTGTGTAGCGAGACAATAGGATCAAGGACACAGAAAGGCTGAAAAAAGGAAGTGTCAGAGGGAGAGAGTAGAGAACGAGAGGAACCACAGGGAAACAAGAGGAGCGAGAAGCATAGATACACACAGACACGGATGCATACTCACACATACATACATATGCACCCACACAAAGACATATGTGTACATGCACAGACACAGACACACACACACACACACACACACACACACACACACACACACACACACACACACACACACACCCCAACTGTCATGTTCTGCTGGTTAACTCTCTGCCCTGGGGACTGCTGGCCTGCGCTGTGGCAGAGCCCATTATGGCAGAATAAAGTGGGAGCATATTAACCAGCAGCGCTGATTGAAAAGGATTTGCCTTCCTCCCCTCTTCCATCCGTTCCAACCCGAAGCCTTCCGGAACAGCTCTCAGTCAGGGAGGGGCAGGGGGGCGTCCCCCCTCCCTCATCTCTCGCTCACTGTCCCTTTCCCCCCTCCCAAGAGCCCTTTAACCTCCTCTCCTGCATCACGGCTCAGGCTAATGAAGTCTTTATGCCTGGAACCTTCTGTCTGTATTTATGATTACACTTTAGCTCTCCCTCTCTCTCCATCTCTCACTTACTCCCTATCTGTCTGTCAACACTCTCCTTTTCTCTCTCACTCAATTATTCACTGTGCACTTGCTGAATCTCTCTCTCCCTCTCTCATACTTCTCCATCCATTGATGTATAGTTAAAGACAGACAGAGGGCTGTCTTCAGGGTTGGCACATTGGCACATCTCTCTCTATAATGGTCCTTCTGTATTTCTAATATATGTGTGGACCCAAATGTGTGTGTAATAGCCACTCACTGCTCCAACAGCCGTATAACTCAATAACCAACCCCAAAGTGTGTGTATGTGTGAGTAACAATTATGGACTTAATTCTATTGAACAGAAAACAATTCCATGATGTTCCCTTACCTGAGCAGACTACATGCTTCTTAAATGGAGCTAGTGTAAGAGTGCAGAAGAGTCTTTGTATTGTCTAGATTATTCTTTACATATTGATAAATGTAAACGTCTGTGACTTCACAACAAAACAAACATGAAAGGGCTAATAATTCTCCTCTCAGCTCAGCCCGATATAAAAGCTGAAAAAATGTGGGAGCCCTTAAACAGCTGAGGGAACCTAGCGGAGCGAGAAGGAGAGGGAGTGGGATTGAGAATGAGAAGGATTAGTAAAGAGACAGAGGGATTGGAGAGAAATTAGAGAGAGGAAAGGAAAGAGAGAAAGACAGAGTTCTGTTCGTTGTGTTTTGGGTTCCTTAGGTAATCAGGCTGCAATTAAATGAAAAATGTCGCTGTCTATGATAAGCCCTGTGTGTTTGTGTGTGTGAGAGTGTGTATATGCATGCATGAGTGTGTGCGTGTGTGTCTGTGTGTGAAAGAAAGAGACTGTGTGTGTGTGTGTGTGTGAAAGAGAGAGATAATGTGTTTGTGTTTGTGTGTGTGTAAAAGAGAGGTACTGTGTGTGTGTGTGTGTGTGTGTGTGAAAGAGAGAGAGACTGTGTGCATGTGTGTGTGTGTGTGTGTGGACTGAATGGTAGGGATGCTGCAGTGCATGGTGGGTAGAGAGCTCTCATTGTGTTGTGGGCTCCTCCTGAGAGAGTACACTAAATTGGACAAATAAAACTACAGGGATTAGTTTAATACCTCAAAGAAGGCTCCCATCGCATGGATTAGCAACACTCAACTCAGTGTTTATATGCGTGTGTGTGTGTGTGTGTGTGTGTGTATTGAAATATTTTGAGTAATCGTATTTGAGTGATATGACGTATGTATATATTGCTGTAATTGGGTTTGTGTGAGTGTGTGTTTGAGTTCATATTTTCATGACATTTTTGTTCTTTTTTGTGTGTTTTGTTTTGTGGGAATTCATTTGTTGAGAGAGAGAGAGAGTGTGTGTGTGTATGTGTGTGTGTACATGAATGTCTGTTGAGTAAGTGACTGGTTGACAGGTTGCTGACTAGCGATACCCTTTAGGTTATTTATGACCTTCCATCACTGCTCTCTCAGCAGTGTTTGTGTTTGGGGAGTAAGTGTGTGTACGTGTCTGTGTGTGTGTGCGTGTATATGTGTGTGCGTGTGTGTGTGAGGTTCTCTATTTCTCTGCTGCTCTGCTGATTCACTGATATGTGGAGGTATTTTTGCTGTCAAGAATGATGTGTGGTGTGTTTGTATCTGTACATGTACATCATGCGCGTGTGGTGTGTAGTGATGTGTGTGTGTGTGTGTGTGTGTGTGTGTGTGCGGACGTGTTTGTGTGTGTGTGGTTGGGTTGCACTCATCAAGTGCGATCATGTTTGTACATTTGCATAGTGTGTGTGTGTGTGTGTGTGTGTGTGTGTGTTTGTGTGTGTGTGTGCAAACATGTATCTGTGTGGTGTGTGTGTGTGTGTGTGTGTGTGTGTGTGTGTGAGTGTGTGTATATGTGTGTATATGTGCAGTAGTGTGCGTGTGTTGGTCTGACATCTGTACTCTGAGCGTGTTGTGCCTCCTTCTCCTCCTCTGCTGGGTCCCTGGGCAGCCATGCGTTTCTCTGTGTGCGATTAATCAGCCTGGCTCAGGAGGGCCATGCATAAAGCAGATGGATTGGCCTGATCGCTGGGGCCCCGTTTGTCATTTGCTTAATCTGGCCTGGCCAGCTATGCGGCCGACCCTGCAGGTTAAGGCTGATGGATGGATAATGGCTGTGGTGCCACTGCAAGCCCACAGAGCAACTGGATCTGAGCCAGAACTGGGCCAGAACCGGGCCAGACACAGCTGCTGTCTGGAAGAGGAGCAGGAATTGATTTAACAGCACACTTTCATACACACACACACACACACACACTGACACACACACACACACACGCGCACACACACACACTGATGTAAAACACTAGTGGACACTGACACACAGCCATACTCACAGAGTCACAGGCTGCAGGGACTGATGTGCCATCACACTTTCATAGACACACACACACACACACACACACACACACACACACACTGTTGTAAAACATTAACATTAGTGGACACTGACACACTCACAGCGTCACATACTGCAGGGACTGGCCTGTCATCATAATTTCATAGACACACACACACACACACACACACACACACAAACACACACACACACACACACACACACACACACAAACTGGTGTTTGCACACATCCACTGACACACATAAACACTCACAGTCACACTCATATCCTCACACACATAAACACTATAACTCACAGGCACATTCTAACTCATACCCTATAAGACATAAACACACACACACACACACACTAACACTAACACCCTCAGACGCAAATGCTTCTCTAACGTCAGAATCCTCTGCCTGGCTCTCGGGATTATATCAGTACTAACAATAACGTATAGTAAACAATGCTGTGGTCGACAACAGGTCTACCTACCTTGAACATTAACTAGGGCTGTCAGCGTTAACGCGTTGATCTATGCGATTAATGCGGCCGCGATTAACGCGATAAAATATTTTAACGCAATTACCGCAACTTTTTTTTTTTAAATGCCTTTATTTGGATAGGACATGAAGTTATGACAGGAAGCGAGGCGGAGAAGAGGTGGGGAGAGGATTGGGAATTACATCAGGCCAGACTTGGCCTACCATTTTATGGGAGCGATGAGGGACAGGTGGGGCTTGAATAGCCCTCCTTATTCAAAGTGGGGAAAGACAGAAAAAGTTTGAGAACCACTGTGGTAGTTGAAGATGGAGAGAGCTGAGGGATTGTTGGGCGGAAAGTCTCTGTTTAAGAGCCAAAATGACGGAACAATTGACAAAACTAAAGTTGTATGTAGCATTTGTCAAGCTGAATTTAGCTATCACAGAAGCAGCTCGTCTTGAAGTTATCACCTTAATGCAAAGCACCTGACCGAAAGCAGTCCCAGGTTAGATGATCGCCAACCCACACTCCATGACTTCTCTAGGAAAATAACTAGACGAGTCCGTGAAAAGGTTGCCATTTGGGTTGCCGGTGACTGTCGGCCCACAGTGGGCTGATTGAGGTGATTTGAATTGCTTCAGAGGAAATTCTTACGATTTACCGTCAAGGGGCACCATTGTGTTTAAAAAAAAAACTACAATTAAACAACAGTGTCTAAAATACACGCTGTATGAAGTGATTACTCGTTAATTTATAAGATTTAGTCTTAAGAAGAAAAAAAACTTTTAATCGCGATTAATTAATTTCAAAATGTGCGATTAATTAGTTAATTTTTTTTTATCTATTGACAGCCCTAATATTAACCCATTATATCTTCAACCATTCTAGAGCAAGTAATGTAATATAAAAGGTTTGATAGGGTGAGGAACATTGTGAAAAAGTAAAGAAATATGGCATTATTATTGTGCAGTGTGCAGCTTTGAGCACAGAAAAACAATTTTGCAGGCATTCCCTCAAACAATGTCTTTCTCACCTGCTCAAAGCGAATCTCACCAATGCAAAGTTGACAATTTCAGTTAATGTTTTTCATTGTGATCTCATTGTCATCTGCTGCATGGAGTGCTTGGTGAGTGTTATGCTGTGTAGTGCACTTATAAATAATACGCTCACACGGTCAGCGTGGGGTTTGCTCTAACTTTTACTGGAGCGACTTTCAACATGTTTCTCACAACAGCCCGTATGTCTGCTGCATTCTGGGTAATGCAGTTAACTTAATGCACATAACGACACAGTGAGTATTAACAGAGAACGTTTTGATACAATGACGTTACACCCAGTATACTTTTGTCCTTAAATCAATGTTAATTTCAGAAAATGTCAAAAGGTTTGCCGTAAACCAGTGACATTTACTTTCTAACTTTCATAGACTTCAATGTTAGCTAACATGAACTGTTTAGCAGCATAGATCATGGGGGGTATTCGTCGTAGCTCGCTAAACAGTTTAGCGAGCTAATTTTCAGGCTAAGATAAAAAAAACGCCCCTCTTTTTGGTTTGTGGAAGCAACTTTTGATAAATCACCATAGTTACATATCGATTAGCACTAACCTGCTCCAGGGCAGGCTAACTTAAGTGTAGCTGGATAAGCTTGCCACACCCCCGGAAAAAGGAGGGATCCCATTGACCAAGGACTGATATTAGAGTTAGATTAGCGGAGGGAGAGAGTTCTTTGCGATCGCCAAGATCCATTATTCTTGTATGAGCGCTACCGATTCAGCCGACAAGGAATCATTAATTTACAAGACCTTCTCGAGTCATTTATTGCAAACACCACATTGACTGTCTTGCGCTTTTTTGCGAGTGGTACATTTTTGTAGTGTCGCCGGTGATGCGGAGAACAAAGCACTCATAATTATATGAGTGTTATTAGTACACCATAGCATATCATTATTGTAGAAAATGATTACGGTGGACTCATGATAAGAATAGAGAGAAATACAGACAATTTATTTTCACTGCTTCAATTTATTGTATTTGTTATTAATACATTTAGTCATTTAACAGACGCTTTTATTCAAAACGACTTCCAAGGAAATGTAAAACTACATCGAGGAAGGAGGTGAGGGGATTTGAACTAGCAACCATGCAGATTCAAACCGGTAGAGGTAACCTCCGTACCAGCTGACACTTGCCGTCAGGTATTCATACATAGATATCACCGTATAAACATCCCAACACACCTTGCTCTCACAGCGGTGGTGGTGTTGAATTTTGCCATGATTATGGTCTTGTATTCTTCATAAGCGTTCATGTTCATCTCCTACTCGCCCGCGGAGAAAAAAAGAGCCCTTTTCTTTGAGTTTAGAACCATTATACCGTTAGAAAATCATGGTTTTGGTGATCGACCTTTCCTGCCTTTTGAAGTAGGACGTGCACGCGCAAATGCCATGATAACTTTAGCCTGCTTGAAATTAACCACATGATTAGGATGCGGGTCAGCCGTTAACGAACCGATATTTGCTGTTCTCAATCAGCTCGCTAATCTTAACGGGCTAAAAGGCCAATTGATTAACTTAGCTTCAATCCTACGACGAACGTACCCCATATGTAACATAAACAAACAAAGATAAAATAAACAAACATCATTTTCATCAAAGAGTTCTTGTATGTGCCTCTTTACTTTTAGCAAGCTAGCTAGAAATAGCAAGATAATCTATTGGTAATGTCTTTTAAGTTTGGTGCTCTCAGCCTTGCTAGGTTAACACAGCCATTATGTACAGTCGAATACAGTAGAATTCAGTAATCACATCTTTTCCACAGCTATTCATTTTTTTTGGGTCGTCTTCGGGTTGTCTTATAATTACAGTAAAGATACCCATCACATGAAAGTAAAATGTATATTTTCTTCTCCTGCAGCCACCAACACAGTTTCTATTTTGTCGTCTGTTGTCTCTCCCAGTTAAATAGTGGAACGACATCAGGTAGGCTATAACAAACAGTGGAACTGCATCAGCTAGGCTATAACAAACAGTGGAACGGCATTTCAAGTTAAGTGGAGCACTAACTAGCTAGCGTTAACTCTTTCAAAGATCCAATCTATTAAGAACAATGTAAGATCATTTTTTGGATCAGCTAACATAAATTCATGGAAAGCATATCACGGAAAACACTCAGCTGGTGCTCTGTTGACTTAATATTAGTTAACTTAGGAATAATCTCCATTTGACCCGCCAATAAATAAATGAAGATGGCAATTCAAGCTGTAAGTATGTCTTTTGTTTGTATGCAGCCCACTGGAGGAGAAGACATTGATACTGTGAAAGGGGTGTGGGTCTGTTTGCTAAGCGCTTGTCTACCTGCAATACAGCTGCAAACTCTGAACAGCAGCAAAATTACCGCCAGTGGCCAAAAAATATATTACATCCTTACTGTTAAGAACTACCATAGAGAATCAATGGGAAAAGTTAAGAAAGTTAAGCTTAACTAATGTTGGCTCTCACGCCGGCCGGAAACATCACATAAATAGCCTCGGGGGCCACCCAGAATGTGGGGGTGAATTGTGTTTGAGTTGCTGGCCATAGTTTGGGGATCACTGCTCTTATTTGTGCCCCAGTATGTAGATTGGAATGTGGATCTGCATAATTACCTGTTTACAGTGGTGTATAGTAAGCACTTCTTCTAGTAACAACTTCGTTACTGTACTTAAGTCGTTTTTTTGGATATCTGTACTTTACTTTACTACTTTTATTTCTGTTTACTTTTATTTTTACTTCGCTACATTTTGCAAAGAAAACGGATACTTTTACTCCGATACATTTCCCCTGAAACCTTCGTTACTCGTTACAAAATCAAATCATCTTTAGAAAAAAAAAGAATCATGAGAGTGACGAGACCAACGTCGGGGACTGTGGTAGAACACAGATTGCAAGTGTGGGTTTTATACCTGCTAGGGTGCTCATATCTACTAGGGTACGTCATAGACGCCATTTTGTCTGTCGCGGTTTGACGTATCGACTCCTCATTCGTTAACCTCTGCTCGCGGAGTTCAAGGGCATAGCTGTTGAATATATGCCTAAATGTAAAATGCCTAATATAAAAAGGACCTGATCGCGTTAATGCTGACGGTCAACTATATTGGTAAACCGTAGTAATAATACCCGAAGCACCGTTGTGGTCAAGTAAGGTCCACGTTTGTGTAGCGGCAAATAACAGTCACACTGTGATTGAAGTTTTTTTTTTATCGTTTTGTTTGCCATGGATTGGTTAGTTAGTTTAGCTAACGGAAGCTACCCAAGCTTACGCTAGCCACCTCCACCCACACACACACACACACACATTTGACGATCGTATCCAAGCTGTTATTGAATAAACTTCAACTTCAACGACTACTTAACACGTACGACCTCCTGTAAAGGTAAGTACTATCTTATGCCATTGTATTACTTTGCAGTTGACTTAGTCCTGTTGTTACATAGGCAAGGTGTATTGGGGCTAGCCTACTGTCATTAATTTATGGATGAGCAAGCACAAGTGTGTCAGTGAGAGCTGTTTTTGTGTACCAATAATGACAACGTTGGTAATCGGCTGTGTTTTCTGTTTGTGAAAGTCAGTAAAAACGTCTTTTAAAATTTGTATCGTCTTCTAGTTTTGTAAGAGTAGTTTGCCAGCTAACCTGCTAGCTAGCTACCTTGTCTGAGGTAATATAAGTCTGAGGAGTTAGTCGATAGCGAGCTATTGAGTGAACCAGCCTCATCACTCTCTAAATTGAAAAGACATAGCTAGATCATTGACATTGTACCCTTTGCAAAACCGCGACAACTTCGTTGCAGATGAGACACATGGGCTTTCCATTAGTGAAACCGGGTAAGATAAAGGCAAAGTTGTCTCCATTTATCTTTATAAGCTCCGTTGTCAACTTTCCTCTTCAGCCCTTTTGACAAAGACATCGTATGCTTATTTCTCTCTGCACGCTATTTTCCTCAAACAATAAACAATGTAACATTGTAAGGAGGCGCATCAACCAACTATTTCGAAATAAAAGTAGCCTAAGATAGACGCTAAGTAGTAGCCTAGGTCTAATTAGGAGGCTCAATGTTGAAAAAACTATCATTGCTATTCACAATAGGCGAGACTATATTGACATTTACATTTAGTCATTTAGCAGACGCTTTTGTCCAAAGCGATGTACAAGGGAGAGAACAGTCAAGCTAAGAGCAATAAAAAGCATGGTGTAACAATAAATACTACTTTACATGAGAATTAGAAAAAACAACGACCTAGAAAAAAGGAAAAAGAAGTGCAGGAATGTAACTGCTGAAGTGCAAGTTAAGCGCTAGTCAGGTGCCAGTTAGGAGGGGAGGTGCTCTCTGAAGAGTTGGGTCTTCAAAGACAAATAACTAATGGGGCATAACAGAGGGGCATACGAGAGAGTTCGTTATAATAATTAAATTATTCAAACAGACAACCAATGGGCTCATTCACATGGTTTATTATCATTAGTTATTTGTAGTAGACCTATCCATTCTCCATGTAGATAAGGGGCACCTATCGCAGTGTCTAAATAGGCAGTCATTTGTTCTACAAAACATCTAAATATGTGTAAGTCATGACATGCAAATGGTTTAAACCAGCTTTATGTGTCTACCATATGCTTCATCAGTTTCAGTGACAATGTGTTTTTGGTAGGTACAGATTGGCATTTTTTTTAATGTTTGTTAAATTAATTATTGTGTGTTTGTTTTTCCCCTCAGGTTTACCTACAGAGAGGCACACCTAGGAACCAAAGCAACCAAAGCAACATCCATGGACCCACACCTGGCATACTAAGCACCTGAAGAGCCAACACAAAGCCGATCAGGACATGCCCCCCACTTTACTCCGCTCTTCCCCCTCACTATGGCTCCCTTAAAGTATCCCTTAGAACAGGCATGCAATTGTTAACACATTTAATACCCATTTGTTTACATATTTACTACAAACATGTTCCTACCTAAACTGACATGTAAAAGAAGGGATCCTTGGAACTGGGGTACTCTTCTTTTTGCTGGACCACTGGTCAGGAACTACCATGCTTACTGTTTCAGCAATAGTGAGGTTATGGCTGCAATATCAGTGGTACACTGCTCTACGGTGTCCTCGACATCGCCCACACGGAGGAGTGTAAATGGCAGAGACTATGCTGCTGAGGTAAATGTCCCTGTGATCCTGATTTTCATTACAATATTATGTCTGGTCCACTGTTTTAATATTGTCGCTCGGCCAACCTGTGCTTTTATGGATCCTGGGGTTAGGGCTGGCCCTGATAGTGTTGTTGCCCTAGCCTAGACTTTACATTTGCCCCCCCCCCCCCCCCCAAACTATGACACACTATGCTCTACCTCCAAATGATGATACTGATCTCACTTCTATTGAATACTAAGATACTAATTTATATTAATTGATGTTTGCATGCTCGTCCATGAAACATGACCTGTTGTATTTCATTTGATAGCTATATCAATGTTCAGAAAGGGTATGGGGTGGTAGTAGAGTAGTTCAGTAAGAGGATGACGGTAGTGCCAAGTATCCCTTCCTTTTCACATTTGAATTTCAGGAGGACATAAAAATGTTTTTAGACGATTGTGTGTTTGCACAAGGCCTCACAGCTGCGAGCAGATTTTTGAAATCAACCCATGGTAAGGAGGAGTGCAGTGAAGCAAGGGATCCTGAGTAATTGTTGGTTCATGACCTCAGCATACAGAGACCCTCCACTTGAAGACCTAACTTCCTGCAATCACCCGACACTAAATGTCTTACATTGAAATAAAAGATAAAACAACTCTGTACACTGTCATAGTTCTGCAATGTTTATATGTGTATTTTTTTTTTCAAATGTAATGTAAGCCAAGTTGCATTGAAACAGAGGTGGTGACATGGTTCTGTGCAAAAGTTTTAGGCAGGTGTGAAAAAATGCTGTAAATCATCAAGTCTGTCTAGGATTACATGAAGAGACAGAAGGATTTGAGGAAGCCTACATCCAAGAAGATCTGTGGTTAGTTCTCCAAGATGTTTGGAACAACGTACCAGCTAAGTTCCTTCAAAAACTGTGTGCTAGTGTACCTAGAAGAATCACACCACATATTGATTTGATCTAGATTTCTCTTCTGTTCATTCACTGCATTTTATTAATTGATGAAAAAATTAACACTTCCATTTTGAAAGCATTCTTAGTTTACAGCATTTGTTTCACACCTGCCTGAAACTTTTGCACAGTACTGTATATCAGAGACAGTTTAATTATCAAAGAAAATTAATTGATATTGGAGAAAGTATTGATGGCATACGTGTTGTAAATAAACCAAGTGTTTCGACATTCAGAGCTAATTGTTGGCCAAGCCTCATATTCAGACTCAGGTAAAAACACGTTAGTTACATTTTCTTAATCTACCCACCGATGTATTTATCGAGTGAATTATACCGCTGTATTTAAAATCAGGTTTGGTAAAAGGTAAATCTCGTAGCTACAGCCGCTAGCTAGCATCAGGTAAGTCTCGTAGCTACAGTCGCTAGCTAACTAGCATCAGGTGAATAAGCTAAACTTTATTTTTGTATTGCAACGGATGATTAGTTTGTATCGTTGTGTCGTTGATTACAAAAAAACAAGTGTTTCGTGACGGGAATCACCACTTTTCTGAATAGCTTGATCACTTAGCTATTAGCATGCTAAGTAGCTACTGTACAGTTCGCGATTGGTACTGTATTACTCGATACTGGTAATTAATTGTTTACGGGGTCCTACTGGCAAAATAATCGGGCAGCAAATAAATTCTGACCAATGAAGTAGCGGAATGTAATACTCCGTTGACAAATAAGCAGTCGAGACGTCACAATCGCGACAGACTCTATGACGTACCCTAGTAGATATGAGCACCCTAGCAGGTATAAAACCCACACAAGCAGGTTTGGCGAATCAGTGGTCCTAGCGCACGTTAATGCGTTATTGACCGTTACCATGGAAACACCAATGAGCATGAACCACACAGGCCAAAGTTAACATTGAGCGGTGGGGCACGTTCAGATGTGCCCCACGAAATCTGCCTGGCAACTAGACTGGAATAATGCGAAAACCGCGAGACCTGTACCCCGTGACTAAGAGAAAAAAAACATACAGATCAAAATCAGACAGATCAATGCCAGTAACGTTACTGCTAGTTAGCTATCGCTAGTTTTCGAGTATTTGGGAATTGTTTCAATTCAGCCTACAATGAATAATGTAGACTAGTTGTTGAGGGTGCAATTTAGTACATTGTTGTTGGAAGATAAATTCGAAATTAAACGTTTGGGGCCACACAAAAAGATTAAGACATTCACAAGAAACACGATGGGACAGCAGAGACTGAACGTGACTCTCCATACTTTCCATTGAAAACCCGTTTGTTCATGGACTGGTGGATTTTAACAGCAAAGTCATCGAGAGGTTTGCTTAAGCAAAGAACCACCGCGCCAACTTCCTATTTAAGTGATCTGCATTGGTGAGTCAAACTTTTTTTTTTTCGGAGCTGATGGATGTATCAATGCAATCTGCAAGGACATCGTCTTTTTACAAAGTTTTGTTCATTTAGCAGCATGTTTTGCTGCTGTTATTTGTTTAAGTTGTGCCTTTCGCTTCATATTGTATGCCACACGTGTGCCACAAGCTTAATAAATTAGTCAAGTTATTTGAGCTATGTGTCTGTCTAATATTTTTATTTTGTAGCAATCATTTTACTTTAATGCTGTATTATAGGCAACATCTTTGTGTTGCGCTGAAGCATGTGAAATGTATTTGAAATAGGATTTCTGCTCCTTGCTGGCACTCAAAATGCAGCCCATAACATATCTTACTGGTCTACTGCTTATAAACAGCTACCTCTAGTTTTTTGACGGTGACATGAAGTCATACAAAATTGCCCCACCAGAAATTTCAGGCTAAAATCGCCACTGCTCCAGATCAAGGCAAAATGGACTGCAATATGCAGTGGAAGGATATATCCAAAATATTAAGATCAACAACGAAGGGGGCACAACAATAATCGAAGCAAAAGCACACAGGTCTCAATCAAAAAATTAGAAACCCCACGACCTCTTCATTAAATGCCACCAGCACAACCTTGTAGACTAGTCATGTTCTTTCACCGCTTGGTAAGATCTGTATATAATATTTCAAGCTAGCTAATAACCTACAAAGATTCTTTATTCTTATTCTTTATTCCATCTCTGGCGAAGTATCTAGCTAGTTAGCTTGGATAGTGTCAATCTACACTACAGTAACGTAGCAGTGTGGAGCAAAATAGTAACGTTATTGTTCAAGGGATGTGTGTGCATGTTGCTGAAAGTATTTCACAGTTACTGTGCTTGTAAAACTGATAATCCTGATGTAATGCTATGGCTTTGTATCAGATCGCCAGGTTATTGCTCTCAGGTTGTGCCATATGCATACATTGGGATACTCAGGAGCCCATTCACAAAATGTTACCAAGATTACAATTTAAAAAATTCATAATGGCTTTTTGGGACGTTTTGTTTGAAGATGAACAAAACATTTTTCAGTTTCAAGTAATGACTGGGTTGTTACTTTCGGTGCTGCTTTAGTATTGCCTATTGAGTTCAAATAAGGCCCAGTTTGTATGCTCATTCTAGTCGGAATAAACTTCATAATTTTCAAAATTCTGACCCTTTGCTTTTTTATGAACAGCATTTACTTGTACTTTTACTTTCAATACTTAAGTACATTTAATATCAGAAAATTACTTTTGATACTTAAGTACAGTAAAGATCAGATACTTTAAGACTTTTACTCAAGTAGTATTCTAAAAGGTTACTTTTACTTTTACTTGAGTAATTTTCCAGGAAGGTATCTTTACTTTTACTCAAGTATGGCTTTTGGGTACTTTATACACCACTGCCTGTTTATCAGAGGGGCTCCATCACTCTCCTTAGTGTATCAATTATATCCAGAGATTCACACAACTCCCCTAAAAACAACTCAAGCATACTAAACAGCTGTTTGACCTCAAACACACACAAGCTCTCCACACGCATACCAAACAGCTATGGGATATGAACACATCTGAACCCAATATAAGCATGCCAAACAGCTATGTGACCCCAAATGTACCCAAGCTAAACAAGCCAACCAAACCTAACATCAGTTCAGAAATAGAGAAAATAAAAGTGCAATGGTGTCAATCCTTGCATCAAATGGGCCGAGTTCCAAAACATAAAGAAGAAGGGCCTTCTATGCAATTGTGTTATCAATGGTAGACCAAGCCTAAAATCTCCCTTGTACGTCGCTTTGGATAAAAGCTTCTGCTAAATGACTTAATGTAATGTAAAATTGTCAAATTTATTGAAAGTTTGAAAGAAAATTTTAGGCTGATTTTCAGCTGTCTTTTTCGCCACTGGTACTGAATCGCCAACCTTTGTATTTCATGTCACGAATGTATCCATAACGTCAATCTTAGCCTATTGTCCACTACACTTTCATGCTCTGGGAACGTTTTTTTTTCATTTTCCCGCTACAATTAATATGCCGACGTCAATCAACATATTCGCATTATGTTTTCCAGGTCACATTTTCATCCCGGTCCCCCATCTAATGTTAATACAGTGTTGTATAATGGTGCGGTTCCTATAATGTATAATGTATAAAGGAGCACACGTAGGCTACAGGGTGGGTGTGGTAGAGCGAGAGAGAGAGAGGGTGAGTGAAAGACAGAGAGAGAGAACGGTGATGCACCAAATAGATCAGATGTAGCGATCGGAGCAAAGATATGTTGCTGTAACGTTCAACTCTGTGCAACCAGTGTGGAGAATAAATCCTTGGGCCAAATCAAGTTGCCATTCATTTGCTCATCAGCCGCCTACCGAAAGAAAGGAGATTATTAATAATAATAATTCAATCAGATAACCCCAGAGTTCAAAATATAGAACACTTCGGCCCTGGAGCAGTAAACAAAAGTCTCCCCTGTAATCTCAGACTACGACTAGCAGAAAAGGTAAACAACAGGTTAATTAATACAATATAATACTTAATAGGCTAATTAATACAATATTTCTTTGTTTGAGTCTGGTTGTTTAGTGCGATGGGGGTGTATGATCGTTATTGTCTATAAAGGACGGAATTGCAATAGGAAAATCTCCCGTTCATCTCGTCCATTGGCGCCCCACCTGTCACGTCTCTGCGCCCCACCAGTGGGGCTTACCCCAAACTTTGAGAAACGCGGTCTTAGAGGAACACTACACCCCCTAAACCCTACACACTACAGGCCTCTTAGACTCCTCTCAGAGGAACATTACACCCTCTAAACCCTACACCCTACAGGCCTCTCAAATATGAGCAAAAATATAAATGTGCACATTACAGCTCCCCCTACGTAGTTTGTGGAGCAGTGGCTCTACAGCCAAGGAGTACAGCATCCCTGACATGGCACTCTCCTGCCTAACTCCTCTGCAGACTTTAAATGGAGCATTCCAACCACCATTGTTTTTCAGTACACTATACACAGCCTCAATTATGGCTCTGAAGCCAGGGCTAAAACCAAAAGCATCTAGAGTGCGCCACAAATACAAATGTTTGACTCTGTCAAAGGCTTTTTGCTGATCTAAGGAAAACAGACTGCCTTTGATGTCAGTTAGTCTAGAAACATCTAAAAGATCTTGGATCAGTGCAAAAATGTACTTATTCGGTTTGCAGGAGAACCAATGTGTGTTACTTCTGATTACTGTTTGCATTGTTGTAGCCAAAGCTTTGGACAAAATATTGTCGTCTGTGCACAAAAGTGAGATTGCACGCCAGTTGGCTATATTTTGCAAGCCACTCTTCTTGGGTAACAAAGTGACGACGCCCTTCTGCAGCTCTGTGGCAGGAAACCTCTCTTTAAACTGAGGGAGGACTACAAGGAGATCCTCTTCAATAAAAGACCAAAAAGCTTCATAATACTCAGCAGGTAGCCCTTTCCATTTTCCATACTCAGGAGTAGAGTCTTAAGCTGTTTCAAAGACAGTGTCTCCATTAGACTAGGAGTGGACTCTTACCACCGTTGGCAGTCCTTCATAATAAGTACTGGGCAAAGGTTCCTTGTTCACCAGCTCGCAGAGTAAAACCCTACGGTGTGCGAAATGTTTATCATCTAAAAGAGATACCATAGTTGTGCAACATCACTGCAGTTTGATCAGAAAATTGATACCAATTTAATGCGTTTGTTAGGAATTGTTTGTTGAATGGAAGTACATTTGACACGATTATATTCCTTGAAGGACTGCTGAGTGGAAAGACAGACGTAAATGCATCTCTAATTACAATAGCACTCTGAATAACCTCACAGGCTTTCTCGATTGAGCAAAAAAAAAAAATCACTTACGCAATTCATTCGCAAAGCAGATACTACATTTTCATGTCTTACAACTTCTCCAACCGCTAGACTACACTCCCCTACAGTAACACCCAACCGCTACACTACTCCCCTACAGTAACACCCAACCGCTACACTACACTCCGCTACAGTAACACCCAACCACTAGACTCCTCTACAGTAACGCCCAACCGCTAGACTCCTCTACAGTAACGCCCAACCGCTAGACTCCCCTACAGTATCGCTCAACCGCTACACTACACTCCGCTACAGTAACACCCAACCACTAGACTCCTCTATAGTAATGCTCAACCGCTACACTCCCCTACAGTAACACCCAACCGCTTGACTACACTCCTCTACAGTAACGCCCAACTCCACTTTACTGCTGTGGTACTGGGTTATTGTTCCTTGAGGTGCCATGCACCCGGAAAAAAGCTGGTGGCAACCTCCGGGAGTATTAGCAAATGACAAAGTATAAATAAACAACCTATTAGTCAAAACTAAAGAAGGAGATTTATGTGTATATATACATATGTATCTATCTATCTCCCATTATATCTATATCCATCACAATACAAACACACAAAAGTCAGCCACAGACAGCTACCACATACTCACTCACAGCGCTCCGCCCACTCGCTCCCAGGATGCACTCAGAGAGAGAGAGAGGGAAAGATGAAAGGAAACTTAGAGTTTTGTCTATGTCTTTAAAAGAGGGAAACTGCAGAGCCAGCCTTCACCACAGAACTCAGAGGGGCAGCAGCTCCAGCAGCTCTCAAATGAAGCAAGTCTCTCTCTCCCTCTTTTTCTCTCTCTCTCTCTTATTCTCTCGCTCTTATTCTCTCTATCTCTCTCTTATTCTCTCTATCTCTTATTCTCTATAATGTGGCAGTGATGTGAGTCCGGCTGGCTCCCCCCTGAGGCCCACTGACACTTGCTGGGCCCATGCTGATTAATATTGCATTGGCGATTGAAAATTAGCCAGGAAGCTCAAACGGATGTCACTCAGGCCAGCTCCTCTCTTCCCACTGGCACTTTGACTTGAAGCGCTGCTTTTTCACAGGAGCCATGGACCTAATGAAGGCGAGTCACTCAGACAAGCCTCATTGAAAGCCTGCATAATGACCACTGCATTGTCACTGAGAAAGTTTTACTGTGACCTATCCCAGCACTTCAGCCAGTTTGAAGTCTGATCTGGGAGGTTTCCTGGAGATTATTATGGGCTGTTGCATAAGAGTTAGAGGGCTGTATGGGGACCCGGATACTGGCTCAGACTGCTGCTGACTGGGTATTTACACTGGAGCTCTAGTAAGATATGCAGTATGGCTCTAAAGTCTGTTATGAAGTCAGTGATATTTACACAGTTCTATAAAGCATTGCTCTAATTAAAATGTGTGTTCGTGTGTCTGTAAGTGTGTGTGTGTGTGTTCGTGAGCGCAGATGCTTTGGAGTGTTTCCTGCCTATTGAGCCAGCTTCCTTACTTACCTCTTCACTTCTTCCTGTATCTATCTCTCTCCTTCTCCGTCCTTCGCTCTCTCTTTCTCCATCTTTCTCCAACAGCTCCTCTGTTCTCTTCATCCTCTCTGCTGTCAGGAGCAGCTGTGTATCTGTCAGAGCACCACAGTCACAGCACTCATTTATTCATCAACCTATCACACACACACACACACACACTAACACACGTACATATACATGTGCCAGTTTGGCAGTGGAGTCTGGATTGGACAGTCTCTGGAGCATCTAAACATGGACATGAGTTGTGTGTGTGTGTAAGAAGGAGAGAGGGATGGAGGAAGAGGATGGATAGATGGATGGAGAGGTGGAGTGTCACTTCAAATTGTTGTAGACCATCCTCTCCAAACTCTCTCCGTTTCTCTCCTCCTCCTCCCATCTGTTCTTCCTTCCCTTTCTCAAATCAGACGCCCTCCTCCTGACAGACCCACCAACACCAGAGCATATACAGGGAGAGAGGGAGAGGAGAAAGAAAGAAAATAAAGAAATGGTTAAAGATGAAGGATACATAATAATATGGTTTGGTCAAATCATTGTGACTGGCTGAGGAAAAATGCTTGATTATGCTTGATAGCACCCAGCCCTGTGTCAATGAAATTAGCATGTAGGTATCCCCGCCTGTTCTTACTTTAGTTACTGCTGTGCGAAGCCCGCTCCTGGTTCTCGTTGCGTTATGAAATGAAGGCCTGCAATAAGGTCTGTCTCCTTTCTCCCTCTCTCTCTCCCTCTCTCCCTCCCTCTCTCTCTCTTTCTCTTGCTGACACTGGGGGCTGTTGTGAGATTGTTCAGGTTGGGGATTTTGGGAAGTGTTTGTGTGAAGTTGTTTACCTCAGCTGAGAACTTTGCTGACTGGAGGTGGAGTTGCTGACACACCACGCCCCTGAGTGTGATTGAAACAGAGACTTCAACACTCACATACACACAGACACACACACATACCCCAGGGTCTCACCTCCTCACCCCTCCAGTTGGCACAGTCACCATGGAAACCCCAGAGCAATGACGATGCGGTGTTTGTTGGCTTAATCACCATCCCTACACTTGTGTCTAATATCACCAGCAGGCCTGGGGCCCCAGTGTGACGTCTGTGTGTGTGTGTGTGTGTGTGTGTGTGTGTGTGTGTGTGTGTGTGTGTGTGTGTGTGGTGTGTGACAGGTTGTGGCATTTTGCATTTTTAACTCCTACACACCAGATGCCACTCTCCACTCCCAGTTCTTCTCCTCAAGCTTCCAGAATGTTCCAAGTGCTCCCTCTGGAGTCGTGGTGGGCGTCTGAGTGGGAATCGAGATGGAAGAGTGACAAGACAGAAAGAGGAGAAAACGAGGGATGAGGAAGAGAGGTCTTAACATCTGTCAGATCTCCATTTCTCTTTAATTTTCTCTGTAGTTCTGTTTTTATCAGTCAAAGGAAGATGTGACTAAAAGTGTTTTAAAGTGCAAAGTGTTGTAAGAGGAACTTGGGGACAGTGGAAGGAAAAGTGACGTGAAGCACGCTGTGTGTTTGTGTCACACACTGTCTCTGTTAATGGATGGAGTAAAGTAAGGGAGTGTTTTTAGATAGATCATCAGTATGTGTGTGTGTCTTGCTAGAGGGAGCCTCTCTTGCTAGAGAGTCCACTTGAGATTAATGTAGCTATGGCACTAGCATAGCTGCCAAGAGTGCATGGGGTAACACATGGGAGTGTTCACATATGAGCCCTATTGCTTCCTTTTTCACATTCTTTTGTTTTTTCTATTTTGGTGAAAACCAGACCAGACTAAAAGTTCGGTCATGGAAGAGGTTTTTGTGGAGATAAAAATCCTTTGTTAAAACTTTGTTTGTAAATGTGTGAGTTTGTGTATGTGTTTGTGAATGTGTGTGTGTCTGTGTGAAATCCCAGCCCAGCTGTTTCCTAATGACATTTTCATGAGCTGGAGGAAGTGCTTCAAGCCTGTAATATGTGCTGTGCCAGGTGGCACGTTTGTGTGTGCATGCATGTGTGTGTGTGTGCATGCGTGTTTGTGTGTGTGTGTGTGTGTGTGTGTGTGCATTTGGCTTTAGGTACCATTGCTCCACTGTTGAGAAGGATTTGCTCAAACTGTAATTAATTTTAATTCCGTACAATGGACTGTTGATTAAAACAAAAAGACTTTAAGTTTATTTATTTTCTTGATGAAATTCCTCTTAAAATGCAATTATTGCTCAGTGAAGTTTTAAATGTGGGAATGAGCAGTGAGAGTGTGGAGCCCAGCACTGCACACACCAGTGGCCAAATCACTAATGCCTTAGTGTGAGAAGTGTGTGTGTTTGTGTGTGCGCTTGTGTGTGTGTGCCTGTGTGTGATGGCGGAGTGGCAGCAGAAGCAACTCAATTCATAATTTCTCCCGACACACAAAATGGAATACAGCTGTTGAGATTCTCTCTACCATCGTCATGGTGACCAACCTGGTTGAAGTTGGCAGGGTGAGAACAGTGTGGCATGAGGGACATTTCTAATGGGCCTATTGCATCTCTCTCCCAGTCCATCCATCATGTGTGCATGCATACACACACACACACGGTCACTGAAATGAAAGTGATGAGAAGTGTGTAGTGACTGTGAGCTAATCGATACACACTCCCAGTGGAGCTGCAGTGAGTTGGCAGGCTGTACTGGAGCTGCTCTGTGTGAGAGACTGATTGAACCTCATAGACTCCTAATGATCTGCAACCAGAACGGTGTGTGTGTGGTGTGTGTGTGTGTGTGTGTGTGTGTCATGCATGCATTACCACACCTTCTCCCAGCCCTCATAGGTGAGATTCAGTCCATTCAGTAATTAGTAAGTAAGTAAGTAAGACTTTATTTATATAGCACATTTCGTACAAGAGTTGCAGTTCAAAGTGCTTTACATAAAATCAATAAAAGCAAGCAGCAAGAGCAATACATGATACAAGGTATAAAAGGAATAAAAGTAATAAAAGTAATAAAACCCTTCTGAAATAGTAAAAATAGTGCTTTCAGGAGAAAAGAAGTTATCTCACAGAGTCCTGGAAAACAACAAACACAGGAGGCCTTCACTACTCTTTCAGGAGGAAAGAAGTTATCTCACAGAGTCCTGGAAAACAACAAACACAGGAGCCCTTCACTACTCTTTCAGGAGGAAAGAAGTTATCTCACAGAGTCCTGGAAAACAACAAACACAGGCGCCCTTCACTACTCTTTCAGGAAGAAAGAAGTTATCTCACAGAGTCCTGGAAAACAACAAACACAGGAGCCCTTCACTACTCTTTCAGGAGGAAAGAAGTTATCTCACAGAGTCCTGGAAAACAACAAACACAGGAGCCCTTCACTGCTCTTTCAGGAGGAAAGAAGTTATCTCACAGAGTCCTGGAAAACAACAAACACAGGAGCCCTTCACTACTCTTTCAGGAGGAAAGAAGTTATCTCACAGAGTCCTGGAAAACAACAAACACAGGAGCCCTTCACTACTCTTTCAGGAGGAAAGAAGTTATCTCACAGAGTCCTGGAAAACAACAAACACAGGAGCCCTTCACTACTCTTTCAGGAGGAAAGAAGGTAAACACCAATACCTCAGCACCCAGGAGTGTCTCTAACTCTAGTAAATTATTTAGTATATCTAAAACAGTTAGTATCAACCCCACAGGAAAACACAAGGTAAAGGGGAAATGAGGAAAACAACAGTTGGTATCAACCCCACAGAAAATTAATAAAATGCTTTGGAAAAAAGAAAGGTTTTAAGCTGCTTTTTGAAAGTGTCTAGCGTGTTTGCCTCCCTAATATTAATGGGTAATGTGTTCCATAATTTTGGGGCGTAGTTGACAAAGGCTGCATCGCCAATCTTCTTATGACTGCTTCTGATGACCTGTAATAGACCTGTATCTATTACAGGTCACCAGAACTCTTTCAGGAGGAAAGAAGTTATCTCACAGAGTCCTGGAAAACAACAAACAGGAGCCCTTCACTACTCTTTCAGGAGGAAAGAAGTTATCTCACAGAGTCCTGGAAAACAACAAACACAGGAGCCCTTCACTACTCTTTCAGGAGGAAAGAAGGTAAACACCAATACCTCCTGTATCTGATGATCGCAGTGTTCTAGCTGGTGTGTAGTTAGTAAGAGAGTTAGCAATGTAGCCAGGTCCTTGTCCATTTAGAGCTTTGTATGTAAGGAGGAGGACCTTGAAGTCAATTCTAAAGGTACCAGGAAGCCAGTGTAAAGAAGCTAGGACAGGACTAATGTGTTCTCTCCTTTTAGTTTTGGTTAATAGTCGAGCTGCAGAGTTTTGAATGTGCTGGAGTTTTTCAGTTGTTTTCTTGGGAAGACCAGCAAGAAGTGAATTACAGTAGTCTAGCCGGCTTGATATGAAAGCATGAATTAGCTTCTCGGCATCATTTTGGTTTATGAATGGTGGCACCTTTGCTATGTTCCTGAGGTGAAAGAAAGCTGTTTTGGTGACTTTGTTAATGTGGGAGTTAAAATTCAAATCTGAGTCCAGGATGACACAGAGATGATCACCTCAGGTTTAATCCAGCGGGTTAAACCTCCCAGATTCTTCGTTAGCATCTCTCTTTTTGATTTAGGGCCGATAAGTAGGACTTCAGTTTTGTCCTCATTTAATTTTAGAAAGTTATCGTTCATCCATTTGTTTATTGCCAATAAACAGTTGGTAATGGAGTTTATGGCTGTCGAATCGTTAGGTTCAGCGGATATATACAATTGTGTGTCGTCCGCGTAGCTATGAAAATCTATACTATATTCTTTGATGATGTCACCGAGTGGTAACATATAAAGAGAAAAAAGTAATGGACCTAAGCAGCTCCCTTGTGCAACCCCATAGCAGCTTTCATGTTTCTCAGACATATGGTCTCCTAGACTAACATAAAACTTCCTTCCTCTGATATATGTTTTGATCCAGTTCAATACACAGTCAGATAACCCAATAAGCTTTTCAAGTCTATTGATTAAGATGTCGTGATCAATGGTATCAAAAGCCGCACTAAGATCTAACAGGATAAGTATACAGACTTTATTTGCATCAGAGTTTAGTCTGAGGTCGCTAATTATTTTGGTGAGAGCGGTTTCAGTACTGTGATATTTTCTGAAACCTGACTGAAAGACTTCCAAGATGTTATTTTCTTCGAGAAAGGAATTTAATTGGACTAATACTATCTTTTCCAGTACTTTACTAATAAATGGAAGATTTGATATCGGTCTATAGTTTGCTAGTGTACTGGTATCCAGTTTGGGTTTCTTTAATAGGGGCTTTACAACAGCTGTTTTGAAGGGATCTGGGAAAACGCCAGTTCTAAGGGATGTGTTTATAATGTCTAGGACCGGACCTGAGACACTATCAAACACTCGCTTAAAGAATGTGGTGGGAATAGGATCAATATCTGAGGTTGTAGAGTTACGTTCAATGACGGTTTTGGAAAGTTCACTTAGTGTGATAGATGTAAAAGTGCTCATGGTTACGTTGCAAGATCTACTGATGTCAATTTCACCTCCAGTAGTAGTGATACTAGCTCTGATCGAAGTTATTTTGTTCTTGAAGAACAGAGCAAGCTCTTCACATTTAGCTGCTGAGGATAGTGGGGGGTCAGGGACAGTGTTTAGAAGCCGGTCGATGGTAGAGAAAAGAACTCTGGAATTTCCGGCATTTTCTGTAATAATGTTGGAAAAATAATCTTTCCTTGCTAGACGGATGGTTTTGTTATAGGTCCTTAGTGCATCTTTGTAGATATCGTGGTGGATAGTGGTCTTTGTTTTTCTCCATTTTCTCTCTGCTACGCGACATTTTCTTTTTTTTTCACTAACATTTTTATTTCTCAGCCATGGGGAGGTCCTGCTTGTAAACTTCTTTTTTGTTTTAATTGGGGCTACAGAGTCTAACACAGATGATAGTGCATTATTGAGGTTCTCTACCATTTCATTCAGAGAGCAGTCATGACTAGTTGGCTCATATAGAGCAAACTGCTCAGAAAATCTCACTGTAGCTTCATCGTCTAGATGTCTTTTATGGACTAAAAATTCTTTTGTGGTTTTCGTCAAGATGATTTCCACATCAAAAAGTATACAATGATGGTCAGAGAGGGGTAGATCAGTTATTGAAAAATTGTTGATGTTTAGTCCAGTTGTTATTACTAGATCTAGTGTGTTTCCGTGCTGGTGTGTTGGATCTGTTATGTGTTGAGTTAGATCGAAACTGTCAACGAGATTTAAAAACTCAATAGTCTCTAGGTCTCCATTCAGGACTATTTTGTCGTATCTGGTGACACATAGTGATAATAGTTCAGAGAATTCTTGTATGAATATTGGCGAGTGCTTGTGTGGCCGATATATAATGACAAACAGTACTGATTCGGTTTTGAGCTCTATAGCAAGATATTCTATTGATGTAAATTCACCTAGCTCAGTGATTTTGAACAACAGATGAGAAATGAGAAAATAGCTGCGATTCCTCCACCTCTTTTTGATTTCCTAGAAACTTGATGGAAGCTGTAATTAGGCGGACACGCTTCTATCAAAATTGCTGTTGCTGTGTCATCGTTTAGCCAAGTTTCTGTTAGACAGATACAATCTAAGTTGTTTTCTTTAACCAGATCGTTAACTATAAAGGTTTTGTTATTTAGTGATCTAACATTTAGAAGGGCCAGTTTCATCTGTGGGGTGTTAACAGGTAAAACAGTGGGAGATATGTTTGTAGGAAGAACATGGATAGTTTTCAACCTTCTAGAGCGAGTTTTAGGTTTATAACCATGCATTTTACCATGCCATTTGCTGTTTATGATGACCGGTATGTTTGATGAAATAGCATGGTGGCTGTCCTATCGTTGATTTTCTTCGGGCTGAAAGTCCATATCACTGAGTTCAAAGTGGTTTATCACAGGGGAGTTCCCTGGGGTGGTGAGGGTCTGTGCAGGGCCCGTGTCCTTGGAGGAGGCTATTTGAATGTTCTGTTCTGTTCCATGGGAGGAGGTTTGGGATGTGTCAGTCTTAGGCACAGCAGGGATAGGGAGTGAGGCTTAATTTTGGCTGTTTGAGGTCCTCAAGAGTGCGTGGCTGATGTTTGTGCTTATTGCTTCCGTTTCACAGAATTTTCTATTGGGATCAATGGAATCTTTACAATACATATAATTATAATACTCACTACAATACAAACAATACAAAACAATACAACACACATAAAGAAACACACACACCCTTCTCCTGTAGTCCAGATGTTCTGGGCTCTACTGTCTTTCTCTCTCCCTCTCTGTTTTATGGTCCTTGTCTAATGGCAGCGGGCACAGAGCCACATCAGCCCGTCAGGATGCCCTCTTAGGGGCACTAAAACCACCATGGCATGGCAAAGCCACTGCCATCTGCTACTTCCTGCTCTGCACTGAGGCTCTGCACTGTCTTACCAGCAGCCAAAAGCACTGGACCGTGAGTGTGCATGTTCTTGTGTGTGTGTGAGTGTGTGTGTGTGTGTGTGTGTGTGTGTGTGTGTGTGTGCGTGTGTGTCTGTGTGTGTGTGTCTGTGTGTCTGTGTGTCTGTGTACGTGTGCGTGTGTGTGTGTGTCTCCAGATATTGATAGATGAGAGTTGAGCTCGATGACAGATACATATGCTGAAGACCTCATGAGGAAAGAAAGATAGAGAGAGAGAAAGAGAGATTGGGTGTGTCTGTGTTTGCGTGTGAGACGCGGTTGTGTGTACATGTGTTTGTGTCCCTGACAGGCCATGTTTTACTGTGTGTGTGTGTGTGTCTATTCCAACCATAATGGTGCATTTCCTCCTGGACCACACCGCTGATCTGAACTGATGGAATAATATAATGGCTCTGGCATAATTTCATCAGGCCTCAGATCGGCGTTCCGTGATCGTTTGAGAGGATTACTCATCACGATAGTCGTCAGGAGACCACCGCCCCGCTTCGAGTCAGTCGATACGGGAATTTCATTCTGATCCTAATGACTGCACCAGTCAGCAGCAAAATTGAATCTTGTCGCTTCATGTGTTTCTCATAAAAATATTTTACGTATTTAATATATCTCTGTGCTGTCATTCACATTGCCATTCTTGCTGGAGTTAATTAACCAACTGATGGTGTGGCTTTTAGTTTGTGTGTGCGTGTGTGTGTGTGGGTGTGTGTGTGCGTGTGTGTGTGTGAGTTTGAGTGTGTCTGTAAGTGTAGGATGAGCTGGACAGTACTCTATGCCCTGATGGAGAAAGTGCCCACAGGGGATGATGGGTAATGGCAGCCGTATTTTATTTTCACATTTCTCAGCTGATGAAGTTTCATGGCTGCTCTTATAGATTAGTCACTGAAGGGAGGAAGCTCAAGCAGGAGTATGAAAGGAACATCACCACTGAGACTCTGCAGTCATTTACCACAGCCTGTAAAATGAATGGATGGGTTTGAATGGAGAGAAAATAAGCCAGATTGGTGCTCTTTCCTGATGGGCCTTATGTTGACTCCTGCTGCAGTCACTTATACAGGCTGTAGACTCTAACATCAACAGTATTAAAGCTACAACAATAACAACAATGTAAAGTGTATATTCTCAGATGTAATGCATTGTACATTCCTACTGTTAGTATATTTACATCTTTATAGTTGTGTTTGAAGTAAATCTCTATCTCTCCATCAATATTTGCCGAGTCTGATCAATCTTGTTCAGCTCTGCTTCCCTATCACTGCAGTTGTTAAATTAAGCCGTCCAGGCTGTTTCTGTGTCATTTATGCCAGAGATTCTGACATTACTGTCATTCCATCAAAATCCATGTGTAAATGACTTTGTAGTCATGGCAATCATGGGTTAATTTAGCTTGAATGATGGGGAGCCACAGCATGTGGCAGTTTTGGCGTCCCACTCCATACGTGTGTCCAGCATCCACGAGGACCCAGGCTAGTGTGGCCTAAGGTCATCTCTAAGGTCAGCCCACCCTCCATCCCTCTCCCCCAGTCATGGCACAAAGATAAATCTAAAAGTAACATGGAAGTATCTATAGTAACAATCCCCAAAGAGCTTGTCAGGTTCTTGAGTCAGATTACAGAAGCAGTTCTCAATAGCAAGCGGTCCTTATTGAACCAGCTGCTCTCGCCGTGTAAGATTCCATGTTCTCATTCAGCATTCATGGATGTCTGAATGGAGTGAAAGTGGGAATCACCTGACAGTCATTACCACCTAAGTCCTCCAAAGGGAGCGACCACAGCGCTTGGGCGCATCAATGTCAGCGACAGCATGAACTCATTTAGAGTAGAGATGTATGGTGTGACTGACACCATCTCAGACTGAGAGGAACCTGTTGATTTATGTTTGGTGCTGATTAACAAGAGAGCACACACACTCAAAACGGCACTGGCTTTCTATACATATTTTATTAGGCTTTGACGTTTACAAGTGTTTGTCCTTCACCTCCTCCTTGTCATCAACGCTTAATAGCAGACAAATATGATGGTTTATGTCAGAACCTTCTTGATGCAGATGCCCCTAGGTACGCTCAACCATTCCTCCATTCCTGTTAAAGGTTAAAGGTCCAAAGCTGCTTAGGTGTTAAATGTGTTAATGAGTTTAATGTGTTAGAATTTGTTTATGAGTTAAAGGTGAAAAAAGGTGTTTTCCACTTCTGCCACAGCAAGTGTTGTTAGTGCAATTTCTGAATATATGCTACAGAAATAGACACAAATTGAACAGAACATTGAATGGTACGGTAAAACATACAGCCTTGCCTTCTCAGATTCACCTCATTGTGCACTACAGGTTCCTGTGTTGGAACATGGAAAATCTCTTCGTCCTCCAGTAACTGACTGTGGGCCTCATTTATAAAACATTTATTTAAGCACAGATTTGATCTTAGAGTGTTCGCACGATCAAATCCACGTCAAAGTACAGATTTATAAAAAAAACATCTTTGACGTGGCAAAGTACTTATCTCCACGTCAGATTGCAACTTGGCGTAAGCATATTTCCTTGTGGCAATACTGGAGTACTGCAGGGATTCGGAACACTCAGAGCGCCGATACGCAGTTCCCTATCGCAGTTGGACTGCGATATAACAGATGGGACATGACGTAGTCACGGAACCAATCGAAGCACTATTAATTCACGCCGGAAGGCTGAGATTCGTCCAATCCCTCTCCTGAGCCCGCCCCCTCAGGAGCCTTTAAGTAGGGATGGCCACGGTCGAATCAGTCTCTTAAGAAACTTCGCTTCGAAGTGGTCAATCCAGACACTTTTCTACACTCTGCTAAGTTAAACTTTGTGTGCTTTTACCCTCACTAGCTCTGAGTGCTGCAAGTTTGACTTACTATTAAGAAAGTCGAGTCGCTATCCTAGCTAGTTAGCTGGCTAGGTCCCTGACTAGCATGCTAGCTTCTTGCTACCCAACGTTCAGTTGTGATAGTGTGCTCTTGAAATTAACTTTCTTTCTCATTTCAGATAATGTCCAGGCAGGCTTACCCCGACTGCGGGCACGCCAGAGACAAGGGCAACCGCCACCGCCGTTGCGTGGTCTGCCTTGGCAGGGCCCACACGGAGGCGGCTCTCAATGGCGACGACCCGGCCTGCAACATCTGTGCTAGCATGACGCTAGCAAGGGCCACCAAGCGTCTAGCGTACTGGGAACGCTCAGACGCTAAGAAGGCGACACCAGCTCCGTCCGGGGAGATTCCCCCTGTAGGACTGTGCGCTCCTTCGGCCCCAGGCAGCGTGGTGTCAGGCAACCGCTGTTTAGCCGCAGCCGCACCCGCTAGCCTCTCCCCGTCTCCCTCACCCGCTAGCCTGGTGGCCGCGGACCACGAGGCGGTGGAGCTACCTCCTGGGTGCGAGGACCAGCCCGTGTCAGAGCTGGACTTCGGCCTGGACAGCGAGAGTCTGTTCGACTTCTCGGACGAGGAGGAGATTAAGCTAGAAATGGATGTGAAGCCGCGGGCAACCTCTCCCCCGGCTACATCCAGGACCTTGGGCCAGCAGCTCCATGAGGTGGCGCTGAGGGCGGCGAGCCACCTCGGTCTCCCCCTCCCAGCGTGCAGGCTTCGCTGCTGGATGGGGAGTTCTACGCTGGCCCATCCGTAGAATTCCTACAGCAGTTGTTTGATGAGAGGAAGGTGGCTTCCACTCTCAAGGTATACCTGGCGGCCATCTCAGCCTGCCATGCAGGCATCAATGGCAATTCCCCGGGCAGCCATCCGCTAGCGTCACGCTTTATGGCTGGAGTGAGACGTCTCAGGGTGCCTGACAGGCGCCTCATACCCTCATGGGATCTGCTGGTTGGGTTACGTGCTCTCACAGGGCCTCCATTTGAGCCCCCGGAGACGTTGGACATAAAATGTGTCTCTTTAAAGACCGCACTGTTACTGGCATTGGCGTCAGCAAAGCGCGTTGGTGACATGCAAGCCCTATCCGTCAGCCCATCGTGCCTTCAGTTCTCGATCGCTGGGGACAAAGTGGTTATGCGACCTAATGCTGCTTACACACCTAAAGTGGTGGCAACCCCATTCCGCAATCAGGTGATTGAGTTGGCAGTATTCTCGCCTCCTCCTTTTGCGTCAGCAGAGGAGGAACGTTTGAATAAGCTTTGCCCAGTACGCGATCTTCGCTGTTATGTAGAGCGCACTGGGGCATTCAGACAATCGGATCAGCTGTTTGTATGCTTTGGCGCACGAGCAAAGGGCAGATCTCTGTCAAAACCGAGCCTCTCCCGTTGGATAGTAGAGGCTATCGTGTTGTCATATACGAGTTTGTCTTTAGATTCCCCGGAGAAGTTGCATGCGCACTCTACGCGGGGGGTCTCTTCTTCCTGGGCCTTACTGAGAGGAGTCTCAGTGGAAGAAATTTGTAAAGCTGCAAGCTGGAGTTCTCGCCACACTTTCATTAGATTCTATATGTTAGATGTGGCCGAACCTAGTTTTTTACATGGTGTTCTACAGGCAGGCGATCTTTGAATCCCCGGGCCTGAGAATGGTAAAGTGATGTATGTGTTCATCAGCGTCTATGTGTTACGATGCGAATTAACCATTCTAGGGTTTTTTTCCTATGGGCGGGGGATCGCTGATCCCCTTGGCCTATGTACAAAGGGAGTGCCCTGTAATGTTCACCACCAGCTGCTGTATGAACCTCTAGGAGGGCAAAAGCAATATATAAGTTGGTGTGTGTGTTGGCTGCCACTGTATTATCACGCGTGAGGATATGCGGTCCCATCTGTTATATCGCAGTCCAACTGCGATAGGGAACGTCTCGGTTACTTACGTAACCTCGGTTCCCTAAGCAGGGACCAGATATAACAAGAGTTGCGTGTACAGTGTTGCTCTTGGATTAGGTTTTCTACGCTCAGTTACTTTTCCAAGACTGATTCGACCGTGGCCATTCCTACTTAAAGGCTCCTGAGGGGGCGGGCTCAGGAGAGGGATTGGACGAATCTCAGCCTTCCGGCGTGAATGAATAGTGCTTCGATTGGTTTCGTGACTACGTCATGTCCCATCTGTTATATCTGGTCCCTGCTTAGGGAACCGAGGTTACGTAAGTAACCGAGACGTTTTATCATCGTCACCACCACCATCACCATTAGGGCTAATGGTGAAAGGCCAAATTAGTCATCAGCACTGTCCTTAGGACAAAAACGCGTGTAAAATATTTCAATCTATAGCCTATAAAAAGTCTGATAGTGTCTTAGTTTTCAGTAGGAGATATGGCTGCATTGGCGTTGTTAGAGGATATTGCCAACCGCGCAATAAGGAGAGAAAGGGTTTTTTGTGATTGCGCAGACTTTTGGCATAGGATGATGCATGGCTGATAAGCAGGTACCGCTTGAAGAACGGCTCTGTTAGAGCTTTGTGCCCAAATGGGCCCTCATCTACAGAGACACACCAGATGCAACCAGGCCATACCCGTTCAGGTACAGGTTTTGTCTGTTCTTGGGTTCCTGGTTACAGGAACGTTCCAACGAGAAATTGGAGACCAGTCGGGTATATCCCAGTCAATATTAAGCAGAATTTTGCCCGATGTTCTTCTCGGTATTATCCGTCTATGCCTGTAATTTAGATTTCCATACAGTGCCCAGGAACAGCAAAATGTGATTTCCTGCGTAAAACAGGGTTCCCCATGGCTTCTCACCCCAATTGCTCACACTCAGACAGCCGAGGAAGCCCACTCAATACAGCACATGCTCGTGCGCGGTCGGTAGTGGAGCGCAGCATAGGCATGCTGAAGGGAAGGTGGCGATGTTTGGATGCATCGGGAGGGACACTGCTATATGACTCCGAAAAGGTTTGCCAGATCATCCTAGCCTGTTGTGTGCTACACAACATCTGTCTAAGCCATGGCATAGAGCTAGGAGAAGATGAAATGCGCATGGACCAAGATGATCACCCTCCCATCCCAGCTGGCTGGAACACGCACATCACTGCGCTGAGAAGACGGGAGCTGATTCACCAACTATACCATCAGGTAAATCATGTTGATGAGAATAAATGCACACATGTTCACATTTTCTTCAGAATGTTTTATTTAGGCACGTTTGTTCAAAGAACCCGCAATAGCGAACAGAGTTTGGTTTATTTGAACCAGAGCATGCCGCACTTCCCGAAGTTCGGCAACAACCTCACTAACAGACTCATTCAAGTCCCCTTGTGTCTGCAGGACGCATGGCCGGATTAACCATATGGGCAACTGGGCAACTGCCCAGGGGCACCAAGACTCCAGGGGCACCAAGCAACCGATGTATTTTTTATTTTTTTTTCATTCTGACCCCGTCAGCACAATTTGACGTTCCAAACACAATGCACAAACCCAGCGAAAGAGGCACCAACAGAACGATCAAGATGAAGCGGCAGCAACTTAGCGGTAATGCAGAACGACAGTTGAAAAAAGATAAAGAGTGTAGAAATGCGGCCACTTTTAAAAAAAAAATGCGCTTGCAAAGGTTTGAACAGTGTAAATCTGTGTTTTTCAGAAGGCAAAGTGTGTGTGTGCGTGCTGTCTGCTCCCAATGGTTCTGAAATGATAGTTTGTTAGTAGACTCACTGCGCTTGCAAAGGTTTGAACAGTGTACGTGTGTGTCACTAATTGCATAACCTCGCCGATGTTTTTGATAGCCGTCATCACTTCTTGTTAGCTATTTAAGTTTTGGAAAGCTTTGTGAACTGCAATGCTTATTTGCGGTGCTGTGAGTTGGTTTAATGATAACTTAATCCAACTAACGTTGGATTGCTTTTTGTAATGTCAGATTTCATTGTTTGGTGTGCTACCTAATTGCAATGAAGATTGATAACTATACTATTCATTGTTAAGAAAGTGCTATTAATGTCCCCATATACTGGTTGAAAGACGTAGGCTACTTGGCAGGCTTCTGACTTGTTTTTGGGCAAGTTCGATTAAATAAATAAAGCTTGATTTGTTTGTACATGTGCTCATGTTCTCTTTTTCTGTGTAGATTATAGCAGATTTAAGTCTGTATATCCTACTTAAGTACGTGGCACGGTGGCTCAGGTGCTTGCACTGCCGCCTCACAGCAAGAAGGTCATGGGTTTGATTCCCGCATGGGGCGCTGTTGGCTCTGGGGGGCAGGTCCTTCCCAGACCTTCAGTGCTCAGGTGGGCTATCTCCCGGGTCTTTCTGTGTGGAGTTTGCATGTTCTCCCCGTGTTCACAAGGGGTTTCCTCCAATAAGAACCCCAACAGGAAAAACATGCAAAAACAGAACATTCTCCTGTCCGTCCGTGACCGAGACGGACGGTTCACTTGGTCCCCGGGCGCTGAGAAGCTGCCCACTGCTCCTGGAGGGTCCTGGAGGAAGGATGGTCCGGGATGGGTCAAATGCAGAGCGTACATTTCACAGCGACCTCAGGCCTGCGTGTGTTTGTGTGTGTGTGTCCTGTGTCGCCTCCATAAATACACGTGTGTGTTGCAGTGTGCCGCTTGTGGCAATAAAAGAACTGACTGAAGTCAGCCTTGTTTGTTTGTTTGTTTGTTTGTTTGTAAGAACCAAAAGTAAAAGTATAAACTTTCTTATGATTTAGACGAATAATATACCTGTTTTTCATTTCATTTCATTAAGGTCAACAAAAGATAAAACAATAGTTCTGCACTGTATTAAGTTATGATTTCTAATAACATAAGTTCACATTAAACATAATTTACAGCATATGCATTAATTACTTTGGCAAGTTAGCTGTGATATGACTTGCTCCCAGTGCATTATTCCTTACATAGGTTACATCAATGTATGGAAAATGTAGTGGAGCAGTATTAAGCAAAAAGTATGTATAAAAAAACAATCAAGTAAAGTACAGATACTCAGAAATAATACTTGAGTACAGTAAGAAAGTATTTCTACTCAAGGACCAATACACCCCGGTGGATAGGTATGGTTTGTGTTCTGCGGGGTGGGGGTAGGTGGGCACCAGAGAGTCACTGTTGCCCAGGGGCACCATGAAGTCTTAATACGGGCATGGCAGGACGGCCTCGGATAATACCCTATCATGATGGGTGGAGCAGGTAGCTGGTAAAGGCCGGCGAACCCTGATGCAAGACCGGCCGAAGAGGAAGCTGGTTATGGCCGGCGAGGCCCCGATGCTGGTGCCGCAGATGCGGCTTCTGGTGCTGCTCGTGCCGCAGGTGCGGCTGCTGGTGCTTCGGAGACGTGTCTACTACCATGTCACGTACTTTGCTTTTGCCGTTGCGCCATCAGACAGGCTTCTGAACAATGTTTTGGCCCGCATCTGCACCTCCATCACTATAATTCTTCTTTTTACGTGTTTCCTTCTTGCTTGCCATTGTCCCAGAGAGTTTGTGCTTTAAGAATGCGCTCAATGTATATGGTAATTCAATTAAGTAGGGGCCATTTTTCTACAGGCCATTATGGAAGGGTGTTATTCATGAAGCCGATTGGCGAATGCTGGGCCCTTCAGTGAAATGATTCATGATTGGCCATTGTGGCTTTTATAGGCTCTGCTGTCATGAGCGAATCACTTCATTCTGAGTGAAAATTACTTTCTGTCTCTGACTGGCGCCCAGACCACTGAGAGAAAAAGGTGTTATGGGTGAAAGATGGTGAGATAGGTGAAGGCTTTATTGCTGGTCTGGGAGGATGTGGTTGAGGAAAAAAGTCCTTTCAGGGTTTCAGAAATGTTCAGAAACTAAAGATGCTCTTTAAAATTGTTTTGGATCCAGCTAAGGTTTAGATGGTTGAGATTCTTCTTGGTTGCTGAAAGTGTTTAGACAAAAGTATTACTAGTAATCGCGGCCTGATGAGATGATTCATGCCAAATGGTCGGCTGCTTCTCAGTGTTAGGTGTGGTCTTGGTTGAACAAATGACATCAGTCCTCTTAAAATCCTTGTGCATCCATACACTAAATGTACTGTCTACATTCAGTTTAACTGCCACTATGTGTGTGTTGATGTGTGTGTGCTCGTCCACTGGTGGTGCCTATGTGTATGTTGATGTGTGTGTGCTCATCCACTGGGGGTGCCTATGTGTGTGTTGATGTGTGTGTGCTCATCCGCTGGGGGTGCTTGTGTGATTTTGGAGAAGCTTTGAACCCTCTGGTTGTGGACCTAAACTTTCCAGACCAATGTAGAACTGTAGAAAGAAGGGGATGAAATCATGAAGTAGAGACCTACTACAAGTACAAATGAAGACAGCCTCTATCCTTAAACTAGTATGGACACATGCAGAAACAAACACATAAACATGCACAAATGCAGATGTACGCACGCGCACACACACACACACACACACACACACACACCAGAGTCAGAAATGGCTTGAGGCAGCCCATTTTCTCATTTCTTCTCTGCCCAGTTTGGGGGGGTCTCTATCCTCGTCTCTAACATTTGAAAATTTGTGACAGAGATAAAGAGACAATGTGGGCGTAATGTTGAAATGTGGGTGTCAACAGCACAGGAAATCACGCTGGTGTGTCACAACCCACCATTTCACTTCTATCACCTATCATCATGTTTGATGTGTGTGTGTGTGTTTGCATGTGACCCCATGCAGGGATCATTTAACACAGGGGTTTTCAACCGGGGGTCCGCGGCCCCCTGGTGGTCCGCGACAGCATCGCAGGGGGTCCGCGACATGATGAGTCTATGTTTATCAGTTCACCATTGATTTTTTTAATTTTTTATAAATTCGCTTTGATATTTCAACACATTTCCAGATTACTGTTGAATATCGTGAAAAATAAAACAAGCTGATAATAATATAAAGGAGATTCACGCTGACAGAATGTAGCCTTGCACCTATCCAGTCTATGGTAGCCTGTGCTTTGCTAATGTTAATGCATTGCGTCCCTAACGTCACGCGCATATTATTCATAACGTACAGTCTCGCGCGCAAAGTTGACAAGCATCTGCATAGCCTACGTGTACTTTTGAAGTTTAGTCGAAAAAGTAATACTTTTGGTGAAGGACTGGTTATCTACTGTCCTTAGCTAACATTTCGTTCTAAGGTCGAGTTAGCTGGTCAGAAGCACCAATGGATCGGTTTTTAGTGAGGAGAGTGACAGAGGGACAGGCTGCCACGACAGAGGGACAGGCTTCCAACAAAGCTACACGTTCACAGGATACAGGGAAACAAATTCAAAAAAGAAAAAGAAAACACAATGAGGAATACATCAAATAGCCTACGGATTTACAGTGACGACAGACAGAGCAGGAGAGGAGGTAGGCTACCAATGTGTTTTGTGTGATCAACATTACTGTCAACTGAAGCCATAAATCTGTCGAAACTATTGCGGCATATGGAGACGCATCATGCTACGCATCATGCATTAGGACGTTATTCGTCCCGCTCTCATTGGGAATGAATGGAGACGATGTCCCGTCTGTCGAGCAACGAACCGTCGACGCCTCCCTTCCAAAGTTGACGAATCTTTAACTCTATGCAAATGCAGACCAGGCGGTAACCAATCAGTTTGACGTGTGTGAGAATTGGCAGCTGAAGTTGTGCAGATGGGCGGGAGTAATCAAAAAAATCAAAGCAAGATGGCGGAGTCTTGGGATTCTGTTACTGGGAAATATTTTATGTGAATAAAGGTGAATACAGGTGTTTACACGACTTTTATATATCTACATCGACTCGGTTTGTTGTTTATATACTACACGAACACTGTCAGGGCAAACAGAATATTGTAGGTCTTATCTGAAGCTCGCGACCATGATTGTTAGCTTGCTGCTAACACTTTAATTGAGGATCAATGTAGAAGCTAGCTGGTTTGTAACCTGTAGCCTCATCGGTGCGTTTTGCCTCTGGTATGTGTGATATCGTGATTTAACTGGCTGATATAAATGAATCAGAGAACACAAATGTATAAAGGAATACATTTAATGGATAAGTAAATGAATCAGAGCACGAGTGACAGCCGCAACATCTATCATATTTTCATGACTTCAGAAGCTAATCTGCTTTATTAACGCTGCACTGCAACCGAACTTGCTACTTAACAGAGAAACGTCTCGGTTACTTACGTATCCTCGGTTCCTTAAGCAGGAAGCAGATATAACACAATGGTACATGACGTCAAGTCATGGCTACAAATCGAAGCATTTATCTATTCACGCCTGAAAGGGCGCGAGATCTGTCAGCGCACGCTCCTGGCCCCGCCTTCCAGGAGCTCTATAATATCATTACGCGCCCTCAGATCTTCCTCGGAAAGAAACTGAGCAAGACAATCAATCCAAGGTAACACTGTACACGCCAACCTTGTTATATCTGGTTCCTGCTTAAGGAACCGAGGTTACGTAAGTAACCGAGACGTTCCTTATCGCAGTTCACTGCGATATAACACAATGGGACCCTATACATTCCCGCGTGATAATACAGTGGCAGCCAATTACACACACCAGCTCTACTGAAGCCTTTGCCCTCATAGAGGTTCATACGGCCGCTGGCGGTGAACATATTAACAGGGCAACCTTTGTCATAGGCGGCAAGGATCGCGATCCTGCGCCTGTAGGAAACCACCCTGGAGTGTTTCATGTGCAACAAACATGTAGACACCGATGAACACACTTATCATATACATCGTTCTCAGGTCAGGGGATTCAGAGATCGCTTGCCTGCAGAACACCATGAATTTAACAGGGCCACCTTTATCATAGGCGACAGGGATCCGTGATCCTGCGCCCGTAAGAAAACCCTGGGATGTTTCATGTGCAACATAACATGTAGACACTAATGAACACACTTATCATATCTATCGTTCTCAGGCCAAGGGATTCAGAGATCGCTTGCCCGCAGAACGCTATGAAGAAAACTAGGTTCAGCCACATCTAACATATAGAATCTAATGAAAGTGTGGCGAGAACTCCAGCTTGCAGCTTTGCAAATATCTTCCACTGAGACGCCCTTTAGTAAGGCCCAGGAAGACGAGACCCCCCGCGTAGAGTGCGCATGCAACTTCTCCGGGGGATCTAAAGACAAGCTCTTATAAGACAACACGATAGCCTCTAATATCCAACGGGAGAGGCTCGGTTTTGATAGAGGTCTGCCTTTTGCGCGTGCACCGAAGCACACGAATAGCTGATCTGACTGTCTGAAAGCTCTAGTGCGCTCTGCGTAACAGCGGAGAGCGCGCACTGGACAGAGCTTATTCAAACGTTCCTCCTCTGCTGACGCAAAAGGAGGAGGCGAGAAAACTGCTAATTCAATCACCTGATTGCGGAATGGGGTTACCACCACTTTAGGTGTGTAAGCAGCATTAGGTCGCATAACCACTCTGTCACCAGCGATCGAGAACTGAAGGCACGATGGACTGACTGACAGGGCTTGCATGTCACCAACGCGTTTTGCTGACGTTAACGCCAGCAGCAGCGCGGTCTTTAAAGAGACAAACTTTATGTCCACTGTCTCCAGGGGCTCGAACGGAGGCCCCGTGAGAGCACGTAACACCACTAGCAGATCCCAAGAGGGTATGAGGTGTAGGTGGTCTAACCATAGACTACATTACCCAGAGGTCCCTTATCACCTTTCATTCCTTATCTACCTTTCATTGACTCTTTATTGGCCGCAACCAAGGTCATAAAACTGGTGACGCGTTTTTGCCCTTTATCACCGCGGCAAACCCAAAACTCGTTCTCTCTCGTTTGGTTTTCGCTGCAGTGAAGTCCATCCATCATATAGAGACACCCCTCCCTGCAGATGACCCTTCATCAGGACAAAGGACGACACGACGACTCATAGCTTATAGGACTTCTGATCAAAGTCCTAATCTATTTGAAATCGCTAGTTAAAAACCTGAGTATATCGATATAATACGCTGCAGCCCCGCAGTTTAATTGAATAGGAGAAGGCGACCGGATCCCTCCTCCCTGCTATTCAAATCGACGGAAAGAATTCTTCATCCCCTTCACGACTCACCCCGACCCTCACCAGGCCGTACCAGAGTCCAGTCGACGGACTGATTAAGAAGGAAGAAATCCCGGCATTTCCAGAAGCCTGCGTTCCACGCTGCTCCAAGGAAACCCGCAGAAAACATCTTGGTCGCCACGCAAGAGCGATCGAAGTAAGGCTGATATCTGGGCAGAATTTAGTTTTACATGTATGTTTTAATCTGTGTGATAAGCTTTGTTATTTGATTTCGTTTAAGATCTAAATGCAAACTGTAATTTCACAAGCTATCCGGACTTTGACCGTTAATAATCTTGCTTAGTTCTTTTGCTAGTTAATTAGATAGGATTGTGCATGCACTATCTCTCTATCTCTTTCTCTCTCTCTCTAACTCCCTTTTGCATCACCACACAAACATATACACGCACACATTGCAATCTCAGTGTTGTCGAAGATCGTAGTATTTGAATTAAGGCCCAACCAGGATTTGTCCTTAAGGCAAAATCCTTTGTTCTAGGCAATCCATACTCGTGTACCTCCCCCCAACTAAAGTTGCGCCTAAGCAAACTAAAGTTTCCTGCCTCGGACCCGCAGCCGCATCCGGTGACTGTTCTAACTCTAGTTGAAGCCGGAGACACGATTGACTTCGCGCACAGAGCATCTCTCACCTGTGCGCTTGCGCATAGCCTTCCTCTCACTTCCCCCATCTCTCCATTGAGCGCGCGACCGCGTTTACTCGCAACTGCGCATACCCACACACGCACCCGCTCACACACGCACGCATCCGCTCACACACACATACACACACACACACAGACAGAGACGAGGAAGCCAACGCACTCTCCTCAGCCTTGCTGAAACAGCGTACCTCGTTTCACAACTCCACTTTGTGCCTTGCTCGTTTTGTTACTCCAGTGTATTGTGATTATACCTGATTTTATATTACTGTTAATCACCGTTTATTACTTTTAATAAATTGTTTATATTATACTTAAACAATTGTCCTGCCTGTTATTGTTCCAATATTACACTGAATGCCATTTTCCGCCAATCAAGTACTTCAAATGCCTTCACTTTTCTAGTTGTTTCATTAAGTGTTATAGACTGTGTAGTGATATTGTAGTACTTTAGTATTGTGATACCATGCATAGATTGTAGCATAGTGATACAACTAGAGCTTTCCATTGTTTAGTAATTTAATTATAAAATATTAAATACTAAATTTAATGATTATTAAATTTGATGAGACTGATTTAATTAACTTAATGTAATAACCCCGGTTTCACCTACAGAGGTGTCTCTCTGGCACCCTGAGCCGTCTCACCCCCGCCATAAAGCGTGACGCTAGCGGGTGACTGCCAGGAGAACTGCCATTAATGCCTGCGTGGCAGGCTGAAATGGCACCCATGTACACTTTGAGAGTAGAAGCCGCCTTCCCCTCATCAAACAACTGCTGTAGGAATTCTAGAATAACGCCCAGCGCGCAGTTAATGGGGTCGTGCTGACGCGCAGCACACCACCGCTCAAAACTGCGCCACTTCAGCGTATACAGAGCCCGTGTTGATACAGCTCGGGCACTCTGTATTGTAGCCACCACCGCGTCCGACAAGCCTGACGCTATGAGCCTGCACCTTTCAGGTGCCAGGCTCTGAGACGCCACCACTCCGGATGGGGGTGCCACACTGTCCTGTGCGCCTGCGTTAGGAGGTCTCTCCGTAGAGGCAGCTCCCAAGGCTGCTGCACTGACATATTGACCAGATCTGCCACCCACGGCTGGTTGGGCCAGTGGGGGGCTATCAATATCAATTCCCTGCCCTCGTCCGCAATCCTGCACAGCACCTGCTGGAGGAGCGGGATCGGGGGAAAAGCATATAGGGGTAGGGCTGGCCACTGGTGGCCCAGCGCGTCTATGCCTAGTGGGGGATCGTCGCCCCCTAGCGAGAACCAGAGCGGGCAGCAGGTGTTCTGCCTGTTCGCGAACAGGTCCACCTGCGCCTTGAAAAAACGCACCCAGATCTGACCTATCACTTGTGGGTGAAGGCACCAGTCTGCTGCTCGAGGATCGCCCCTCGATAACAGGTCCGCACCGTAGTTGAGGTGGCCTGGTATATGAACTGCCCTGAGGGACAGGACGTGCCTCGCTGCCCACAGGAGCAGGCGAGTCGCCCAATGGTATAATGACGGGGAGCGCACTCCGCCCTGGCGATTTATATACGCCAAGGTCGCAGTGTTGTCCGTCCTCACTAGTACATGCTGACCACTCAGCCTGGGCAGAAAGTGTTGTAGAGCTAGGACTACTGTTCGCAGCTCTAACACATTTATGTGAGACGCGGCTTCTGTCACAGACCAGAGACCGTTCACGCCTCTCCCTTCGCCGACAGCTCTCCAGCCTTTGGTGGAAGCGTCTGTGGTCACCACCACGCGACGCGACACTATGCCCATAGTGCCTGACGCGGCGAGAAACCAGGGGGTTCTCCAGATCGCTAGGGCTTTCCTGCATCTGGAGGACACCACTACTCTGCGATGCCTGTCTGTGACTTCGTTGAGCTTCATAGACAGGTACCATATTTGGAATGGCCGCATACGCAACATCCCCAACGGGAGCGCTATAGCGGCCGACGCCATCATTCCTAACAGGCGTTGGCAGCGCAGCGACGAGACTGACTGTCCCCGTCGGAACTGGCGCACGCATGTTTTGATGGCACTTATCCGTTCTTGAGACAGCCTGACCTCCATGGAGGTGGAGTCTAAGATCATACCCAGAAAATGCGTAACTTGCCTGGGGCCGAGAACGCTTTTTTCTCTGTTTACAACAAAACCCAGTCGATACAGGTGTGCCACCACTAGATGGCCATCCTGCACTGCTGCAGCTTTTGAATGGGAAGCAATTAACCAGTCGTCCAAATAATTGTAAACGCGTAAGCCGCAATGGGGCGATAGCTGCCTCTACACACTTTGTAAATACCCTCGGCGCTAGGGACAGGCCGAATGGGAGTGCGTTGAATTGGTACGCTATTCCTCCGAACGCAAACCTCAGATATTTCCGATGTCTGTGGTGGATCGGAATGTGGAAATAAGCGTCTTTTAAGTCTATCGTGACAAACCAATCGTTTGGCCTTATAAACTGCACAAGCCTGCGTGGGGTCAACATTCTGAACCGTAGCGGCATGAGTGCTTTGTTTAACACACGTAGATCTAATATAGGCCGATAATTCCCGTCTCTTTTTTGGTACGAGGAAGTAACGGCTGTAGAAGCCTGCATTCCTTTCCTTGAGAGGAACTCTGCTTATGGCCTTTTTTCTGAGCAGGGAGATTATTTCTTCCCGTAGGAAGTGAGACTGTTCTCGCTGTATCACAGACTGTATTACTCTGCTGAAAGGCGGAGGGGAACGGGCGAATTGCAGCACGTAACCCTTTGAGACCGTCTTTAGCACCCATGGTGACACTGCGCATGCGCGCCAACTTTCTGCACAACCAGGGAGGTTGTGCTCTGAGTTGAATTTGTCGGGGACTAACCCGCTCATGGTCAATGAGTCTAAGCCTAGATCTACACCCACTCCGCCTAGGGAGAGGGACGAGATCTGGGGCTGCCCCCTCATGTTTTCGAAAAAAATTTGGGGGTGCGATTGCACTGTGTGCATCGCGGGGGGAGTTGCACAAGCATGCCTGGGCACTGCGCCATCTGGGACAGGAGTTAGGACATATGATTGTGGTGCTTGTGAAAACCTGCTTACCGTGCTGGACATGATTTCCACATGTGAGCGACGGGCTGATTTCTTTGGAGGCGGTGTGGGCTCCACCGCTCCCCCCTGTGTGACGAGTGGCTGACTGTCACGGTCAGGAAGCCTGAGGTCTCCCTCTGCCTCGCCCCCGGCGGGCGGAGTGCTGCCGCGGAGCCTGGGCTGCGCCCTGGGCAGGGCACGCAGCTGGTTGTTGTGCTGCAGGCTGCGCTGGAGGGCGGAAGGGATGTCTCTGCCAGCCTCGCCCGGTGGATACCTTTGCTGGAGGCGCTGGCGAGCGGAACCCGCTTCTCTTCCGGCCCGGTGCGGGTGTGGTGTGTCCTGAGGAGGACGTCTCACCCGTGCCACTAGAGCGAGGCATCCAAGCCTGGAATACCTCTCTGCTCTTCTGCTGTTCTTCGAACTTGGCAGCCATTGTGACCACTGCCTCCCCGAAGGCGCCCTGGACAGAGACCGGGGCGTCGAGGAGTGGTGCTTTTTCTCTGTCTGACAGCTTAGCCAGTGATAGCCACAGAGACCTCTGGGTAGCCACCGCGGCACCCATCACCCTCCCCAGTGCCTGTGCCGTGCACCGAGTTAGTCTGAGCGACAGATCCGTCGCGCGACGGAGTTCTGCCACAGACGAGTGATCTTCCCCCAGCGACAAGGCAAGCTCAGTCAGGAGCTTTGCCTGGTAGCGCTGTAGCAATGCAGCCGTATTGGTCGTGCAGGCAGCCTGCCCTGCAGCCAAGTAGGACTTCTCCGCCAGCTGAGCCTGGTGTCTGCCCACCCGCGTGGGCAGGAGAGGCTTCTGGCCGAGACGCATCGTGGGGGATGCGGGCGAGAGGTAGCCCGCTACTGCATCCTCCACCTGCCCCGGATGGAACTGGTGCCGCCTCCTCGGCGTCTTTGCGCTTCCAGAACGCAAGGCGCCTGGTAGCCTTAGCTAGCGGGAGGCTAGCACAGATGGGACAGACAGGGGCTTCGCCCGAGAAGGCGCCCTCCGCGTGGTCCCTGCCTAGGCAGGTCACGCACCGACGGTGGCGGTCGCCCTTGGGACGGACGTGACCGCAGTCGGGGTAGTGTCTGGCCATCTTTTATCAATCTGAAAGTAGAGAAGAATGTTAAAACACAAGCACACTATCTGCAACGAACACGTTGTTAGCAAGCTAGCAGGCTAGTCAGAGACTTAGCCAGCCAGGCAGCAAGGATAGCAGCCACTACTTTCAAAATGAAATCAAGCCAATGAATTTCGTAGCGCCCTGAGCTAGTGAGGGTTAACGAACCCGATAACTCACCAACCCGTAGAGAGCAAAAAGCACACAAAACTCTTTTGACTGTGGTAGAGCGTTTGAGATACACTCAGAGATGTTCACTCCGTCTTGCGAAGTTTCAAAAGAGGAAGATCTGAGGGCGTGTAATGATATTATAGAGCTCCTGGAAGGCGGGGCCAGGAGCGCGCGCTGACAGATCTCGCGGCCTTTCAGGCGTGAATAGATAAATGCTTCGATTTGTAGCCATGACTTGACGTCATGTACCATTGTGTTATATCGCAGTGAACTGCGATAAGGAACTTGATTTTTCTGACAATGCCCCCTAGACGAAATACGTTTTCTTGAATGCCAAGCCTATTGAGTACATGCAACAGATGTTGCGTGATTTTTATATGACTTAAGTTCTGGATAAGTTGCCAGACAGAATTTCCAGAGCTTGCTGCAAATGCAATGAGGTGTCTTGCCCTTTCAAATACCTCTGTCGGAGCGGTTTTTCTACAATGTCGTACTTGAAGAATAAGTACAGGGCAAAGCTTGCACCAGAGAATGGTATGAGACTGTCGCTATCTACCATTTCGCCACGAATAGACCGGCTGTGTGGACTTCACCATGCCCAGATATTACACTGACAGGTCTCCCCTCTCTCCACGCGCGCTCACACGCACACAATCACACACGCGCGCGCGCGCGCAGGCACATCAGTGGGGTGATCTGGGGCTGCCCCCTCATGTTTTCGAAAAAAATTTGGGGGTGCGATTGCACTGTGTGCATCGCGGGGGGAGTTGCACAAGCATGCCTGGGCACTGCGCCATCTGGGACAGGAGTTAGGACATATGATTGTGGTGCTTGTGAAAACCTGCTTACCGTGCTGGACATGATTTCCACATGTGAGCGACGGGCTGATTTCTTTGGAGGCGGTGTGGGCTCCACCGCTCCCCCCTGTGTGACGAGTGGCTGACTGTCACGGTCAGGAAGCCTGAGGTCTCCCTCTGCCTCGCCCCCGGCGGGCGGAGTGCTGCCGCGGAGCCTGGGCTGCGCCCTGGGCAGGGCACGCAGCTGGTTGTTGTGCTGCAGGCTGCGCTGGAGGGCGGAAGGGATGTCTCTGCCAGCCTCGCCCGGTGGATACCTTTGCTGGAGGCGCTGGCGAGCGGAACCCGCTTCTCTTCCGGCCCGGTGCGGGTGTGGTGTGTCCTGAGGAGGACGTCTCACCCGTGCCACTAGAGCGAGGCATCCAAGCCTGGAATACCTCTCTGCTCTTCTGCTGTTCTTCGAACTTGGCAGCCATTGTGACCACTGCCTCCCCGAAGGCGCCCTGGACAGAGACCGGGGCGTCGAGGAGTGGTGCTTTTTCTCTGTCTGACAGCTTAGCCAGTGATAGCCACAGAGACCTCTGGGTAGCCACCGCGGCACCCATCACCCTCCCCAGTGCCTGTGCCGTGCACCGAGTTAGTCTGAGCGACAGATCCGTCGCGCGACGGAGTTCTGCCACAGACGAGTGATCTTCCCCCAGCGACAAGGCAAGCTCAGTCAGGAGCTTTGCCTGGTAGCGCTGTAGCAATGCAGCCGTATTGGTCGTGCAGGCAGCCTGCCCTGCAGCCAAGTAGGACTTCTCCGCCAGCTGAGCCTGGTGTCTGCCCACCCGCGTGGGCAGGAGAGGCTTCTGGCCGAGACGCATCGTGGGGGATGCGGGCGAGAGGTAGCCCGCTACTGCATCCTCCACCTGAGGAAAGGAGAGGTAGCCCCTCTCCTTAGCCATGTGGAGCTGCATGTAGGGCGCGAACCCCGGCACCGGGGCTCGGCCCGAGTAGGGTATCGCCCATGTCACCTGCAGTTCCTCATGCACCTCCTCAAAGAAGGGGATGCTGGAGGGAACTGACGTGGCGGGGCCAGCATAGAACTCCCCGTCCAGCAGCTAGGACCGCACACTGGGAGGGGGAGGGAGAGGGAGCCCGAGGCAGCTGGCTGCTCTCAGCGCAACCTCGTGGAGCTGCTGGCCCAGGAGCCGAGACGAGGTAGGAGGTGTCTCCACCCGCAACCTGACATCATGGCTCGTCTGCATTGTTTCCGCGATTGAGCCGTGCTCATCGGAGAAGTCTAGCAGACTATCATCATCCAGGCTGATGTCCAGCTCGAGCGCATCGTGGGGGATGTGCTGGACACCGCTTGGTTGAAACTCCTCAGCCTCGCTGCCCGCAGCCCCAGGGCTGACAGGCGGCGGAGACGGGGAGAGACCCGGGAGCGGAGCTGCCACCGCAGGGCGACTGCTCACGCTCACCAAGTCCAAGGCAGAAGACGCACTCATTCCTACGGGGGCGTCAGCCCCGGATGGAACTGGTGCCGCCTCCTCGGCGTCTTTGCGCTTCCAGAACGCAAGGCGCCTGGTAGCCTTAGCTAGCGGGAGGCTAGCACAGATGGGACAGACAGGGGCTTCGCCCGAGAAGGCGCCCTCCGCGTGGTCCCTGCCTAGGCAGGTCACGCACCGACGGTGGCGGTCGCCCTTGGGACGGACGTGACCGCAGTCGGGGTAGTGTCTGGCCATCTTTTATCAATCTGAAAGTAGAGAAGAATGTTAAAACACAAGCACACTATCTGCAACGAACACGTTGTTAGCAAGCTAGCAGGCTAGTCAGAGACTTAGCCAGCCAGGCAGCAAGGATAGCAGCCACTACTTTCAAAATGAAATCAAGCCAATGAATTTCGTAGCGCCCTGAGCTAGTGAGGGTTAACGAACCCGATAACTCACCAACCCGTAGAGAGCAAAAAGCACACAAAACTCTTTTGACTGTGGTAGAGCGTTTGAGATATACTCAGAGATGTTCACTCCGTCTTGCGAAGTTTCAAAAGAGGAAGATCTGAGGGCGTGTAATGATATTATAGAGCTCCTGGAAGGCGGGGCCAGGAGCGCGCGCTGACAGATCTCGCGGCCTTTCAGGCGTGAATAGATAAATGCTTCGATTTGTAGCCATGACTTGACGTCATGTACCATTGTGTTATATCGCAGTGAACTGCGATAAGGAACTTGATTTTTCTGACAATGCCCCCTAGACGAAATACGTTTTCTTGAATGCCAAGCCTATTGAGTACATGCAACAGATGTTGCGTGATTTTTATATGACTTAAGTTCTGGATAAGTTGCCAGACAGAATTTCCAGAGCTTGCTGCAAATGCAATGAGGTGTCTTGCCCTTTCAAATACCTCTGTCGGAGCGGTTTTTCTACAATGTCGTACTTGAAGAATAAGTACAGGGCAAAGCTTGCACCAGAGAATGGTATGAGACTGTCGCTATCTACCATTTCGCCACGAATAGACCGGCTGTGTGGACTTCACCATGCCCAGATATTACACTGACAGGTCTCCCCTCTCTCCACGCGCGCTCACACGCACACAATCACACACACGCGCGCGCGCGCAGGCACATCAGTGGGCCGTGGATTACTTTCTAGTCAGAATGGTGGTCCCTGGGACAAAACCAGTTGAAAACCCCTGATTTAACAGCATCTGTTGACTCTTTTATGAGTCTCCCAATATAAACACACTCAATCAAACTTTCTCTCTCTCCCCTTAGCCTCTCTTCATCTCTCCTGGGCCTCCTGTAGTCACAGTACCCCAGTGGTGATAAAAGTTTTAGTGGCCTGATTACTTTGTGTGTGTGTGTGTGTGTGTGTGTGTGCTTCTGGCCCTGCTGACACTCATTCTGTGGTTAAGGGTCTGTGGGAAAGAGCTCTCTCGTCACCATCACACACACACACACACACACACACACCATCTGGGTGCTGTGCCACTCACACTCAACACACCATTTCCCTGTAATTCCACTGAATCACAAGCACCATTGGACTTAATGGGCAAATGTTTCATAGATGACATGCAGAGCATGACTGGACCAACCAGGGACCTCATACTCCACCTCAGGTTCAGTCACCTTCAAAGTGTACGTGTGTGCACAGCTATGTATCTGTGTGTGTGTGTGTGTGTGTTACTGTGTGTATGCATAGCTATGTACCTGTGTGTGTGTGAAAGACAATGGGCCTCATATAGCAACATTCTCTTAAATTTGTCTTATATTTTCTCTTAATTTTCTGTTCAACTCCAGATGCACCAAACGTTCTTAACCATTTAAATCTGCTCTGACCCTGGTGTGCTGAATGATGAATCCCACTTGATCATAAGTTGGAGGCGGGTGGCCAATTGTTATTAGCGTAGGTAATGCCCCCAAACACTAAATAAGGGCAGGTGTTCTGCCTTTTGCAAATGCAATACAAGAACTGGACAGTCGGTAAGCCATTCAGAAGTTGATTGTCAGTATTTGGACTCTGTTTCATCTGTTTCTGTTTTGACATGTGTTTTGTTTTGTGGTTGCCATGTGCCTGTGTTGTGGTAGCCATGTGCTACCATGTGGTAGCCATGTGCTACCATGTGCTCCGCCCCTTGTCCTGTCTTTGTTCTGTTTCCACCTGTTCTGCTCCTCACCTGTACCCAATGATTACCCTGCCTATTTAAGCCTGTCTTGCCTCATGTTCCCTGTCGGATTGTCGCAACTGTTGTGCTACCCTGTTCCGTGAGTTGTCTGTGTTTTTTTTGGAAAGTAACTTTGCCTGCTGAAATCTCCTTGAAGGAGTACTTTTTTGAACTGTTAGCTTACAGAAGCTTTTTGTGTTTTTCGGTGTGGAAGCCTACAGTGGTCGTGTGCCCTGTTTTTGTGTTTGCCTTTTTGATCCTCTGTTTTTTGTGGAATAAATCCTACTTTTATCGATCTGCGATTGGGTCCTCTTTTGAAATCCTGACATTGATAGCACGTAATATCATCCAAGGCTTGTAAATGACTCTAAAATATATAAGTACCTACATCTGAATATATGAAATCCCTCAAATTTGAAACGGCTTGTTTTGGGTTTGGACAAGCAAATGTGTGGGCTGTGATATTTCTTTTCCTGACGTGCTCTTGGCAAAAATCATACAATGTTATATTCCCTAAGAGAAGAGCAAAAAAAAGAAAACATTGGTAAATCACATAAATCAATGGGGGTACTTACAAAATAAGAAAAAATCATGGATGCGAAGAAAAATAATAGGAAATATTTCAATCTATCACATCCTGCATGAGGCCAGTGTTTGTGTTAAGTGAGAATGTGTACACTAGTGTGTGTGAATTTGATTGTGAAAGGCATGTGCATATAACAGATGTTTTCTTTCGATTTTCTTCTCTTTTTTGAGTGCTGAACACCTACTATAGGTCTAAGTGATAAAATCATTAGTAATACATTGAAGTGAAAAGCATGGCTGCTAGCTGACGTCACACACAAACACAGGTCTGAGAACAAAACCAGTGACCCCTGCACTAAAGATGTTTTAGTCAGACGTGACAGGGAAATGTCCTCTCAGAATGTCACTTCAGAAGTGATTTCCATCAGGCACTGAATGTGCTCCTCTTCACTGCTCTCGTGGGGGGGTGGTTGAGGTTCGGGTCTTTGGGACCACGTCAGCCCCTCCCACGCCACACTGTGATGGGGGCACAGAGAGCTGAATTACTCATGATAATTAGGAGACGCTATTGCACGCCAAATGGAAATCCCACTCACGCTCCTCAGGTGTAGATGACGGCACCAAGCAGCTGTGGCATGAAGGAAGTGTTACAAGTTGGAAAGTTTTACATCCCAGTCTGAGCGAGTGAGGAGGGGTAGGAGGAGGTGTTTTGGTGAGAGGAGAGGAGGGCTAGGAGGTGGTGGTGTTTTGGTGAGAGGAGAGGAGGGGTAGGAGGAGGTGGTATTTTGGTGAGAGGAGAGAGGCATCAGGACTGCGGGACTGAAAATCCATACTACGCAGACCTCTAGACTGTTGTATCTCTTATTAAGCCTGGTCTGTAATCTGCCATTCAGTCTGTAAACTGACTCTAGAACACACTACACATACAGCTACACCAGACATATAGTGACCACAGTATCTTTATGAATGAAAGCATGCTATAATTTCAGTTTAAAACTCTTTGATGTTTGGTGCTCCACCAAGCCTATCTATCTCAGCTGAATGGCCTGTTCCTAAAGGTTTTGTCTTGTGTGTCTCCTGTGGGTTTGTGTGTGTGTGTTTGTGTGTGTATGTGTGAAATAAATATAAACCATTGCATATTTAGAAGTGTGGACTAGATGAAAGTGTAGTTCTCTTCCTGTCCTCTCTGTCTATGTGCTCTCTCTCCCACAGTGCTCTCTCTCTCCCTCAGTGCTCTCTCTCTCTCTCTCTCTCTCTCTCTGCCCTGGGTCCTTTGGGGGAGTGACTTATCCAGAGAGAACTTTATGAAATCTAAACTTATGTTCAAGAAGAGAGAGACTGTAGATTTTAATAAAACCCCTTGGCACACAAGATATGAACAAGGTTAAGTGAGATTCAGGTGTGTGTGTGTGTGTGTGTGTGTGTGTGTGTGTGTGTGTGAGTGATACAAAGTCTGTGCAGGAGCCTAAGGCTCTGTCATAACATCAAAGATCCCTCTCTTGACCAGAGCTTTATCTTTCATTGAATATTCTCATTGCAGCCACAGGAACGTCGGCCTCAGGTGAAAACCTTTTAACACACACACACACACACACACACACACACACACACACAACTAATACGGTAGGATAAAAGTGTGGTTTCTGTGTAGCAAAATCATTCAGTTCACAGAATCTCTTTCTCTTTGTCTTTTAAAAGTTTTTCTTTAGGGACATTACAAATCATATTTATATGTTTTACTTGAGCGGTGTAACTCTTTCACTACTAAATTGTTGCAAAAGCCTGAAGAGTTGAAGAAGAGCTGAAAAAACTGAAAAAACTTCAAGTAAACACACACACACACACACACATACACACACGCAGTTTTCCCATATATCTTTTGATCACTAATTCCTTTACAATGCAGTGATGTTCCTGCTGTGTATCAAAGTGTGTGGACATTGTCTTAATGAAGAAGTAGGGTAGTGATTTATTCCTGTTTTCTTCTAACGATCAGACAGAGATTCTCATGAATATGAGAGGAGGCTGCTTGATATGAGGCCTTGAAGACAAGGGCCGTCATGAGAACAGTTTCCTCTCTTACATACACAGAGCTTAAATCTTTCATAATTTAATACATCTCGCACTCCTCATCCACAGACGAGTGTGTGTTTCATCCTCCCTCTCTTCCTCCTCTTTATGCAGCGAGTACTGATGTGGACGGCAGCTTAGCATGGCTAATCCTTTTGTTTGAATCCCGTGTTTGGGTTTAGAACAGAGGCGCTGCTCGCTTTACACGTTCATCTGATGAAAGGCAATCATGCAATGACATCTCTACTCCATTTGCTCTGATGGTTGTTGCTAATCTCTTCTCTGTGTGTGTGTGTGTGTACATTATAGATACGCTTAAGACAGAGAGGTACAATATAGAGACGCTTAAGAGAGAGAGGTACAGGCTTATTAATTCAATTGTATATACCTGAGTGGGAAAAAACATCCTGCTGGGTAACTGTTGGTAATCTTTGTGTCACACGTTTTCATTGTCACAATCCACCTTGATTTAAAAATATACCTACAATCTGATTAGTACTTCATACCAATATTGAATGTTGAATGTTTCAAATGACTGATCATACTACTTAATGGGTCCAGATGATCTTGTTCCTTGAGCCTGTGACCCCCTGACCTTTGACCTCTGTATGACCTGTGTAATTTTAGGAATGGTGGTGGTCGCAGCAGGACCATCTGTGCCATCAGCATTGTGTGTTCAACGCTCCACAACAACAAACCCAACACACACACTCAGACACAGCAACCACACACGCATAGGACACACACAGACTCTATTATAGACACACACACACACACTTACCTCACTGCCTTTCCACGGGCCTGCCTGAGTCATTAAGATGTCTGTGTTTAATAGAGGAGGCAGAGCGTCCAGCAGAAGAGGGGCCGTGTTTACATCCCTCCTCGTTAGAGCCTCGTTAGCCGTCACAGCCCCCTCGTTAGGCCTAATTTTATGTGTGGGGAGGTGATTGTGAATAACCAGAGCTTGCACCAGTGTAAGACCTTGAGTGCACAAACATAAACATAAAGCAACCTGGTCTGCTGGAGTGTAGAATCAGGGTCAACTGTGTGCAGCTCCAAACAGATTCAGTCATTAATGGTACAGGACAGATTCTGTCATTAATGGTACAGGACAGATTCAGTCATTAATGGTACAGGACAGATTCAGTCATTAATGACACAGGGCATTTGAATGGTTCTCCTGTGTACCCCCATGGTTCTCAGGGCATTTTTGTCAAAGGTTTATCCACCACCTAGTCATAACCCATCTTATATTGGACACAACTCTTCCCAAGACCTCTCTGGGAAAATACTTTATGTGATTAGTCCTGTCATAGGCAAATGGCCTTGCCTGTTTTCCTTTCTCATTGCAATAGCAGGTTACTAGATTGAACACTTTCGATTTATTTAATCGTTTCATTGCAGATGTATTTCACAGTTTCCTTAAAGTTCCTCTCCTGGCATTAATTAAAACCCTAAAAACCCATCTCTGTTCCTTAAAAACAACATATAGACATGTGATCAAGGTTCAGAAATTGATTTTCAAAGTCAAAAGTCCAAACTCAAGTAAACTGCATACCTCTCCTCTACTGGGAACGTTTTGTTTCATGACTGAACATTATACGATTTGAGAGATTAGAATAATAGACAGACTAATAGACTAATTATATGCCTTTGGAGGTCATGTGAGGCGCTCACTTCAGTCGTTTTCTTTAGTCCCACCATCAAAACTCCATCATAGTGATGCAATCTAAGTGACCCGCTCAGTGTTGTGAGCCCATTGTGAGCTCACTCTCCCAGCAGTGTCAGGAGAAGAGTGACTTTAAGACACGACCTAGCATCAAACACTATTCTAAAAAACCCACTCGTAACAGAAATGCCAACAGTACAAGGGGGAAAAACCCCTGGAGTTCACACCATTATGATCCAAGTTACTGGTTCATGAATATCACCCAGAGACATAGTTTAGTTTTAGACTTCACACGTCATCACTGCCAGATGCTCTCTGCATTAGACTATCTTGGATGGATTCATCGTCTACTTTACATTACAGATGGCACACGCTGCGCTCAAAGGACATTTGTATTTGCCTCGACCACGTACTGAACCTGCTGTTTCTAGCAATCTGTAATTGGTAATCAAAAACAGCAGTAAGGAGCAGTAAGGACCTCAGCATACATGTTACCTCTTCATCTGCCAGATTTCTCACTAATACTCCATTCCCCTAACCAGAACATAATACACTAAACAAGTATGGATACATGTCATATATTTAATTTCTTTCAACCAAATGGTTTCAAATTTGACAATATCATCGGTGCAATAGAATGTATTCACCCTTAACTATGATTGTCACTGTTTCTCACACACAACAAAAGTTAAAAACAAACAAATAAAAAACACCAAAAATAATAAATATTCTTGCTAGGCTTGAAATATTTACAATATTGACATTATCAATGGGAGTAGCGCCGAAAGAATGGCCGAGACAGAGAAACATAGCATATAGAGAACCTTTGGATACTTTAAACGTGACCACTGTCAAAACAATGGGTCTTCACTTTTGCCAAAATAGCCTTTAACGCACTTCAAAGTCACATACAGCTGTCTTTAGCACGGAGCAAAACTGACTGCACACTGATGCATAGAGCTCAAGAGACCGAAGCGAAGTCAACAGGCATTCATATATAATATCTATATAAACAGGGTGCCTCCTGTCCTCCAGCCAGTCCAGATCGCAGGCTACTCAGCGCTGATTCTGACGTTATCTCAGACCAATCAGGCATATGTGGTCTGGTTTTGCAATTGATAAAAAAAAAAAAAATAGTTTAACAGGTATCGCATTATTATCAAATCACTTCATAACTCACATTTTAAGCTCTTAGAATGACATATAATGCATGGTATATAGGCTATATACACTTGACTCTTTGACAAATGCAATACTGCTGTGATAGTAAACTGCCATCCATCTGGAATATTCTCTCTCTTCAATCTGTACCAAGGCAGTCAGCAGAAAGGGTGGGTATAAAATATTCATGTCACGGTAAAAACATTTTCAAACCAAACACTTTCACTGAAGCCGATGGGAGGACGCTCACAAACCACACCGTAATCTGGCATGAAGGCCACGGTAACCTCGGGATCAGAGGTCAGCGCGCGGGCAGAGAAGAGAGTGTCTGGACTTCCAGGGTTGCCTTTACTCCAGTGGAAAGTTGTGTTTTGTTTTCCAATGTTCCAATGATCCAGAAACGTAGGACTTTAGAGCTTGACCGCTTGAGAGCCGGATGAGTCCCATAGTGATGATGAATAAGCCAGGCCAACAGAAATGTGTTTGTAGAGATATACACACTGTCCAAACAGTTACAACTTCTGCAAGACAAGAGAATCCACACGTACACAGGCACACCCTCAGTTCAGATCACTTCTAGGTCCCAAAAACTCTGTTCCTGTCTGGGCATCATGGGAAAATTATCCAGAATTTAAATACTCCAGTGCCACCTCATAGCAGAATTTATACTGGTCCTGAAAAAAAAGAGAACACAAAGTTAGAAAAACCTTGAAATAAGTAAATAAAAGCTGTCAGGTACTTATGTGTATACCCCTTATTTATGCATTTTCGATTATAGACTACCGCTGACCTTACATCTACACTCTAGTTCACAGAGTTGCACTACGATTACGCACCCATGCTTGTGCATGCCCTGGTTATTCATATTCACCTCCTCAGACATTAAATTAGGCCTAACGAGGGGGCTGTGATGGCTAACGAGGAGGAATGTAAACACAGCCCCTCTTCTGCTGGACGCTCAGACTCCTCTATTAAACACAGACATCTTAATGACTAAGGCAGGCCCGTGGAAAGGCAGTGAGGTGTGTGTGTGTGTGTGTGGGGGGGGGGGGGGGTTAGTAAGTGCGGGGAGGGTGGTTGAAGTCTTGAGTACCTGTGTTTGTCTGTGTGTGGGGGGATCAGTGTGCTGATGATGTTTGTCCATGTATAATATTTAGTCACTGTCACATTCGTGTCTGAAATGTGCAGTCGGCCAAATAACCAAGGTGAGTGTGTGTATATTCCATACCAGCATGTCCACCATGTTGGGTTTGTTGTTGCGTAGCGTCTTGACGGCGTTGAACACGTCCACAGCGCGCTGGTGTCGCAGCATCTCACTCACAATGCTGATGGCACAGAAGGTCCCGCTGCGACCACCACCATTCCTAAAATAACAGATCATACATAGGTCGAAGGTCAGGGTTCACAGGGTCCTAAACCAACAACAGCAGAGTCATTTAAGTTTTGTTATTCACATAGGCAGTGTTTTCTCATCGCAGTGGGTGTTTATTTTTTGGTAACTTGATGGCCTCTTCTCTGGTACAGACCAATCTTCTAAAAAAACAACAAGTAGTGTATTTTGCATTATTAAACTCCATCAGGAAAGAGAAAGAGATTGATATCATGAATATACCTGATGTGCATGTGTTTCTGTGTCTGTGTGTGAGAAAGAAAGAGACTTACAGACACTGTATGATGGTGTGTCCCTTATGTTTGTTGACTGCAGTGTGTGTGTGTATGTCCATGCAGTGGCGTTTCTACATTAGGGGCAGGTGGGGCACTGCCCCACCAGATCCAGATGACACTGTTGTGCAGAAAGCTCAATACGTTCGTACTTCGCGGCAAAATATATATATATATTTTTTTTTATGCAAAGTAGCGTGAATATGTGTGTGAATAAACTTGACTCACAAGCATTATAGTCTTGTTTTGGAGTAATTTGATTTGTGTGTTTTTCTGTCTGTGTGCTTGCTCTGTGAAATGCTGCTCTCCGCTGTCCCTCCCTTTCCGGTGGGGCAACAGCCCACGCTGCCCCACCGTTACCATGGAAACACCAATGAGCGTGAACCACACAGGCCAAAGTTAACATTGAGCGGTGGGGCACTTTCAGATGTGCCCCACGAAATCTGCCTGGCAACTAGACTGGAATAATGCGAAAACCGCGAGACCTGTACCCCGTGACTAAGAAAAAAAAAAAAAACATACAGTCAGATCAAAATCAGACAGATCAATGGCAGTAACGTTACTGCTAGTTAGCTATCGCTAGTTTTCGAGTATTTTGGAAGTGTTTTAATTCAGCCTACAATGAATAATGTAGACTAGTTGTTGAGGGTGCAATTTAGTACATTGTCGTTGGAAGATAAATTAGAAATTAAACGTTTGGGGCCACACAAAAGGATTAAGACATTCACAAGAAACACGATGGGACAGCAGAGACTGAACGCCCTCTCCATGCTTTCCATTGAAAACCTGTTTGTTCATGGACTGGTGGATTTTAACAGCAAAGTCATCGAGAGGTTTGCTCAAGCAAAGAACCACCGCACCAACTTCCTATTTCATTTAAGTGATCTGCATTGGTGAGTCAAACCTGTATTTTTTGGAGCTGATGGATGTATCAATGCAATCTGCAAGGACATCGTCTTTTTACAAAGTTTTGTTCATTTAGCAGCATGTTTTGTTGCTGTTATTTGTTTAAGTTGTGCCTTTCGCTTCATATTGTATGCCACACGTGTGCCACAAGCTTAATAAATTAGTCAAGTTATTTGAGCTATGTGTCTGTCTAATCTTGTTACTTTGTTGCAATCATTTTACTTTAATGCTGTATTATAGGCAACATCTTTGTGTTGCGCTGAGCGCTGAAGCATGTGAAATGTATTTGAAATAGGATTTCTGCTCCCTGCTGGCACTCAAAATGCAGCCCATAACATATCTTACTGGTCTACTGCTTATAATAATCAGCTACCTCTAGTTTTTGACGGTGACATGAAGTCATACAAAATTGCCCCACCAGAAATTTCAGGCTAAAATCGCCACTGTGTCCATGTGTGTGTATTACCGTGTGTGTGTATGGAAAGAGACTTGCAGGCAGCATACGACCCTTATGTTTGTTTCTCTTGTTTGTGTGCTGATTTGACTATTGTGTGTGTGTGTGTGTGTGTGTGTGTGTGTGTGTGTGTGTGTGCAGAGACTTACAGACAGTGTACTACGGTGCGTCCCTCCCCTCCGTCGTACTCATCCTGCCACTTGTCCACTTGGTGGATGAGTTTGAGGAGGGAGCGTTTGGACACGGGTGTGTCGCGGTACATGGGCCAGCCCAGGAACTGGAACTGCTGCACCATCCGATAGCCGTCCTGAGGCTACACGGCAACACACAAAACACAGCCCAGTTAGGTCAACACACACACACACACAAAACACAGTTAGGTCACACACACACACACACACACACACACACACACACACACACACACACACACACACACAATTGGGCAAATGGACAGATTGGTGATTGGATGGTGGGGTATATAAGATGATAGGTGATTGCTTTGACAGGCGATGTCTGGAGCAATTTAAGGGGAAATATGATTGGATGTTTGGGTATGTGAGGGTAAAGGTGAATGGATTGACACGTGATGTCCTGTGTTCCGAGAATGAGAAAAAGCCCTCAGCAGGTTGCCATGGCATTTTGTCATGATTACTGGGCTGACAGGCCTCTAAGGAGCTTAACTGAGAGCAGGTGAGGTAAACATGGAGGTCATGTGTGAGGTGTGTTTGTGTGTGTGTGTGTGTGTGTGAGTGGGGGGGGGGTGTCTGTGTCTGTGTGTGTGTGTATGCACACCTCAGTGATTATTTTGAATGAACAGCATGAGTGGCAAGGACACTTACCGGGGTCCTCAAATGCCTTGCTAGTTTGTGTATATACAGTATGTTCATACATGGGAGTGTGTGTGTGTGTATATGCACACGCAGGTGTTGGCTACTTCGCCCAACTCAGTGGCTAGCAAGGTTGTGGGTGTACATTCATATATGTGAGTGTGTGGGTATGTAACTGTGTGTGTGTGTGTGTGTGTGTGTGTGTGTGTGTGTGTGTGTGTGTGTGTGCATTCTTATTTGTGAGTGTGTGTGTGTGTGTGTGTGTGTGTGTGTGCATGTATTCAGATTTAAGTGTTTGCTACTTAGCTATGTTCATATATGAGAATGTGTGGGTGTGTAAGTGCGTGTGTGTGTCTGTGTGTATGTTCATATATGGGAGTGTGTGGGTGTGTAAGTGTGTGTGTGTGTTCCCTACCCGTGCTGCATTGTAGATGCGGAATATTCTGCTGATGACGTCCTCTTCCAGATCAGCCGACACAAACTCCACCTGCAGGGGACCGTGGCGATGGACCCCATTCTCTGGCCAATACTGAGGACACAGCTGGAGAACATACACACACACACACACACAGAGGAGAGATCAGAGCAAATGGAGTAGAGATGTCATTGCATGATTGCCTTTCATCAGATGAACGTGTAAAGCGAGCAGCGCCTCTGTTCTAAACCCAAACACGGGATTCAAACAAAAGGATTAGCCATGCTAAGCTGCCGTCCACATCAGTACTCGCTGCATAAAGAGGAGGAAGAGAGGGAGGATAAAACACACACTCGTCTGTGGATGAGGAGTGCGAGATGCAATAAATATTAAATGATTTAAGCTCTGTGTATGTAGGAGAGGAAACTGTTCTCATGATGGCTCTTGTCATCAAGGCCTCAGATCAAGCAGCCTGCTCTCATATTCATGAGATTCTCTGTCTGATTGTTAAATCACTACTCTACTTCTTCATTAAGACAATGTACACACAGCCTGCTTTGATACACAGCAGGAACATCACTGCATTTCCTTTTTGTAAAGGAATTAGTGATCAAAACGTGTATTGTGTGTGTGTGTGTGTGTGTGTGTGTGTGTGTGTGTGTGTGTGTGTGTGTGTGTGTTTACTAGAAGTTTTCTCAGTTGTTTCAGGGCTATCTGGAGACACTATACACAGTAAATCTAAAAGAAACTTCCTACACAGCAAATGTCACCAAGAGATGGCTCTCACCTACCCATACAAAGCACAGAGAGTCGAAGACTATGCTTTAATGAAACCTTCGAGTTTAGATTCTCATGTCTCTTCTGTCTATACAATTACCCTCACGCTGTTCTTTATTCTAATCTTAGTCTGTGAGTGTGTGTGCCTTTATCTCTCTATCTCTCTGTATGTGTGTGTGTGTGTGTGAGAGGGAGACGTTGTAGGTTTGTGTGTGTATATCACCTGAGGCCCCCGATCTTTGTGGCCACAATGAGAATATTCAATGAGAGGCAGAGCTGTGGGGGTGAAGTGTGTGTTTTTGGGTTTGTGTGTGTGTGTGTGTGTGTGTGTGTGTGTGTGTGTGTGTGTGTGTGTGTGTGTGTTGGGTCAAGGGAGGGTCTTTGATCAGGGATGTTATGACAGGGCCTCAGGCTCAAACACAGACACAGACACACACACACACACACACACACAGACACACACATAAACACTCACACACACATTTGTAGGTACACTGGAATTCGTCCATTGTGGTTGACTTTAATCAGTAACTTGTCTATGGGTTCCCCCGGAAACTACGTCAGGTTTTACCTGTCATAAAAATGTAACCTGATGCTTTTCTTAACCACGCCCACCTGAGCGTGGATAATAGCCGCATCTCCCCAGATGTGACTCTCTCTCTGTCGGCGCCCACCTGGCCAGGACCTCTTCAGCTCTCCCTCCCGGCCTCGACCGAGGAGCAAGCCTCTTTGACCTCCTCTCACCTCAGGCATCGCCTGCACACGGTGAAGAACTACTCTCTTTGTTCTCACTTCTTACGGCCGACATATGCCTAAGATCTCAGTCACCGAACTGATAAGTGAGACGCAGTAAGTTTAGCGAAAGCAGCTAACGATAGACCTGCTAGCTAACTCCACACAACGGGAACAAAAGGCAGACTGCAACGTTCTGAGCGATCAAATCCTCCGATCTAAACTGCAGGGACACAGACATCACAGCAAGGACAACTTTCTCCATTTACGGACGGCATCATCTCTTCTCTGCCTTATCCACATCGGACCAGCCCAACACTTTTCCCAAAGGACTGGTAACTGACATTAACTGGGCATTTAGCTATCCTAGCTATTCACAACCTGGCTAAGCATAAGACTGTTTACATGCCATTGTTCATGTGTTTCATATGTTTTGTTTACTGAACGTAAATGTTTATATATTTTCATTGTTAGTTGGTAGTTGGCTTCGCCACACCATCTGGGTTATCGTTAGGATTGCTTCTCAGACACATCGGGTCTTGCATGCATCACTAACCATTTCCCTCTTTTCTAACATGGCATCTTAATCGCGCACGATTACGCATACATTGGCCTTCACATAGCCTCACACGCGAAGAGAATACTCGAACTTCGCGCTGCATATAGGCTCGTCCTTGTTCACATCACATGTATGTTCGCGTACGTGCACACACATGCACGCGGAACTACGGTGATCAGACAAAGGAACACACACACACATTCTTTCTGGCGCGCTCCTAACAGCGCAACCCCGAGCTCACAAGCTCACACACACACTCCCTCTCGATTACACATACACCTATTCCTTCAATTCATTGGTTAGTTACATTTAGCTAGATTACATATTGTGTGTTATTTTCTTATCATTGTGTAAATAAATACTTTGATTTATATACGCTGGTTTATTTAATGTTGCACAAGAATGGACGTTGCCAACCTCTTCTATTCAGAATTCTAATGACCTTCAACTATACTATTAGTAAGGTAACTTTGGTTGTAGTTATTAATTTAATTATTAATCGGAGTTCCAAATTGATAGTATAATATATTTTATGAGACTGATATATTTAACGAGACTGATTTGTGGATTATCATTATTTTGACCACGTGGAGGACACTACACTTTGTGTGGCGCCCCCTAGGTGTTCAACTTAATTGATCTGCCTTTGTGTTGAATGGTTGATGCCTGTCCAATCGGGTGAGACAACTATTGTTGCTGTTGCAAGGACAGCACCAGTGTGTCTTGGTGGCCCTCGCAAAGACGGTATCACAATTTACACACAATTGCACCCACATTCACCCGGCTCCTGCTCACAGGGTAAGTTACCTACATAGTCTGGTACTCCCATGTGAGGCTGGTACCAATTTCACCTACACATTCACACACCTGCATCTCACTTCACCTTTTTCATATCTTGTGTGCCAAGGGGTTTTATTAAAACCTACAGTCTCTCGCTTCTTGAACATAAGTTTAGATTTCATAAAGTTCTCTTTGGATAAGTCACTTTCCCGAAGGGCCCAAGGCAGAGAGAGAGACAGAGAGCACTGAGAGAGAGAGAGAGCATTGAGAGGAAGAAAAGTGAAAGGACTATGCTAATCAAGTGTGAGTTCCATATGTGCAATGCTTTCAACGCATCAAAGTTCAATTCAAACATGTTTTCCTTCTGTCTCTGTCTATCTGCCCCAAACACATAGACACACCCACACAAACAAACAAACACAGGTAAACACACACAAACAAACATACACACATACACCCTGGGTGTACCTGAGCGGGGTCAACGTCGTTGAGCATGACGATGGAGGTACAGTGGTAGTCCAACACCAGCCTCCAGAAGTCTTTCACTGTGTTTGGCAAGGGATGCTGGGTAACAATGAATGCAGATGGCTGCTTGTAGCTCTGTGAGTGGAACAGAAAGAGAGGTATAACAGATTAGACTTGATTCGGAGGTAAAGAGGCAATTTGTGATTGAAATTACATACACACACACACACATATCCATGCAAATTCTCTCTCACTTATACACACACACGTAGATACATGGATCCCTCATTCACACACACACACACACACTCACATCCATAAGTGCTGCATTGATGTAGTTGCTGCTCTCTCCATCGATGGTGATGAGGAAGGGCAGACAGCGGTCAGGTGGGAGAACGTCCATGCAGCGGTTCTTCTCATGGTTCCGTGGGAGCAGAGCAATGCTGCAGTCCTCCACACGCAGTGTTGGAGTCACCATATTCAGCGTCTGCAGAACCCAGAGGGAACACACCAGAACCCACACAGAACATCAGAAAAGAGTAGAGAAGGCATGGATAAGCCTGCAGAGATGGGTGTGGTAGATAAAGATGGGCCACCCAGTTGAGATGGGTTTGGTAGAGTACAATGGGTCATCTAGCCAATGTGGGGTGAGGGGTACATAAGTCGGTTCATTTAACACCCAAAACTTTTTATTGTTTTATTGGAATAAACAGATGATATAAACCAGACTCAATAATAATGTATCGGACTTTCTGAAAGGCCTTTTTTTCTTTTCCACTCTGTGATCTTTGACCCCCACTGCATGCTCACCCTGAACTCCTCCTTGATCTGACTGGAGTTGGTTTGGGGGTCCAATCGGTTCATCTCGTAGTAGATGGAGCGCAGCTGATTGGCTGGAATGGTGGTGTCACCGCAGAGGCACGCCTCCAGGATGGCGTCGTGGATGAAGACGTACTGCTCCTGAGAAGGGACAAACAGCACCCTCAGTAAAGCATGCAGTAGCCTAACATACTGTTCGGTTTATCACTCTATAATAATCCACTCTTATTCTCTGATACATTACTCCACACTGACATTTAGATCTGCTCAGGTTTGGTGTTGGTGTAAGTGTCAGTCAAATCAAGCTGACTGAACACAGACATCTGATTCAAATTTGGACTGGATCTGTTTTAGAGTCACTTTATATGTGGGTACCCAACATAGTCAATCACAGATTACAGATTGACGATCAAGAGGTACATTAGACACACAAGTCATCCTTCCACTCGCTCTCATCAAAACACCACCTCCTCATACCCCTCCTCTCCTCTCACCAGAACACCTCCTCCTACCCCTCCTCACTCCCTCAGACTGGGATGTAAAACTCTCCAACTTGTAACACTTCCTTCATGCCACAGCTGGTGCCGTCATCAACACCTGAGGAGCGTGAGTGGGATTTCCTTTTGGCGTGCAATAGCGTCTCCTAATTATCATGAGTAATTCAGGTTTCTCTGTGCCCCCATCACAGTGTGGCGTGGGAGGGGCTGACGTGGTCCCGAAGACCCGAACCTCACATCCACCCCCCACGAGAGCAGTGAAGTGGAGCACATTCAGTGCCTGATGGAAATCACTTCTGAAGTGACATTCTGAGAGGACATTTCCCTGTCACGTCTGACTAAAACATCTTTAGTGTAGGGGTCACTGGTTTTATTCTCAGACTAGTGTTTGTGTGTGACGTAAGATAGCAGCTATGCTTTTCACTTCAATTTATTACTAATGATTTTATCACTTAGATCTATAGTAGGTGTTCAGCACTCAAAAAAGAGAAGAAAAGCGAAAGAAAATCATTGAGACATACAATATTCAATGTCCCTTTCTACTCCAAGCAGCTAAAATAGTATGCAAGTGAAAAAACGAGTAAAATAATTCCTGCACCTAACTGGTTTTCTGCTAATGGGGATCACCTGCCACCGTGTCTGTGGAAAACAAACGGCCTGTGATGTCATTTCCTCTGACAGATCCATCTGCCCATGAAAAGGTAATCAACAGCCACAGGGGTGAAGCTGATGCCAACGCGACCAAACACCTCTGAGGCAAACACAGTCGAGAGAGCTGGGTTTCACACACACACGCACGCACGCTCACACGCACACACACACACACACACACACAGTCATATGCACATGCCTTTCACAATCAAATTCACACACACACTAGTGTACACATTCTCACTTAACACAAACACTGGCCTCATGCAGGAAGCAATAGATGAACATATTTCCTATTATTTTGTTTGCATCCATGATTTGTTCTTATTTTGTTAGTACCCCCATTGATTTCGGTGATTTACCAATGTTTTCTTATGTTTCTCTTAGGGAACAGAACATTTTGCCAAGAGCATTCTTAGAGCATTCTAACCAAGTTAGAATAAAACATATCATTTTCATAGTCCACAAAATTGTTTGTCCAAACGCAAAACAAGTCGAGTGCAAATTTGAGGAGCATGAAAAAACTTTTCACTTCAATTTCTTTCTCATTATTTTATTCCGTAGATCTAGAGTAGGTGTCCGGTCAGCTCAGAAGAGGGTGACAAAAAAAGACTAACGATACCTCTTACCCTTTCTGTTAAACAAGTACTCAAGCAAAAAAAAAAAAAACACTGCTTGTGATGTCAACATGTAAATCCCTCTGATAGATCCATGTGCCCATGAAAAGGTAATCAACAGCCACAGGGCGATGCCAACAAGGCAGGTCAACGCCAACGTGACCAAACACCCCTGAGGCAAACACAGCCGAGAAAGCTGGCTTGCACACACACACACACACACACACACACAAACACATACACACAGTAACACACACTCAAACACAGAAAGCCTCACAAGGAGTGTCAGACACCCTTATCCATTCATGTGTATGTCTCACTGAAACACATTCACATACATATACTCTCTCTCTCTCTCTCTCTCTCTCTCTCTCACACACACACACACACACACACACAGATACATAGCTATGCACACACGTACACTTTGAAGGTGACTGAACCTGAGGGGTAGCTGCAATATGAGGTCCCTGGTTGGTCCAGTCATGCTCTGCATGTCATCTATGAAACATTTGCCCATTAAGTCCAATGGTGCTTGTGATTCAGTGGAATTACAGGGAAATGGTGCGTTGAGTGTGAGTAGCACAGCACCCAGATGGTGTGTGTGTGTGTGTGTGTGTGTGTGTGTGTGTGTGTGTGTGTGTGTGTGTGTGTGTGTGTGTGTGTGTGTGTGTGTGTGTGTGTGTGTGTGTGTGTGTGTGTGTGTGTGTGTGTGTGTGTGTGTGTGTGTGTGTGTGTGTGTGTGTGTGTGATGGGTTAGTTTGATTGTGTATGTATATATTGGGAGACTCTTAAAAGAGTCAACAGATCCTGTTAAATTATCCCTGCATGGGGTCTCATTCTCACTCTCTCTCTCTCTATCTCTCTCACAAACAAACACACGGCATGATGATATTAGGATATGGGGTGAAATGGTGTGTTGTGACACATCAGCTTGATTTCCTCTGCTGTTGATGCCCACATCATCATTTCTGTGTTTGTGAGAGTGAGTGTGTGAACATGTGCTGTGTATGCATGTCAATGTGTGTGTGCTCATACCTCTGTCTGTACCATGTTGATGCGCCGTGATCGTAGCTCTCTCACACAGTTGTAGATGTCGACCACGCCCTCTCTCTCCGCCATATCCAGCATGATGTCAATCACAACGAAGCAGCCAGTCCGGCCCGCCCCCGCACTGCAGATAGACCAATCACAACACAGACTAAGACGGAATGTAATTGCCAGCCATCTCCTGATTGGAATATTTCCACTCAGTCCTGCAGACTTATCAGTGAAATGTCCAATGATACTTGGTAAGTCGACAAAAAGTGTTAATTTGTGGTTTATTTATGCAAAACATAACACACCCCATTCACCTGTGTTAAGCTGTGTAAATGTGTGAGGGATATGGCATGTTTAAATACCTATCCATAACCCTAATACACATCATATAACACCTCATACATTATGTAGCTTTTTTATTTAGTCATGAATTATTCCTAAAAACCTGCTTGCCACCTGGCTGAGGTGTCACCTCCATAAATAAGTGAGTCTAGAGTGAGACAGTCTCGAGTCTCCAGACAATTTACACTAAGACAGTCAATTTACACTAGTTAAAGTCCCACAGGTTAAAGTCAGATAGTTTAAGTCCCACAGGTTAAAGCCAGACAGTTCAAATTCAGTTAGTCTTGAGTCAGACAGTTTCCAGTCCCTAAACTCTGGTAGTGGCCAGTCAGCAGCTGATTCTGGAACACAGTGCTGCTGTACTGAACTGCTAGTGGCTGCAAAAACACACAAACAGTATTGGCACTTTACTCTCCTCGAAAACAGTTCAGAGTCAGACAGTTCATAGTCAGACAGACAGGTAGTCAGACAGACAGTACTGGCACTTTAATGCCACATTACTCTCCTCAAATATGAGGACACTGTGAATGTTCACATAGATTGAGGCAGTCATAGAGTCCCTCAATCACATACCACCCCCACAATATGGCTGCCAGAAATGATTGGCTATGAATAGTCCAAAACTATATTATCTTTCTTTACATATAATGTCAGTGTCATATGACTCCCATTAAAAATGAATGTTTGTTGAAGGACTTACATTTGAAAAGCCTACGTAAATGTTTAATGAAGAAGATTGTAACTGGATTCATATTGCAATCAGAAACAATGAATTATGAAAAATGACTGGGAACAATTCACACACACTTTAATGGCACTACTACTACACTCCCTCACAATATGGCTGCCAGTCTTTGCATTCACAGATCTGTGTATGAGCTCAATAGTCCTGGTATAGCTGATCGTAGAGCTAGGGTTCTCACATCAGTGCAGCTTTGGTAGAAATACCTCACCAAAGGAGGAACTATAGCCACATTAGAATATCCACATAAAAAAAGACGTAGAGACAGGAGATGATTGGCTATGAATAGTCTATTAATAATCCTCTCATCTTTACATGTCATGTGTGTATGACTGTCATATGACTCTCATTACAAATGCATGTCTGCTGAATGACTTATGCACTGAATGCACACATAAATGTTTCATGAACATGAAGGTGACCGGATTCATATAGTAACCACAAAAATGATCATGAAACAATTATGATAAATCATAATTAGACAAAACTTCACACACACACACACACACACACGCACACACACACACACACACACACACACACACACACACGCACACAGAGGAAACCCCCTGCAGCTGCTCTGTGTTGACCTTTCAACGTGGGCGAGAGTTTTATAGAGCAGTCCCTCTCTAGTGTGGGCGTCATGGTGATCGTTGCTTGGTGACATCTCCATCCTAGGGAGTGGCTGCCAGGCATAACCTCACTCCTAATTGGGGTCACTTAGCCCCCCCATGGACATGACACCTCCAAGAGGCCAGAGAGACTGAGGCTAGATGGGGGGGGGGGGGCTTGCCTACGTCCCACACGAGGTTAGAGACCCCCCACCCCAACCGAGCAGAGAAGAAATGAGAAAATAGGCTGCCTCAAGCCATTTCTGACTCTGGTGTGTGTGTACGTGCGTGTGTGTGCGTGCACGTGTGTGCGTGCGCGCGCGCGTGTGTGTGTGTGTGTGTGTGTGTCATACTAGTACGAGGATAGCTAGAAGAGGTAGACTCTTTTCTTTATTTGTCCTTGTAACAGGACTCTTCGTTTTCATTCTTTTGACGCCATCATTCTGTTCTACATAGATCTGGCAGGGCCCTGGTCTGGTCTAAAATACGAATGCTTAGAGATCTACTTAAACTACAATGGTACAAACACAGAAGGTAATCATTCAAAAAGCATTATGCAGCAAGGGTTTGGGGGAGGGTAACATGTGTCTTCAGGAAGGAGGAGAGAGGAGTGGGGAGTGTGTTTGTGAAGTGACCCACCTGCAGTGCACCACCATGGGGCCAGCGTTGGCATGGTTCTTGGCCTTCACCCGCCGGACGAAGCCCAGCAGCCCAGTGGCGTGGTAGGGAACACCATGGTCCGGCCACCCCGTGAAGTGGAACAGATGGATCTCCCGAATCTCATGAGCTCCCCTCTGTGGGTGAACACACACCTAAAAATAAGTACACACAGAAGCATATACACGTACCAGATACACACACAACAACAACAACAGCAAAATATGATATATTACCTAAATATACTCCACGGCATTGTGCTAACTTTCCATCTCTAAATCTCAGACCCAGTCTCACTGTGCTGTAAACATGGAGGCTCTTCATCACAGCAGTAAGTGCACACATTTAAATGGATGCCTTCCATCACCAGTGTTGTTTTTCTCTCTGGTGAGTGATCATGCTGAATGATGACCCTTAACCACTAAGACTGTTTTTCTCCTCGATGAGCTCACCTTCTCAACAGCCAAGGTCCTGATGACGTACTCAGACAAGAGCTGCGTCTCAATCAGAGTCACCTTCATGTCCCTGTACACCTCAGTGTCATCAGGCCAGTACTTACAACACTTCACCTGTGGGAGAGAAACACACAAATACACACCATTAGCACACACAAAAGCACAAAAGCACACACACACACACACACACACACACACACACACACACACACACACACACTACAGGCTTGCTGAATAAGTACTACTAAAAACAACTGCCAAGCAGACATGACTTGAATGAACTGACTCTTCTCCAGAGAAATCAGAGTTAGAACCAATGGATCATAAAAAACTTTCATATACTATAAAAACGAAATATTCTTATCGTCTAAAACTTCAACTGTTAATGAGACATTGGATAAAATGTAATACCTCTCAGCTATCGCTAACCTGTTCAATTCTCAAGAGTAGAAGAACTGCAAACAGTTTGGAATAGTTTACATATTGATGATGCATCTTAGAACCCTGAAAAGCCTCCACAAAAGATCTGTTTTTTTTTTTCCCTCAACCACATCCTCCCAGACCAGCAATAAAGCCTTCACCTATCTCACCATCTTTCACCCATAACACCATTTTCTCTCAGTGGTCTGGGTGCCAGTCAGAGACAGAAAGTCATTTTCACTCAGAATGAAGCGATTCACTCATGACAGCAGAGCCTATAAAAGCCACAGCGGCCAATCATGAATCATTTCACTGATGGGCTGAGCCGACCGTTCACCAATCTGCTTCATGTTTCATGCATAACACCCTTCCATAATGGCCTGTAGATAAATGTGGTGGATATCTTGTGTAGCTGAAAATGCAGATTGAGGTTGTAAGTTGAAATAATTCACTCTTGCTGCTGGAAGTGAGACCAGATATCAACTATGCAGGTAGACATCTCATTCCAGGAAGTGCTTTGTTCTTGAGTCCCTCACAATGAGTACCGACAGAAATATAAAATCCAGAAATCTGGCACATTCTGACACTGAGGGCTTTTTAACATTAAAGAACTTTCCAGTCTGTACAAATGGAGAATGAAATGCTGAGATATCCTTCATACCTACAATGACCCCTGTGTCTTACCACATGGCCAGAGGTCATGGCTTTAGATTTTTCACAGCATGAAAATGTTCATACCAGTCAATATAACTTATTTGTTTAAAAATGACAAATACATTTAATTAGTAT
>NC_045173.1:14387235-14397235 GCF_900700415.2 Clupea harengus
TTGTGCGACAGAGGAGGTCGACAAGCACCCTAGCACTACCTACAGTCAGAGTGCATTGAGAGCTAGGCCACTGCAGAGCCCTATGATGGAAGAACGTATGCAGCGTCTACGTAGGTGTTTGTGTAACCAAAGCAATCAATGTTGTAGGCTAGAAGCTGTGCGTGAGTGAATGAAAAATAAATTAAATAAATTCTACTCATACAAGTAAATTTAATGCAGAAAACTTTTCATTCTTACTCAACAATTACGATGCGATTAACCAAAAAACAGTTCAGCAATTTATCTCAACACACAGCCATAATACTTTTTTTAAACAATTTTCACTGCTTTCAGGCATTTTCCCAAAGTCACTAAAAACAACTGCTAATAAGCCCCTCTTAAAAAAGTGAACTCTGAATGTCTCTGTGTTAAATAACTATAGAACTGTCTCTAATCACCCTTGTATAGCTGAGATCATTGAGAAAGTTGTTTTCAATCAACTCAGCAATCATCTGAACTCAAGTGGTGATTTAAAAAAAATTCAATCAGCCTTCTGACCTCACCACAGTATGGAAAATGGCTTTTATAATAGTGATATATGGATTAATGATATACGACTGAAATTATATACGGCTGAATACTGATTTCGGGAAAATATCTGTTCTAGTTTTACTACATCTCAGTGCTGCATTTGACACTGTAGAACTCATAGAATACTGCTGGAGAGGTTGGAATATTGGATAGGACTTGCAGTCCCAAAGCAGTCCTTAATCCTATCAATTATGAATCTGATAGGGTGGTTAGGACATGTGGAATCCCCCAGGGATTAGTTCTCAGACCTCTTCTGTTCAATCTATATATGCTGCCTTTGGGTCAAATTCTACAGAACAACAACAATGATTACCATACTCATGAAGATGGTAGGGGGTAACAAACTGACAGATCTTAGATTTACCTCAAATATAGCAACAGATTGATTGAGCTGATGATGATTGAGCTCTAAAACTTGCACTCTAATGTTGCTGTAGTTTTATTCTGGAAGTAGACGTTTAGTCATTCTTGATGGGGAAGTGGCAACTTGAAGCTCTATTGTTGTAAGTTCTATTTCGGGCCTTTCTCTGATATCGGCTCTATCGGGTCTATACTTGTACTCTGTCCTTTGTATTCTCTTTCAATGTTTTATTACAGTGCATGAAATGCCCTGTATTGTTATTCCTAGGCTTCTTATTACAGTGCATGAAATGCCCTGTATTGTTATTCCTTCGTTTCTTATTACAGTGCATGAAATGCCCTGTATTGTTATTCCTAGGCTTCTTATTACAGTGCATGAAATGCCCTGTATTGTTATTCCTAGGCTTCTTATTCTTCTTCTTCTTCTTCTTCTTCTTATTATTCTCTTTACCGACTTCTGCGCTTAATTCAGCTTGAACCGCTTAACGTAGAAACTTCGTTCAAACTTTGCTGCATAGGTCTTGTTAAGGACACTTATGCTATGTATTTTTCATTTTTCTAAACTTTATACTTTTTAAAATATTAAATAAAAACTAATACAATTTCTCCCATTGACTTACATTGGGCCATTATGACATCATAATAGGGTCTTTAAACTGGCTTGCACCTGTGCTTCACTGACACCTGCGCCAAGGTTCCAAGGCTCCTCTTCTCTCTGTCCCTCTCCATTTAACTGTTTTATATTAAGAGACACCTTCCATACTCTACTTTTTTTTCTTTCCATCTTTCTCTATCCCTTTCCTTCTTCCACTCTTCTTTCCTTCTTCCACTCTTCTTTCCTTTCTTCTTTCCTTCTTCAACTCTTCTTTCCTTCTTCCACTTCTTTCCTTTCTTCTTTCCTTCTTCCACTCTTCTTTCCTTCTTTCACTCTTCTTTCCTTCTTTCACTTTTCTTTTTTTTTCTTCTTTCCTTCTTCCACTCTTCTTTCCTTTCTTCACTCTTCTTTCTTTTCTTCTTTCCTTCTTCCCTTCTTCTTTCCTTCTTCCACTCTTCTTTCCTTTATTCTTTCCTTCTTTCACTCTTCTTTCTTTTCTTCTTTCCTTCTTCCACTCCTTTCCTTTCTTCACTCTTCTTTCCTTTCTCCTTTCCTTCTTCCACTATTCTTTCCTTCTTTTACTCTTCTTTTCTTTTCTTCTTTCCTTCTTTCACTCTTCTTTCTTTTCTTCTTCCTTTCTTAACTTTTGCATTTCATGCACTGGTATTTCCTTCAGGAAATGCATTTTCTAGTTCTTTTTACCGACTTCTGCGCCTAATTCAGCTCGAACCGCTTAACTTAGAAACTCCGTTCAAACTTTGGCGTGTAGGTCTTGTAAAGGACACTTATGCTATGTATTTTTCATTTGTCTAAACGTTATACTTTTTAAGATATTAAAGAAAAACTAATACAAATTTTCCCATTGACTTACATTGGGCCATTATGACATCATAATAGGGTCATTAAACTGGCTTGCACCTGTGCTTCACTGACACCTGCGCCAAGGTTCCAAGGCTCCTCTTCTCTCTGTCCCTCTCCATTCAACTGTATAACTAGGAATATTATTCTTTCCTTCTTCCACTCTTCTTCTTTCCTTCTTCCACTCTTCTTTCCTTCTTCCACTCTCCTTTCCTTTCTTCTTTCCTTCTTCCACTCTTCTTTCCTTCTTCTACTCTTCTTTTCTTTCTTCACTCTTCTTTCCTTCTTCCACTCTTCTATCCTTCTTCCACTCTTCTTTCCTTCTTTTACTCTTCTTTCCTTTCTTCTTTCCTTCTTTCTTTTCTTCTTCCACTCTTCTTTCCTTTCTTCACTCTTCTTTCCTTTCTTCTTTCCTTCTTTCACTCTTCTTTCTTTTCTTCTTTCCTTTCTTCACTCTTCTTTTCTTTATTCTTTCCTTCTTCCACTCTTCTTTTCTTTCTTCTTTCCTTCTTCCACTCTTCTTTTCTTTCTTCACTCTTCTTTCCTTCTTCCACTCTTCTTTCCTTTCTTCTTTCACTCTTCTTTCTTTTCTTCTTTCCTTTCTTCACTCTTCTTTTCTTTATTCTTTCCTTCTTCCACTCTTCTTTCCTTCTTCCACTCTTCTTTCCTTTCTTCACTCTTCTTTCCTTTCTTCTTTCCTTCTTCCACTCTTCTTTCCTTCTTCCTCTCTTCTTTCCTTCTTTCCTTTCTTCTTTCCTTTCTTCTTTCCTTCTTTCACTCTTCTTTCTTTTCTTCTTCCTTTCTTAACTTTAGCATTTCATGCACTGGTATTTCCTTCAGGAAATGCATTTTCTAGTTCTTCTTCTTCTTCTTATTATTATTCTCTTTACCGAACTTCTGCGCTTAATTCAGCTTGAACCGCTTAACTTAAAAACTTCGTTCAAACTTTGGCGCGTAGGTCTTGTAAAGGACACTTATGCTATGTATTTTTCACTTTTCTAAACTTTATACTTTTTAAGATATTAAAGAAAAACTAATACAAATTTTCCCATTGACTTACATTGGGCCATTATGACATCATAATAGGGTCATTAAACTGGCTTGCACCTGTGCTTCACTGACACCTGCGCCAAGGTTCCAAGGCTCCTCTTCTCTCTGTCCCTCTCCATTCAACTGTATAACTAGGGATATTAAGAGACACCTTCCATACTCTACTTTTTTTTCTCTCTATCTTTCTCTCTATCCCTCTCACTCTACTTTCTCTCACACTCCATCTCTCTGCTTCACTCCATTTTCTCTCCTTCTTTCAATATTTTCCCTCTTCACTCTCTCTTCTTTCCTTCTTCCACTCTTCTTTTCTTTCTTCTTTCCTTCTTCCACTCTTCTTTCCTTTCTTCACTATTCTTTCCTTTCTTCTTTCCTTCTTCCACTTCTTTCCTTTCTTCTTTCATTCTTCCATTCTTCTTTCCTTTCTTCACTCTTCTTTCCTTCTTCCACTTTTCTTTCCTGCTTTCACTCTTCTTTCCTTCTTTCACTTTTCTTTTTTTTTCTTCTTTCCTTTCTTCACTCTTCTTTCTTTTCTTCTTTCCTTCTTCCCTTCTTCTTTCCTTCTTCCACTCCTTTCCTTTTTTCTTTCCTTCTTCCACTCCTTTCCTTTCTTCTTTCCTTCTTCCACTCTTCTTTCCTTTCTTCTTTCACTCTTCTTTCTTTTCTTCTTTCCTTCTTCCACTCCTTTCCTTTCTTCACTCTTCTTTCCTTTCTTCTTCACTCTTCTTTCCTTTCTTCTTTCCTTCTTTCACTCTTCTTTCTTTTCTTCTTTCCTTTCTTCACTCTTCTTTCCTTTATTCTTTCCTTCTTCCACTCTTCTTTCCTTCTTCCACTCTTCTTTCCTTTCTTCACTCTTCTTTCCTTTCTTCTTTCATTCTTCCACTCTTCTTTCCTTCGTTCCACTCTTCTTTCCTTCTTTTACTCTTCTTTCCTTTATTCTTTCCTTCTTTCTTTTCTTCTTCCACTCTTCTTTCCTTTCTTCACTCTTCTTTCCTTTCTTCTTTCACTCTTCTTTCTTTTCTTCTTTCCTTTCTTCACTCTTCTTTCCTTTATTCTTTCCTTCTTCCACTCTTCTTTCCTTCTTCCACTCTTCTTTCTTTTCTTCACTCTTCTTTCCTTTCTTCTTTCCTTCTTTCACTCTTCTTTTTTTTCTTCTTCCTTTCTTAACTTTTGCATTTCATGCACTGGTATTTCCTTCAGGAAATGCATTTTCTAGTTCTATTTAATGTACTTTTTAATATATATATATATATATATATATATATATATATTTATATATATATATATTTTAACTTTTATTGTTTTTCATTGTGGTTTATTTTGTATTTGTTTTTCCTTTGGATGTACCTTTTGCTTTTATCTATGTAAAGCACAATGAATTGCCTATGTGCTATTTAAATAAACTTGCCTTGCTAGCCTAAGGAATTAGTGATTTGGCCACTGGTGTGTGCAGTGCTGGGCTCCACACTATCACTGCTCATTCTCACATTTAAAACTTCACTGAGCAATAATTGCATTTTAAGAGGAAGTTCATTAAGGAAATAAATAAACTTAAAATATATATTATTTTTTAATCAACAGCCAACTGTAAGGAATTCGTTTTGACAAATTAATTAGAGTGAGCAAATCCCTTAAATTAAATACCTCCCAATGGTAAACCAACCCGGAGTCAAATAAACACACACAAACGTACACACACACACACACACACACACACACACACACACACACACACACACACAGACATAGAAATACATACACACAAGCACACAAACACAGACAGGTGGCAAGTGACAAACATGAGTTTAGAAAACTGCACACAAAATAGCCCTCATATTCACACACAAACACACACACATACACTTGGCACCCTGCACAAAACGCATATTACAGGCTTGAAGCACTTCCTACAGTTCATGCAAATATCATTAGGGAACAGCTAGAATAGGATTTAAACACACATACAGAGAGACACACTGACACAGAGAGGACAAGAAGGACCCACATGAAAAGACACACACATACTGGTGATCTATCTAAAAACACTCTGTGAGAAAGTGAAATTTTCTTCCCCTTCTCACCGTCTCATGAGGAGTTTGGCCCTGGTGTGGACTTTCCCGCCACAATGGTTCGATCCGGGCTCCCCCACCATAGTGGCTGGACCCGGGAGGCCAAATTGGCTCAAGTGAACTCAGCTGGCGGCCCCTATTTAAAGGGCGCCTCATGTTCATGAGGACAGACTTTTTCTTAACCCTTGAGATGGCCATGGGAGAACTTAACGAACAGGCATGAGAGACTGAAAGGCGTTTGTGTGGAAAACACTTAACTGCTGTGAGGTGAAGTGTAGTTGTATCTAGCTGTGTGGATACTAACCTGTGCTTTGTAAATGTGTTCCTCCTAAACCTGTGCTTTAGCAATGTGTTCCTCCTGAACCTGTGCTTTTTCAATGTGTTCCTCCTGAACCTGTGCTTTTTCAATGTGTTCCTCCTGAACCTGTGCTTTATCAATGTGTTCCTCCTGAACCTGTGCTTTTTCAATGTGTTCCTCCTGAACCTGTGCTTTATCAATGTGTTCCTCCTGAACCTGTGCTTGGTGTATTGAATGTTCCTTCTGAACCTGTCTGTTGAATATGGTCCATGTGACCTGTGAATCTGTGCCTAGCATTCTCTATGATATGCCTAGTTCTCCTTATGTCTGTAGCACTTTGTGCGGCCATCTTTTGTGTTTATAAATGTGTGTTTGTTTATTGTATAGACCTGTTTCGGGGTTGATCTGAAAGAATCCCCAGGGAAATAAATAAGAATATATTTTTATATATAAGCCACCATCTCCTGCACCCTTCTTCCCAACACCACCCAGTCCAGTCGCAACCTCCCAAAACAACGTGGGGTGACCGCCCGGTCCCTCACACACTCCCATACTTTACTCTATCCATTAACAGAGACAGAGTGTGACACAAACACTTCACGTCACTTTTCCTTCCACTGTCCCCAAGTTCCTCTTACAACACTTTGCACTTTAAAACACTTTTAGTCACATCTTCCTTTAACTGATAAAAACAGAACTACAGAGAAAATTAAAGAGAAATGGAGATCTGACAGATGTTAAGACCTCTCCTCCTCATCCCTCGTTTTCTCCTCTTTCTGTCTTGTCACTCTTCCATCTCCATTCCCACTCAGACGCCCACCACGACTCCGGAGGGAGCGCTCGGAATATTCGAGAAGCTTGAGGAGAAGAACTGGGAGTGGAGAGGAGATAGAGTGGCATCTGGTGTGTAGGATTTTAAAATGCAAAATGCCACAACCTGTCAAACCACACACACACACATACACACGTCACACTGGGACCCCAGGCCTGCTGGTGATATTAGACACAAGTGTAGGGATGGTGATTAAGCCAACAAACTCTCCATTAGCATTGCTCTGGGGTCTCTATGGTGACAGTGCCAAAGCGGGGTGTGAGATGGAGTGAGCTTTAAGTGTCTCGCATTATCACAAAGCTATCTTTCCAAAACGCACTGATAGCTGTCATAGGGAATACCTGTTCTGTTAGTGAATACAGCATAAAGTACTCATTGAACTGCCTAAAGTACAGACTCACTAAAAGCACAAGTCAGACTTTTCTCAATGTTCTTTAACGGTTCTGTAACTTTTCTCAATGTTCTTTAACGGTTCTGTAACTCTCACCTTGACTTAACTCCAGTCAGCAGAATCTGTAAAGTTCCAGAGGTACAGAACTTAACACACACCTCACCTTCCTAAACAATCTAACAGAGGCCCCAACTGTCAGCCACAAAAAGACAGTACAAAGAGGGAGAGGGGGGGGGGGGGGGGGGGGGTCGAGAAAGAGATACATAGAGAGAATGAGAGACAGAGAGAAAGAGTGAGAGAGAGAAATCCTGTGCTTATATGTGAGAACCTGCAGCTGTCAAAGTGTGCTGACACACACCTCTGGAAGCAGACCACTGTCTCTTATAAAGTTTGTGTGTGACAGCTGCACAATACCCTTAGCAGCCTCAGAATAAGAATGAAGGAAAAAAACCTTCCGTCAGACAAATTCTTATGTCTCCCTCCATCAATATTACATGAACCACTCAATGACATTATGAAAACTCACCCCGAGACCAGACCCATCTCTCTCTCTCTCTCTCTCTCTCTCTCTCTCTCTCTCTCTCTCTCTCTCTCTCTCAGTTAATCTGTCTTCCCTCTTTATCTTTGTAACTCATGCTCAATTTATTTATCTTGATTTACTTTATTCTTCATAATTTCTTCATGTCCCTTCCTTCCTTCATATCTCTCCTTCATCTTTAACCATTTCTTTATTTTCTTCCTTTCTCCTCTCCCTCCATCCTGTATATGCTCTGGTGTTGGTGGGTCTGTCAGGAGGAGGGCGTCTGATTTGAGAAAGGGAAGGAAGAACAGATGGGAGGAGGAGGAGAGAAACGGAGAGAGGTTGGAGAGGATGGTCTACAACAATTTGAAGTGACACTACACCTCTCCATCCATCTATCCAACCTCTTCCTCTCTTCCTCCATCCCTCTCTCCTTCTTACACACACACACACACACACACACACACACACACACACACACACACACACACACACACACACACATACACACACACACACACACACTCATGTCCATGTTAAGATGCTCCAGAGACTGTCCAAACCAGACTCCACTGCCAAATTAGCACTCAGACACTCACACCCAACATGTGTGTATATACATAAACGTGTGTTGGTCTGTGTGTGTGTGTGTGTGTGTGTGTGTGTGTGTGTGTGTGTGTGTGTGTGTGTGTGTGTGTGTGTGTGTGTGTGTGTGTGCGTGTATGTTGATAGGTTGAGTGTGTGTGTGTGATAGGTTGATGAATAAATGAGTGCTGTGACTGTGGTTCTGACAGATACACAGCTGCTCCTGACAGCAGAGAGGATGGGGAGAACAGAAGAGCTGAAGGGCTCTCCTCAGAGGGAGAGAGAGAGAGAGAGAGACAGACAGATCAATAGAGAGATAGATAGAGAGAGAGAGAGGGAGATAGAGAGGGAGAGAGAAAGAGAGGAGGGAATAGGAGTGAGAGGGCGAGAGAGAGAAGAAAGGAAGCGAGGGAGGAAAGAGGGACAGAAGGAGGAGGACTTGATAGTCAGGAAACTCTCTCTCTCTCACACACACACACACACACACACACACACACACACCCACACTCACAGACACACCCACACATGCTGTATTTTAATTAGAGCAATGCTTTATAGAACTGTGTAAATATCACTAACTTCATAACAGACTTTAGAGCCATACTGCATATCTTACTAGAGCTCCAGTGTAAATACCCAGTCAGCAGCAGTCTGATCCAGTATCCGGGTCCCCATACAGCCCTCTAACTCTTATGCAACAGCCCATAATAATCTCCAGGAAACCTCCCAGATCAGACTTCAAACTGGCTGAAGTGCTGGGATAGGTCACAGTAAAACTTTCTCAGTGACAATGCAGTGGTCATTATGCAGGCTTTCAATGAGGCTTGTCTGAGTGACTCGCCTTCATTAGGTCTTCATGGCTCTTGTGAAAAAGCAGCGCTTCAAGTCAAAGTGCCAGTGGGAAGAGAGGAGCTGGCCTGAGTGACATCCGTTTGAGCTTCCTGGCTAATTTTCAATCGCCAATGCAATATTAATCAGCATGGGCCCAGCAAGTGTCAGTGGGCCTCAGGGGGGAGCCAGCCTGACTCACATCACTGCCACATTATAGAGAATAAGAGATGGAGAGAATAAGAGAGAGAGAGAGAGAGAATAAGAGAGAGGGAGAATAAGAGAGGGGGAGAGAGATAGAGAGAGAATAAGAGAGAGAGAGAATAAGAGGTAGAGAGAGAGAGGGAGGGTGTTTGACAAAGTTAGTAGAGCTAGAGAAAGAGAGAATGAGAGGAGGAGAGAGACTTTCTTTATTTCAGAGCCACTGCTGCTCTGTCCTCTTCTCATAGGTCTGAGATGTAAGAATTGTAGCTCTATCTAACTCTGATGACTGAAAAGGTCTCTTTGAGATCATATGGGTGTTTGGTTGGCTTGTTTGGGTTTGGTACATTCGGGGTCACATAGCTGTTTGGTATGCTTGTACCGGGTTCAGATGTTATTCATATCCCATAGCTGTTTGGTATGCGTGTGTAGAGCTTGTGTGTGTTTGAGGTCAAACAGCTGTTTAGTATGCTTGAGTTGTGTTTAGGGGAGTTGTGTGAATCTCTGGATCTAATTGATACACTAAGGAGAGTGATGAAGCCCCTCTGATAAACAGGTAATTATGCAGATCCACACTCCACTACAGTCTGAGGCACACATTAGAGGATCATCACCACCTGTTTGTGTCTCAGTGTGTGTGTGTGTGTGTTTGTGTGTGTGTGTGTGTGTGTGTGTGTGTGTGTGTGTGTGTGTGTGTGTGTGTGTGTGTGTGTGTGTGTGTGTGTGTGTGTGTGTGTGTGTGTGTGTGTGTGTGTGTGTGTGTGTGTGCTTATGTCTGTAGGCTATAGGTTAGAATGTGCATGTCTGTGAGTTAGAGTGTTTATATGTGTGAGGATATGAGTTTGA
>NC_045173.1:14402235-14427235 GCF_900700415.2 Clupea harengus
TGCACAACTGTTAAGTAAATGCATGTATCTGTTGGTGGCTCTAAATAATTTACACTGACAACATTTCTGTGCATGCGTGTGTTTGTGTGTGTGTGTGTGTGTGTGTGTGTGTGTGTGTGTGTGTGTGTGCGCACTTGTGTGTGCACGCGTGTGTGTTTGTGCGCATATGTGTGTGCGTGCGTGTGTGTGCACTTGAGTGTGTGTGTGCGTGTGAGAGAGCACACACATGCAGAGAATTTTAAGGAGAGGGAGGCACAGCAGGCAGTTTTAAAATACACACATGCAATGATGTTTCCATAGCGATTCTTCATCCGATTCTCATCTTTCTTTGCGGAATCCCATGGAGCGGACTGTCCTTCAAAGAAGCTCTGAAACACAAGAGAGAAAGAGAGAGACAGAGAGAGAGAGAGAGAGAGAGAGAGAGAGAGAAGAGAGAGAGGGAGGGAGAGAGAGAGAGAGACACAGACAGAAAGGGAGCGATAGCATGGGGAGAAGAGATGAAAAATAAATGTCATGTCAACTTCATAAAAAGATATGAAGGAAACATTAAAGGACAGAATCTTGTCTTTCTTGAGAGGAGGCACAGAGGGGGTTTGAGGAAAAGTCTTCACATCAGCATCCCATGTCGGCCCACAGGACCCACCAATGTCACGAGTCACAACAACAACCTCCCCACAGCTCCTGACTTATATGTCACATTAAAAAACATCCCCATGGGAAATGCAGATATCACAGTTGGTTCCTGTACATAGTCTGTCTGTAGACGGCAGGGTAATCATAAATACCTGTCAGACTGGAGAGGGAAGAAAGATTTAGCTCACATTAACCTACAGGAATCACTGGAGGATTGTGGGTACTGTAGTATTAGATGCTGACTATGCAGGTAATATTGTACACCTGGACTGCATCTCCACTTCCCACCAGTGCTGTCTATCATCTTCCACAGGACCCGTCCCAACTCTGAGGATTGTGGGTAATGTAGTCTGCAGAGGCTGACTATGCAGGTGGTGATGTATACCACATTCTTCTGCTGTCTGGATTAGACTGTGTTGTTGGATGTCAATGAGAGGAACAATGGAGGTCTGGTTTAATCACAGGCATCAAACTCACTGGTGCCCGTCACTCTCATGTAATATTCATCAGCTCTGCTGCACCAGCCACACAGTAGGCTCTATTAAGACAAATTAGCAGCACAGATTTCAGATGGCTCTTAGACACAGACACACACACACACACACACACACACACACACACACACACACATACACAAAGATGAGAGAGACAGGAAATGGATGGAAACATATCGGTAAGAAGGGACAAAGAGAGAGCGAACTGCACATATACAGTAAAAGGGTTTGTTCAATGTGTGTGTGTGTGTGTGACAAGGGCAGACACATATAGAGCTTGCATTTATAATTATTATGCAATGAAGTTAAATGAATCTGTGAGATTAAGGGAAATGAGTGTGTGAGTGACAGAGACAGTAGTAACAACAAAAGGACTGCGTGCACATGTGTGTGTGAGAGAGCTTATATGAGAGAGATTGAAAGAGTGTGTCTGTGTGTGTGTGTGGGTATGTTATTAGTGTATAGTGTGTTTTAATCCTCTGACAGAGATCGAAAAGTGTCTCATGACTGGATTAGCTCTGGCCTCATCGCAGACGCAGCTCTCTTATCTCCTGTCAATGTGAGACGGCAAGGCTACAGAACTTTATGAAGGGCATCTCCTCTTTTTCTCTATCTTCCTCTTTTTCTCCTTATATCATCCCGATACACTGCTTTACTTAAACATTCTGTTGCTCTGTCTTGCATTTTGGAATTGACACACACTGTCACACACTCTCACACACTCAGTTTCAGTGGCATACAGTGGTGTAGAGGAAATGTGCACTAAAAATCCATTTCCACCTCCTTTCTCAAATTTAAATGTTCTCTCTGTCTCTCTCTCTATCCCTCTCTCTCTTTGAGATTTCTTTTCATTTGACATTTGACTGTCAGGATGATACTTACTTTCCTGACTTTAAATAAATTCACATTCCACTGTGTGGAAACCGATTTTCTTCAGCAAAAGTAAAAAGAAAAAGAAAAGACAGCGGTGAAAAGGAAAGAAAAGCAGAGGAAAGGGCTTTGGGAACTGAAGGCTGCACATCAATGAAAGCCATTAAAGCTGAGGATGGAGAATAGTGAAAGCCATCTACCCTCAGCCACTGCTGTTCACACAAACAGACAGAGAGAGAGAGAGAGAAAGAAGAGAGAGAGAGAGAAACCATGTTTGAAGAAAAAGCAAAACAAGAAAAATGGAAAGATGGCAACAAAAAAAATTAATAATGAAAACAAGAAAAAAGAAAACAGAAAGAAGAACATTAAAAGAAATCACGATAAAAAACACTATAGCGTGGAATAGTGTTCTTAAAATTAGCTTCATTTAAGAGGTGGAGAGAGGCTAAAAAACAAGAGAATAAGGGTCATAATTAATGCATTACTCATGATTATTCTGTGCTGGTCCTCTTTGAAGAAAAAAGGCTTGTTTGGCTCGTGTCCACAGTTATAGTCTTCAATTCACCCCTAAAATCATGAATATTAATTTCTGCACAGATAAAGAAGCAGACTCAATGCTAACTGAGTTAACAAACTGACACAAACAAATGCCAAATTTACAGTATAAACGCTCACATTTGAAGATGTGTCAAAACACTGTAATAAATCAGTAACAGAGCCATATGAGAGTAGTGGCCAACGGACAATTACTGTGCCCATATTCACACCACACACACACACACACACACACACACACACACACACACACACACCACAGTGCAGATCACTGACATGTGCAGATAAAAAGATATCATCAGTGTGCTGCTGTAATTTGTGTTTAGACTCGCATCCACTAAACAAACAAACAAACAAACAAACAAACAAACAAACACACACACACACCACTCACCGGCCCAGAGTAAAAGGAAATCAATTTTGTCTGGAATCTCAAATGTAATCTTTGCACCACATTATCACGCCAACGCGATAATATCATTGCAAGAAAACTTTTCCTTCCAATTAGTACACTGAAAAATAAAATTCCTGATTGAAAAGTACCTCAAATAAGTGCAATGTTCAGGTATTCACATTTCTCAGTCACAGCACCAGTAGGACAGTGTAAACACTGTTACAACCCTGCCTGATTTTTATCTGTCTCAGTCTGTCTGGAAGGGTGGAGCTTGTGGAGAGGTGCAGGTAGTTGCCTGATTTGTTGCTGGGCCATAAAAGGGCTACCTGGCTGGTGAGTGGGGTGTGGAATTAAAACAAATAAATGTGACGTTGGAATATTTATTTAAAGTTGCTTAAATTTTCAAAAATATTACAGAACTCCAAAAGTGCCTGAATCTAACCCCATCTCAGCCTTAAGGCTGAAGGGGACTTCTTTGCCATGTTCTGGACTTTAGGATTTTAGTGTTTTACTATCTGTGGCTCCAATGTGTTACATGGGAGAGTCCCGGAGAGGTAAGCCCACTACAATCACATAAATTAAATTAAATTTTACTTATATAGCGCCAAAACAATACAATTGTCTCAAGGTGTGTTACAGAGCCCAGGGTCTGAAGCATTAATTCATAAGACCAATGGCCACCTCAAAAGCACACTCCCTCAAAACACCTCATGAACTGTGTTTTCATCTGACCCTGTGCATTCTTTCTTCCCTTTAAGCACATCTAAACATACAGTTTAATACACTGGTGGGGATTTCCAAAATAAAAGTTCATCACAGACAAGCACAAATAACAGATCTAATGCATTATTTAAAACATCAACTTGCAAGATAGTGTCTACGGTGTTATAGTATAGCTACTGAACATACTCTACTGAAGAAAAATGCATTAAAAAATAAAAATAAAATTGTACAAATGATTGGAAAGTGTAGGCTTACCTCGTTAATCTGATCCCAAGTTAAGGTACAGAATAAGCATGGATCAGAGAGAGATATCAAGTATAAGTGACAGAGTTTTTGTGCTAACAGGGCTAGCTTCATTGTAAAGGCTTCATGAAGTTAGTTTGGCTTAGCATATTCCTAATCATGTATACTCTTAATTTATCAAACAGGTCTTCAGGGAACTTATGGTGATGTGTCTCATTAGAGTAAGCAGGCATATAGAGGTCTTGTGAACTTTCTTTTAACAGTAAAACATTTGTTGGGACAGGGGTAAGTAAATGAGATGTGAGTTTTGGGATGTACTTGTGGGGACTTGAGTGTTTGTGGGGATGTGAGTGTTTATGGGGACAGGAGTGTTTATGGGGACATGAGTGTTTGTGGGGATGTGAGTATTTGTGGGGACAGGAGTGTTTATGGGGACAGGAGTGTTTATGGGGATGTGAGTATTTGTGGGGACAGGAGTGTTTATGGGGACAGGAGTGTTTATGGGGACATGAGTGTTTGTGGGGATGTGAGTATTTGTGGGGATGTGAGTATTTGTGGGGACATGAGTGATTATGGGGACAGGAGTGTTTATGGGGATGTGAGTATTTGTGGGGACAGGAGTGTTTATGGGGACAGGAGTGTTTATGGGGATGTGAGTATTTGTGGGGATGTGAGTATTTGTGGGGACAGGAGTGTTTATGGGGACAGGAGTGTTTATGGGGACAGAAGTGTTTATGGGGATGTGAGTATTTGTGGGGGAAAAAAGTACAAAACTTTGACAATAGAAATGTGATGCAGGAAATAAAAATGAACACGTAAACAAATTGGCATGAACTAGCAAGGATAAAGTGAAATGAATATAAAAGAATAATGAAAGCAATGAAGAGAAGAAAGAAAGGAAAATGACAAATAGTTCCATTTTAATAATGGGGTGTGGGGTAGAGTAAAGATGGGAGAAGAAACATGAAAAAACTAAAATAATAATTATTATGAAGCTACATAAAGCATGACACAGTAGAGATTCTATAGCCAGCACCAAATCTAGAAAGACAGTGTCTCTTTGAGAGAACACAAAGAAGTGAGAAGAGTTGATAATAAATAATGCACATGTGGGGGGGCCAAAGAGAGTGAGAGAGAACTTTCACAGATAGAGGGAGAGAGAGCAGTCACAGAGAGAGATAATGAATGAGTGAGTGAGATAGAGAGAGAGAGAGAGCAGCCTCGTACCTCGTACTCCTCCTTGAAGCCGTATCCTTCGGAGCACTTCATCTGGGTGATGTGCTGCAGGAGGTCGGCCACGCGGATGGCAGGGTGCAGCTGGCCTGTCTGGTAAGAGACGCCCTCCACCGATCCGTCCCGATCGCGGTCGCGCTCACGCTGCTTCTTAAAGGTGTGTGTCAGCGAGTGCGAATGCGACTGCACCAGGCTACTGGTGTCACTGCCCATCGTCTGGCTCTCGTCTGTCAGAGGGAGGGAATGAGTCGGGGGAGAGGACGGTTACCACTGGAGATAGAACAACAGCCATATCACAACACTGACAACTTCACACATTTCAGGTTTGCCATTCTCCCAGATAACAGCTGGGTGTGTTTTGGACCCGGCCCAGTTCTGGCCCAGATGGAGTGGATATCCACCTTATCAGGGCTGGATCAGTACCACACTCAGCTACTATCTGGACTCTCACTGGCTCTGCTCAGTGTCAGGTTAACACCTACTTGGTAAATTCTACAAAAATGTAAAATTCAATATTACAAATCAAAAGTACAATTTTCAAATTTTTGCCATGAGCCAATTCCTTTAAAATATGATAAATGCTATACTGCCGTGATCTAGAGTGTATTTCCTGACAAAGCATTCTCAGTGAGAAAACACAGACGTGTGATGATGTGACGCGTCCTCTCAGGCGGGTGATGGGGTGACAGGAACATGACACGGTGCATGTGTGTAAGAGGAGAGAGAATGAAGAAGAGAGACCAGTGTGTGAGAGGAGAGAGCATGAAGAAGAGAGACCAGGGGCACCAGGCTGGATGGCTCTGCTCTGTCTCACCACTCAGACTAAGGTCTTGCAATGATAAGATCACTTCATCATTTCACAAAGCAGGAACCTCTTTGAAACAGATCTGGCCCTAATCAGACACTGATTCATTCAGAGCTTCCTGACCCGACTGGTCCTAGATCTGTGAATGAATCAGTGTAGAAATGTTTGTCATTTTAAATACATTTTACAGAGAGAGTGAGAGAGACAGTGAAAGGGAGAGAGTGAGGGAGAGAGAGAGAGAGAGTGAGAGAGACAGACAGAGGGAGGGAGAGAGAGAGAGAGAGGGAGGGAGAGAGAGACTCATGACTGAAGAAGTGACACATGGTATGTGGTGGGATGCCAAGGCCAAATAGTAACCAGTAGTGATGTCCACTATAGTGATGAAATCATCGAAGTAGAGAAATCATTACAGTCAAATCACCTGGCAACAGGAACCCAACCAAACACAAACACAAGGAAACCCATCTCAGATCAATGTAAATCACAAAAGTGCTAACTAATAAAATGAGATGCTGGTTAGAACGGAGACAGAGACGATGTGCGTCATATGTGGGGTGGGAGCCTGTGAAGCCATGATGGGGGGGGGGAGGGTCAGGATGGGGGGGGGGCATCATGGAGTCATGCCACACAAGAGCATCATGGTGAGATGACATCACATCCACTGCCATGCACATGACAAGCAGGACCGCCCCCAGATGGAAGGAACGCCTCCCTCAGGAAAATGAAGAAGTCTACCTCCCAGACCACCCAAAAACCCCAAGAGCAGACAGACTTGGCCAAACTTACCATTAATGGGCACTTTATAGGAGATACATTAGAGGTCAAAAGGGCAGGGAGGAGAAAGACAGAGAGAGGGAGAAAGGTAGAGAGAGGGAGAAAGAGAGATAGACAGAAGAAGAAACAGAGGCAGAGAGACAGAAAGACCAGAAAAAGAGTGAGAGAGGTAAAAGAGAAACAGAAGGAGAGAGAGATGAAAGAGAGGGAGAAAGACAGAGAGAGGAGAGATAAAGAAGACAGGGTATAAGCAACATTACCACCAGATACACCTTAAACAGAGGAGCTAATGCTAACTCTACTTCATACAGTGTGTGTGTGTGTGTGTGTGTGTGTGTGTGTGTGCATGTGTGTGTATGCCTGCACGCATGAATTAGTGTACACAAGCAAGTACTGTGTCTGTAAGTCATGTCTGAAGAGTCACTATCATCTCTACAGAAAACTGCCGCAAGCTGCTGCTGTTGCTCTCCCAGACATAAGCCGACTGATCAGAGCCAATTCCAGCCCACAAACAGCTACAGATCTTCAGGGAATCACTACAGCCATCAGGATAGCTTAGTGTGGACATGATGAAGATGCTGTGATGCTGTGATTACTACACAGGCCACAGCAGTGAGTGACCACACAGTAAGGCACGAAACCAAAAGAGGATGTAAAGTATGAAACAAAAAAGAACTAGGCAAAGATTGATTTTTATATTATGAAATCTGTCATGAAGTGCCTGTGTCTGCTTCTAGTGTTTAGATTTGTAGACCTGTCAAAGGAATGTGGGCTTCTGTGTCTGCTTTGTGAGTTTGTGTGATATTATAGCAGGAGGTTGGGGGCAGTATGTGTGTGCATTTACTTCGGGGCATCAGCCCTCTACTGGTAGCTTGGTACAGCCTCCACTGCACTAATGCTAAAGCAGGCCTGAAATCATGCATAGTTAATGGGCCTCCATGCGTTTCACTCTGGTTGAGTTCTGTGTTTGTGTCCTAACAAGAAAACAGCTCTTCGGGGCTTTTAGCAGAAGTGTGTCTGAAGAGCAAACAGCTCCAATAAACAAGGGATGGAGCTGGGGGACTGGACTTAATGGTTTTATTATTCTGTTTCATCATATGGGGAAAGAGGTAACAATGTTAAAAAACAGCAACAAAAAATGGATGGAAAAAAAGAACCCAAAGGGAACAGAGAAAGCAAGGGAGTCATTGGGAGTTGGCCAGTAGCAGCTGCATCATTAAGAGGGGGGTAGTTTAGTGGAGAAAGGGCGGTGGGGGTGGGTGAGGTGGGTGGGGGGGTTAGGAGGAGCTACAGTGGGGATGAAATGGGGTGGTGGGGGGGTGCAGAGACAGGAGGGGATCAGGAAGGAGGAACAAGTGGGGTGGGGTGTACCTTTTGGTTTGCTAAAGCTAACAATCACAAATAAATGCCAAACAAAACTCTCAATCTCTCATTCTCTCTCTTTCACACACACACACACACACACACACACACACACACACACACACACACACACACACACACACACACACACACACACACACACACACACACACACACATAAACATTCAGAGCAGTGGCAGTACTGTTTTAATATCGAAGGTTCAATCAAACTCATTGGACTATTTGGATTTTGGGATTTTTAGTATCATGTATCAACAAGGATGAGAGGGCTACTGGTTACCATGGCAATAGAGAGGCCTCACCCACTCTCCCCATATCCTGTCCACATGCACATGGGTTGTCAGACAGGATGTGACATCACACACTCAACACGAAATGCGGTTGGGATGGAGTGAAGGCAGCCAAAAGCTGATTGTGTGTGTGTGTGTGTGTGTGTCTGTATTTGTGATGCTATGTGTGCATATGACGACTGTATGTGTGTGTGTAGGGAGGGGGTACATGCATGTCTGTCTATGTGTTAGAAATGTTTGTGATTGTAAATGTGTGTGTGTGTGTGTGTGTGTGTGTGTGTGTGTGTGTGTGTGTGTGTGTGTGTGTGTGTGTGTGTGTGTGTGTGTGTGTGTGTGTGTGTGTGATGAAAAGGACTGAGAGGAGAGGGAGAGAAGGGGGGGGGAGCAGCAGGCAGTTTATGGAGATGAAAGAAAACCACCAACCAAAACCACAAACACTAGAAGCACCAAACACCAGGCACCCGCCTTTGCCTAAAGTTTGTTTGTGCATGCGTGTGTGTGTGTGGTGGGTAATTGGATCAGGGGCGTAACTAGCCGGGCCCAAAGATTTACACGCGCCACCCGACGGGCCCCCCCTTTCCAAGTACACCGACAGGCGTTGCTCGACGGGCCCTACCTTAGTATAGCGTCAAATTTTCTCGGATATGCTTATATTTAAATACGCGCTGTTCATATCAAGGATATAGTGTAAAATGCTATATATACACTTGAAAAGGCAAACTTATTTCAGTTATGTTTGTTATTATTTTGGGGGGAAAAGTAGCAATTTATAACAAAATCATATGCTTATCCTACATACACTATAGAAACTATAAAAAAAACTATTCAATGAAATGAATAAGTTCTTATTTTCTTTAGTATTTTTGTGATTAGCAATGATGATTGCTGGGTAATATGTATGTTGTCCAATGTCAAGTCTCTATTTGATCATGTGACAATACAATACGCTATAGTTAAACCAATTCGGCTTTTTAACTAGTCGCGAGCCCACGGAGTCAGCAGGGATCAGCATCGCTGCTTCTGCCCTCAGTGGTGTGTCAGCAACCATGCAACAGGTAACTTACGGGTATTGTGATAGATATACATTTCAAGACAAGTTATAGCCTACATACATTATGGTAGGGCAGGATTACTAGGCTACAAGTTGGGTAAATAGTGGTCGCTATTATTATTACTTTCTAACTATTTTTACGGTAAGACATGTTCCTGCTGAGAGTCAAACAAGACTTAGTTCATTGTGTACACACTCATCGCTTCTGAAATAAGTAAGGTTGATTAATGAAACACTATTTATATCGATAACAAACACCTTTGATTAGCGTTTTTTTGAGACGCGGTTGCGTTTTTTTTTTATTTTTAAATTTTTTTTGCGTTCAATAGGGGGGCCCGTCATAATATCTTGCACCTGGGCCCGTCGTTACTACGTTACGCCACTGAATCGGAAGCTGTGAATATGTTTTTATAACATATGGAATATGTGTGTGAAGATATGTGTGTGGGCAGGACTATGGACAGCTACAGACAGAAGAAAGAAGAGAACAGAAAATGAAGGCTCTTACCTAGGATGGCCGTTGGGACCAGTGGGTCTGCCAGGGGAGAACACACAAGAGAAAACACAGAGAAAGAGAAAACACAAAATGAGAGGAGATATATTCAACAATGTTTTACTTATGTGTATATGCATTTGGCATATGTTTGTATGTCTAGCTAGGGAGAGAGTTGGTGGTGTTCTCTGAGAATGCTTGTGTGTATATATGTGTGTATGTCTCAGTATGTGTATAAGACTGAGTGTGTGTGTATGTGTGGAGGTGTGTGTGTGCGTGTGTGGGTGCAGGTGTATGTGGGAGCGTGTGTGGATATGTGTGCGTGTGTGTGGGTGTGTGTGTGCATGTGTATGTGGGAGCGTGTGTGGATGTGTGTGTGTGTGTGGGTGTGTGTGTGGGTGCAGGTGTATGTGGGAGCGTGTGTGGATGTGTGTGTGTGTGTGGGGGTGTGTGTGCATGTGTATGTGGGAGCGTGTGTGGATGTGTGTGTGTGCGTGTGTGCGTGTGTGCGTGTGTGTGTTACCTGGGTAATAGGACTTGGGTAGTGTTTTGCTGAGTGTGTTGCTCTTCACAGTGCAAGAGGATGGTGATGACACAGCTGCTAAGACATACACATAGCACATGAGGTCACGTTCTAGAATATTGCAGTTCAGAGTGGGGCATAGAGTAATATTGGAACCCACATCACACAAAACTGTGTCTTAATGGAGTAGTCACGCATGACGTAAATATGTGAGTGTGTCCATAGCTAGAGTTTTAGTGGGGGTTAAGCAAGAGGTGTGCCATGCTCCCTGGCAGACATCTAATTAAGGTTACATGTGAGAGGGGACACTGAGGCACGTTTTGGGAAGGGTGTGTTTGGGGTGGGGGGGGTTTGGGTGTCTTACTGCAGGTCACTTTAAAAGAGGATTAGAGGGGTCACAGTCAGGCCCTGGGAGCAAAGCTGTTTGCTTGTCCCAGACCAGAGGGGGGTTTGCTGGGTAGAGTGAACAACCCTGAGGCTCCAGAGACGAGCGATCAGGCTAATGCTACATCCAGACCACAGGGCTGGGAGTCTTAGGGAGTGTTTAAAGATCAGAGGGGGCAGGAGAGGTGAAGCTCTGTTAAAACAATAACACTTAAAACTGCCAATTGTGTTGTCTAAAGAGTACTTAAAACAGGGTGTTATGAGTGGGTAATCACTGCCAATTACTATCTGTCAGATTAGCATGACCAGTCTAACGCTACATCCAGACCCCAGTCCCGCCACAGCACAGGTCAGAGGGAGCAGGAGAGGTGAAGCTCTGTTAACACAACAACACTTTAAAATGCCCATTGTGTTCTCTAAATAGGACTTAAGAGTGGTTAATTACTGCCACTTCCAGTCTGGAAGTTTAACTGAAATTTAACATTGGGGACACTGTGTGTAGAAACACCTGCCACTCCCTCTAACATACACAAGTGTGTGACATATTGAGGATACTCCCTTCTGCCATTGCCGTTACACCTGTGTGTATCAATGGAAAAAGTGCCTTGTCACAGCAGGTGATAGCTCTCACACTCCCACAGAAAAAAAAAGACACACACACACACACTCATGATGATCCAGATACTCACTTCTGGCGTTGGTGTTGAGGGTGTGTGTGTCCATAAAGGAGAGAGCATCATCACAGCTGGTGCCCTGCTCTGTGTAGCTCTTGTCCATGGAGTTCACCATCACGGTCATCTCCTGCCGAGTGCTGCTCAAGGTCTCCTTACGCTTCTTAGCCAGCTTCCTGTGCACACACACACACACACACACACACACACACAAACAAAACACACACAATTATAGTACAAATGATATAGGGAAATACATTTATAATTAGTCTAATCAAAACTATAATAATGCTAGAATCATCATTATCAAAACATTGCCGGAGACAGGGGAGTGTGTAATTGACATGGCTAAACTGGGATTATAATTAAACACAAACGGACCTGCATTATAACCAATTACTTTTTTCAACTGAGTCTTCATTGAAGCTATACAATTTTTGAAGCCAATGAGTTTCTAAGTTTTAAAAGGTTTGTGAATCAGTAGCCAAGGGCCTGTGTCCTTGTTTCTTAGTTTGCAGGAGTGTCTATATTGACCCAGCGCAGACTGCAAGTATCAAACACTTCATGGATTAAAGATTTAAGTCCTGTACTTAAGACAATCACAAATGTCAAACCGAGGTAAAAGAGTCAGACAAATCAGTAGACAACTAGACAACCACCACTCCCACACACACATGCAGTGAGTTGGTGAGGCAGTTGGCGGTGGCTCTAGGGGACTGTGGCAATGTAATAAAGTGAGTATGGACTCAGTGGAGCAGGAGGAAAAACAAACGGATCTGTCATGTGAGAGGCAGAAGAGTGAGCTCTAATTCAATTGAGGGGATCTATACCCCCCAGCACCTCATCAGTCAGACAAGGCCTTTGTTTGGAGAAGACCGATACACACAGACCTTCTAACGAGAGGAAATTAGACAAACAATTTAGATGGAGAGGGAATAGCATAGAGAAAGGGAGAGAGAGAGCGAGAGATGAGGGGGTGTTGAACCAGACAAACACACACACACACACACACACACACACACACACACACACAACTACAATAACTTAATTTTGTTGCGACTACCTCATCACTGTAAATAACTTATCAATGCAGTCACCTCCACATCTAGGTTCAGACCGGGTCCTATGAAGATGCACGCACACACTATCAAATTAGCCACCTAATGCCCCTGTCGCTGAGAAGGAGTGTTTTAATTTCTTCGCTTATGAGACACGCTTCATTTACCTAAAGCTGTTCATTTGTTTACCCCTTGACTTGCTTAGCTATGGTGTCCAGTGAGAACTAAGAGGCCAAAGGGGAAGAAGGAATGAGCTCCGTAAACGTCAAAGATGGATGACAACACTCTCAACAACGCTCCATTTTAAAATCTCCACAGCAACAATATCCAGTTACCTCCCTGGCCCACAGGTGAGCTTAAGTGCAGCGCTGCTGCGTATTTCAGCACAGTGTGTTTCCAGGGCAGAGGAGGCCGTATCTGAGCCACATCTGAGACGGATCTGGGCCACATCTGGGCGTATTTCAACACAGAGTGTGTTTCCAGGGCAGAGGAGGCCAAACACAAATACTTTGGTGCTCTCCTGCATAAATACTTAAATACTTGGCTAAATTCAATTGACAGGCTAGGAATAATAGGGAAGTATTATAGGGAATAATATCTTATCCGTCCCTGCAGTAAATGAAACACCTACAAAGTAATACTAGGGCTAAGGAGTGTGTTTCCAGGCCAGAGAGAGCCATATCTGAGCCACATCTGAGCCGCATCTGGGCACATCTGAGCCGCATCTGGCCCGCACTTGAGCCGTATCTGGGCGCATCTGAGCTGCATCTAAGCCACATCTGAGCCATATCTGTCGTATCTGGGCCGTATCTGAGCCGTATCTGAGAGCTGAATTCAGCTGATATCTGAGAGAGGCTGTAGATGGTAGGAGGCAGCTGATGTCAGGGGGGTCCTGTGGCTATCAGGGCTTGTATGTGATGAACACCCTGGACAGAAATAATGTTTGTGTGGGAGAAACAGAATGTGAGTGGGACAGGCAGTTTGTGTGTGTGTTCCCTTGTCAGCAGAACTCCTCCTCACACACACACACACACATACACACACACACTCACACACGCACACACACAAACACACACACTCACACACACACACACACCTGCCACAGGCTAAATATTATGATGAATAATATCCAATCAGACATCCATAGCAAAGAGCAAGCGATGGTGGACCTGGCTTCAGCTATGTTTACCAAACTAGACATGCTCCAATACACATTGCCTATACTCAAATATACCTTATCCCTTGCTGTATGTCTACGTGTGTGTGTGTGTGTGTGTGTGTGTGTGTGTGTGTGTGTGTGTGTGTGTGCACGTCTGTGTTTGTGTGCACGTCTGTGTCTGTGCGTGTGTGCACGTGTGTGTGTGTGGTGTGTACTTGTGTGTCTCTGTGTCTGTGCTGTGTGCCTGTGCACGTGTGTGTGTGCGCGCGCTTATGTACACCTCCTGTGTTAATGCATATTTGTTTACATATCATTAGATAATTTTGTGTGTGTATGTGTGTGTGAGAGAGAAAGTATATGTGTATAGCATGGACATGCTCACCTCTGTGAGTGTGTGTGGTTTGTGTGTGGTATGTGTGTGGCGTGCGGCATGTGTGTGTGTGGTGTGTGTGTGTGTGTGTGTGTGTGTTCCTGTGTATCCTACTGCACACACCAGCATGGTTGCCAGCAACACAACCATCTCTGTCCTCTGATCCAAACTCCCTCTAGTCTCTTTAAAGCATCCGCAGATCCACAAAGGCCCACAGGCCTGTTAAACACACTGTCTGTGTTTGTGGACGAGAACAGACCCCTCACCTCAACAGCATCAAAACCAACATCGGGAACACACACACACACACACACACACACACACACACACACACACACACACATCAATAAAGCAAAGCCCAGCGGGGTGAGGTGCTGTATGTCAGCGTGTTGCTGTGGCGATGAGGCCAGTTTGTGGGCTCATGTGGGTTTGGAGGCTTTAAAACAAACAAAGGCGTCTTCATTAGTGCACATCAGAAAGTAAGTCACTATGTGTGCTATTACTAAGACACAGTCACACCTATCTGAACGCACACATGCACACACACACACACACACTATAACCTCTCCTGCAGTCCAGCTGGAGCTGTTAAAAGCACTGTGGGACTCTTTAGCACAGCTGGTCAAAATGTAGGCCATGACCTTTACTTCCTGGAACCAAACTACTGTAATAAAGGGTGTGGTGGAGTCCCAATCCATATAAACACATTACTACACCTCTGTTTACACTATTATTCCAGTTAAGTGGTAAGACAATAAGAGTGATAGAGGGATAGAGGGATAGGAATGAAAAAGACAGAGATATGAAAAACAGATGGAGGGAGTCGAGAGAGATGGGGAGAAAGACAGGGAGAGTGAGTTAAGGCTGTCTGGTCCCTTAAACAAACTCCAATGCTGAACACTGAGTAACGACAAACACCTTGAACACTCCACTGGTCTCCATTCATCTCTGAGTAGCAAAAACACACACACACACATACACACACAGATACACACACACACACACATGGGGTATGTAAAGAGAAAATAGAAGATGAGAAAAAAGAACAGAAGAAAAAGTGGAGGATGACAAAAATGAGGTAAGATACATAGAGTAGGAAGGAGGAAGAACAATATCAGAGAGACCAAAGGCAGAGTAAAGATAATAAGGAATAGGAATAGGAAAAGAGCTGTTACCCATTCACAGGGTAAATGTGTGTGTGTGTGTGTGTGTGTGTGTGTGTGTGTGTGTGTGTGTGTGTGTAGGTGCAGTAAGGTGGCGACAGCTTGGTGACAGACGGTCATGTTAGCATCTGCCGAGCAGAAGACAAGACATCGCCGGCTCCTCGTTTACTCTCTCTCTGGTGCTCACCTCCCTGCCACTTCTCTTCTCCTCCCTCTCCATCTCTCTCTCCCTCCCTCTCTCTTCCTCTCTCTCTCTCTCTCTCTATCTCTCTCTATCACTCCCTGCCCCTCCTCCCTCTATTTCCTCTTCATCAGAATGCTGCCACCGTTACTGAAACAAATGTGCTTGGCTTGTTCCAATTAGTGAGATTCCAACACGCTGCTCCACTCTGGGCTTGTAGCCTTTAATGAAGGTGTTTGAGCTGTGGGCAGATACTGCTCCCCCCCCCCCCCCCCCCCCCCCCCCCCCCCCCACCTCTCTTTCTCTCTAACAGGGCCCCTCTGCTGTCACTCTTGCTCCTGTTCACCCGGCAAACACTAAAAAATACGGCTGTCGTGTAATTTATCATCCTGGATGGGACAAGGGCTGGGGAAAGGGAGGAGATTTCTCTCGTTTCGTTCGTATCTCGTTTTACTAAGGTCAATCTCAAGGAGAGTGTTTGTGTGTGTGTGTGTGTGTGTGTGTGTGTGTGTGTGTGTGTGTGTGTGTTATGTGGATCTCTTTGACAAGAGCAGTTTAAATGGTGACACAGACTAAGGTAAAATTCATGGGGAACCTTGAAAACTTCAAGCCTACTCTCTTTATCTCTCTCTCTCTGTCTCTCCCTCTCTATCCCGTCTTTATCTTTCTATCAGATGGCCTCCATAGTGAGTAGATCGTTTCTCTCCTTCTATTTTAGAAATCATTCACAGGGTTAGTAATTGGAGCTTACTACCTGTCCCTGTTATTGATGACATGACAAAAACTACATTCTGCTGATATCGTGGGACTATGGAGACAGCCCGTGCTCCTGTCTTGCCTTGGGTTCCAGGGTTGAAGGCTCGATATGATTGGTTGATTGGCAGCAGGAAGACTGTAATGACCTCATGTAACCTGGTCCTGTGTTTTCCCCCTCGTGCCAAATAACGTCTTTCAGACTGGAATCCACCCTAGCAGCTCACACTGCATTAGACACCCATGAAATGTGGCCAAAGCCTTCTAGCTGTTATGCTGTGTTGTGGTATACCCTCCAACTGCTTACAATTGGAAATGTCATAAGGTGGTATCAGACTTCGAACACAAATCTGAATGGCCTGACAGTTTCAGGAATAAAAACTGACGGACTAATTCAAATGCAAACACTTCAGAAGGCAGAAACCCTGCAGGCTGTGACAATGGTTGTTATGTGCTTGTTAAAATGCCCTGCAGAATTCATGACAAATGATAAAAAACAACCATGATCAAAATAATGACAGCAAGTCAGGCACGATAGATCCCATTTTACACAACAACGATAATTTTTTTAATTATTTAATTTATCCAAAAGCAATCTAGAATATATCTATTGTATGACTTTCCAAAATGATTTGTGTTCCACTCTCCACTACAATTTCCCTGCATGGCCTTCCATAAAGAGGAAGCCATTTTGATCGGGTAATAAAACAATGAAAGCACGTTGCAAGGCCATTTGGACACCACGTCACCTCCTCAAATACTCTGCTTTGTTGCCAAATAGCGACAGATAACAGCTCAAATAGCAGCACACGGATGGGCTGCCAGGTCTGAATCCCGTGGTAGTCGGTGTCTCTAAGATGGAGCAAATAGCTCCACTCTGACCTTGGGATGTGATGGTTCCTGACAATAAAGCGACTCTGTTTAAATGCCTTCAGGCTTGTCTCTGAAGTTCTAAAGAGAACTCTGTTTTGATTCTGTCCCAAACAGCAGAAACCTCTGGACTGGATTGAACCCTGAACTGGACTGGATCCTGCCCATGTCTGGTGCTGCACAGGTCTAGAACGACCAAAGGTGTGGACACAAGTAGCTTGACTTTGCCTCTAGTCAGAATCAATGATTTGGATGACTCCAGACGCGACTTGACAAAATAAAAAATGACTTGCAACTCAACTTTAATACCAATGACTTAAAACTTCACTCGGACTTCACACCTTAACACAACCGCCACAGTCAAGAAAGCACAGCAGCGGCTCTACTTCTTGAGAATACTGAAGAGAAACAACCTGTCTTCCGAGCTGCTTAAGTCTTTTTACCACTGTTGCATTGAAAGTGTCCTCACATACTGTATCACTGCATGGTATGTCAACTGCACAGACAAGGACAGGAAATCCCTCAGTCAGGTCATAAGGTCTTCGGAGAGAATAATTGGACTTTCACTGCCTCCCCTGGACGACATCTTTAGGACACGCTGCCTCCGCCGAGCATGTGGCATTTTGAAGGATGAGACTCACCCCGCAAACCATCTCTTCACCCTGCTACCCTCTGGCAGGCGCTACCGGGCCACTACAGCCCGCACCTCCAGACTGCAGAACAGTTTCATCCCCAGGGCCATCACAGAACTAAACAATCACACAACCCTCATACCCTCCACCCAGCACAACTGCACTTTTTTTAGTGGTTGCACAAACAAATTTCGTTGTGTATCCAATGCACAATGACAAATAAAGTCTATTCTTATTCTATTCTTCTATTCTTAACTTTTAATGACTTGACATCATTTCATAGGTGAAAATAATAAACTGATTCATCTCATGAAAAACGTGTGCTACTATTTCCTGACATTCTTGCCCACACAGGACATCAGCGAAGCCTACGTGATAATGTTGCATGCACAGCAAATGGCATTGGCAAGAAAATGGTACTTTGGGTTGCATTCGGTGCATTCGGTTTAAAAAACTACACATGTAATATATGCGGGACCAAAATTAATGTTGTGAAGGAACAACGTCCAACTTTGTTCGACACTTAAAGCTGCATGAAGACTGGTAAATTCAGTACAACTATTTGTGTAGTAATGTCATATATATCAACTGCTTTGCGCTGCACGGGATATTGTGCAGGAAACAAGGTTCTGGTTGGTGTTCTTTATTTACTGTAGTGTGTGTTCGTGTGTTCATGCCTTATTTAATTGTTATGGAAACGCATAGTACACAAAAACTTCTGAATCAAAAATATGTAAGATTTTATGTATACGCCCATAAAGCAATCTCATAAGAAAATCTGTATAATTTAAGGAAAATCTGTAAGTCTTTGGTAAACCATGGCTTAAGATAGTAAGAGCTAGTGTGATATGGGTCTAGCTAGCTCTAGCTAGATTAAAATGTAAGCTCTCGACACACTTACGGTAACGCAATCTTATTTTAAAACATTGGTTGCAAACATGTCTGTATCTACCTTAATTTCCTTCCGTTAGATTGCCTTGCTTTTTAACAAGCATTTTTTTATTGTAGTAGTAAAATGCATGGTCTAAGTGTTGATAGCCTTGTGTGTGTGTGTGTGTGTGTGTGTGTGTGTGTGTGTGTGTGTGTGTGTGTGTGTGTGTCTTTTTGAAGCAGCTTCTTGCAGGTTTTTACTACAACCAAACAAGATTATTACAAAAGCAATGGCAGAGAGGAGATAATCTTTAAAATGATGTTTATCAGTCAGCAGCAGCAGAACGTGTTTTGGGTGAGCAGAACTGAACCAGCAAAGTGAACTACACTACATGACTGAAATCCATACAGTAAAACCAACTCACTCACCTCACACAGTCACCCACACACACACTTCGCTCACTCAAACATTCACCCACACAAACCTCATTTATTCACCTCACCCACTCAGTCGATGTTGCTTTATTAGCATGACTGTTGGGATACAAAAGTCAAAGCCAGTATTCAGTGTTCACTCACTTGTTTCATCTGTGAGAAAATTAAGAACATTTTCTTAGGCTTAGGGCTCTTTATCGTTAGTCATTTAAAATGTTTTAATTTAGAAAGTTTTGAAATATGTAATTTCGAAAATATGTTGTTTATAACAAATATGCTAATATGCTATTTAAATATGCTGTTAATTCAGTCTTTCATTTTTACAGTTGATTTGAACATTTTAAAAGGCATTCACTATTTGTGTTGATTTAGCACACTAACTGGCAAAAATGCAAGCACATTAAATTAGTCAAAGAGTGCACAATGACTTGTTTAGGCCTTGAAACATAAAGTTACACACTGGAACTTTACTTTGGACTTGGTAATCTATGACTTGGAACTTGCTTGGGACTTCTCTGACTTGACTTGGTACTTGACTCAAGACTAAAGACTCAAGACACAAGACTAGAGACTCTGGCAAAACAATTACTTTGTCCCACCTCTGGTTTCCACCAGGCATTCTGACAGGGTTTTGTTATAAGGAAAAATGCAATGTTCACTTTCCAGCTGAGGAACTTGGTCTAGGAGTCTTGGTTACATATCTCCCAAATATCAACTTCTTGCTGTGTTGTTGTCTTTACTACACTGAAATACACCCCATTTCCTCTTCTAAAATACCAGTTGTTTCATCTACATTCTAGTTGCTGTAGTGACCTTTGTAACATACAGGTTGCCATGGGGTGCTGTCATGCAAACAACTATATAAATATAAAATATAAATATACCATGCGGGTAGGGAAGATGATATGATATGACAGTGGAGGCAGAGTGGTGTGTTTATGCTTTGAGGGTGAGCATCCAGGGAATGGAACTTACAAACACCAGGAGCTGGGCACCAAGCTAGGGGAGTAGAGGGGGTGAGGGCCAACATGCTTAACCCAGGCCTGGTGTTGCCTGCTGGGGGATAAACTGCAGCTACTGCTCCCCTCTATCTTAGACCTGGGCCTGTTTAGCCTGTCTATTAAACTACCAGCAAAGCCTTAATGTTTTTGTTTATAGTGTGTACTGCCCTATAAAACCTGCTCCATGATTGGCTGCTTTTCAAGGTCTCCTTTCAGAAAGGTGCACTGACTGACTGGCTTTTCAGAATCAGACTTACTGAAACTTACTGATAGAAAATCATTGGATCAGATTCACATCCAGTTAAAAGTGCATTAAGCTTCATTGATTTTTTTGTCTCTTGTCAGAATACCTCACCCTTGGTCTGTCATCGAGACTCATCAATAATGAATAGAATATTTCATTACAATGATGAATGTTAAATTGAATAGCTGCATCTTCTTCTCTTTGGCTGGGAGAAGTCTACCTGTTGCTGTGTGCCAGGGGGCAGATGGCATAGCTAACTGTCATGCATGCTAACGGTAGGAGGATAGCTGCCTAGAGAACAGCCGACCTGGGACAGATCGAACCTTGATCAGACCCAGGGTCAGCGGCCACAGCACAGAATGGAGAGTGAGATTGGACAAAGTGTTTTACTTACAGGTAGTAAGTGTAGGACTGATAGTGTCTTCTGCCGAGGGGGGATGGTGAAGAGTTTAGGCAGTGAGGGAGGACGGGGGATGGGATGACAAGGGGAGGGGAAAAAGAAAAAAAAAAAGGAAAAAATATTAATGTTCTGAAAAAAATAGGAAAAAAAAGATGAACAAAAGCAGATATGATGGCTAAGAACATGAGTGATAGAGGTAACACTGATCTTGTGTTACCTGTGTGTGTGTGTGTCTGTGTGTGTGTGTGTGTGTGTGTGTGTGTGTGTGTGTGTGTGTGTGTGTGTGTGTGTGTGTGTGTGTGTGTGTGTGCGTGCATTCTTCTGTTTGTGTAAGGCACAGTCAAGAGCTTAATGCCGCACAGTGGGCTCCCCTTTGCCTTTTCAGTCACACACACACTCGCATAAAACATGGACACACTGTGGTTATGTTCTTGTATTTTCTTAGCGAAAGACATGACTGAAGCCTGGCTAGAATGGACAAGTACATCACATGGTCAGCACACCCTGAATCCTGATATTTTCATGACCCCCACAGACAGGCCAGTAGTGCTTCATCTGGCATAAACACGTCATAAAACGCTGTTGAAAGTTCCGTACAGATAGTGTATCAACTGTGTGTCTGTGACATTAAACTATTGAACTATTGACACACACACACACACACACACACACACACACACACAAACACACACACATGCACACACATAAACAAACACACACAGTAGAAAGATCTCTGTTTTCATTTCATATCATCTCATTTCATTATCCTTCCATCTATCAGCTCAGACAGTAATAGCTCAGAGTAATATAATGTAGGCAGCCAGATTGCTCTGCAGTAACATGGGCATTAGTATGTTCTACCATGGCCAGATCCAGATTTAATGCCACAAATTAAACCAAACAGATGCGACGGATTCAATCACACCTTTTCATTTGATTAAGGCATATTGAATGAGAATTCAATTAAAAGGGAACGGTGCATGGCGGTAATTACACAAACCTGTCAATCAGACTTTGGGAATTATGAGTCCCCACGCACTGAATTAAAGACACCGGAGAGACAGACACAGACAGAAGGAAGAAGAAAGAGGGGAAAAAAGCCCTTTCATCTCTGCTCTCAAGACGTCTGACATCTGAAGTTCACCTGTGTGAGTGTGTTTGCACACCCTGGTTCCTCTGTGCAGTGTGTTCATTACTGCAGTCTATATTCTGTATGTGTGTGTGTGTGCACATACCCACGGGAGTGTAAAGGTCTCATCCCTCCCTTCTGTGGTCTGTAGTTCTATGTAGGCATATAAAATAAATATGTGTGTATCTGTGTACATAAAGTATGTGTGTGTGTGCAAGTCTGTGTGTTATGTGTGCCATAGTAGTCCCCTCTGGCTGCGAGGACCACTGGCAGAGGAGAACTTGCCAGCAGCTACAGCGGTCCTGACTTAATTAACTCTTTTTCTACCTGACTCTTATCTGCTTTTCTTTTCCAAAGGGGTGGCAGGAACGAGTGGAGCAGCTGTATTAAAGTTTAATGACAGTCCGTTCCTCTCCAACTGGGTTTTAATGGAGCTTATCAACATAATTACATTCATTATTCATTGTTCAGCCTCCAACCAAAAGCCCCACTGACTGGAGGTCAGTGCAGAGAAGAGAGCAACCTTTGAAACCTTTTATGTATGGCCGTCAGCGAGTCGAAAAACACTCCACCACCTCACTAGTCCTTCATACACAGTGTGTGTGTGTCCATGTGTGCTGACAAACACACACATACATAAACTTCCCACTACTTCACATAAGCCCTTCATACACACACACACACACAAACACACTCTGACTCACTGAAGAGATGTCTCTCAGAAGAGACTCAGAGGTTTTCAGAGGGACTTTTAAAAGTCAGAGCTGCTCATGAAGAATTCATGGTGGTGTGTGTAGCATGGGGGGAGGGGCTGAATGTGTGTGTGTGTGGGGGCGGGGGGGTCCTGTGGAGCATCTGGACTTTCATAGAGATGCTGCTGATGCTGCTTATGTCAGGTATATAACTATTCCTTATCTAGCCTACAACTAGCATTTCCATCCTCACATCGTCATAAATAGGCTAATGTAGACACTGATTAGGCTAATGTAGACACTGAGGGCCTCATTTACTAACATTTGCGAGAGCAGCGTAATCAGCGCCTTTGCCAAACCGCATTAAGCGCACAATGTGTTTCCGCATTTTGCGTAGTATTTATCAAACAAGAATCTCGTCGCGTAATCAGCGCCCTCTAGTCTTATTAGCGCGCCGCTAAAATAGGGAAGAAAGGGCCTGCGTGTTCCTGCCGCCATGGATGATGAGTTAGAATTAGAATTAGAATTAGAATTAGAGCTTTTGGTTAGACCCCGTCCACACTACGTTGTCAGGGGAAACGGAGGTTTTCAGATACACTGACGTTGCCATGGCACTGGGGGTAGCTTGCGCTCGGGAGTCTATAACGTCAAAAGAAACCTGGAAGGTGAAATGAATATGCTGCTCTGTCTCTACAATTTACTTAGTTTAGTTAGTGTACTTCAGGTACAAGTACTTTTCCTGAATAGATACGCGTTACTCCTACGCAGAAGTCGAGCACTGTACTCTATATGCTTGAACGATAGGGGGAAAAGGCAAAGAAGACGGTTTTAACTTTAAACCCTACATGGAGCGGCGATTCTGGCTAAGACCTGGCCGAACAGCTAGCTGGTGGGACAATTTTGTATATGCCTATATTAAATGATATATAACATAACATATAACATTTAAACAAATAACATTTCTGATGTTCGTATAATTTAAATGAATTGTGTGATATTTCTCGCACGCACATAGTTTTCATTTAGCAGCTGATATGCTAAAACACCTCTTGTTTCTTTACAAATGGAACAGACCTGGTTTAGACCTGCTTTTATGAGGCAGAGAATTCTCACGCAAATTAGAGACACACTCTCATCAGGCAGTCTTAGTAAATACCACGGAATATATAATTAGGCGCACTCTACACATCTCCTCCCATCTTTTTGCGGCGAACAACCACCCTCCCTTATACCCTCCCATTTATGCATATTTATAAGACGGGAAGCGCAACTTGCCTCTATCCGCTTCACCGGCGGGCAATCTGCGATTTTACCTAAGTGCGCCTCGTTTGTAAATACGGTTCCATGTCTTTACCTGCAATTTCCGTAGAAATTACGCCTGAGGGGGTGCAATTCTGTTAGTAAATCTGGCCCTGAACGATTGAATGTCTGAAGGGGTACGGGACTGTAAAAAGTTTGGGAACCACTGCTCTACCTCATCTTCCCTTCCTCCATCCCTCCCTCTTCCTCTCGCTCTGTCTCTCTTCTTTTCCATCCCCAGACCGTTTTCTGGCCTTACCTTTTCTTCATGAGGAGCACCACACCGAGGAAGATGATGACAAAGAGCAAGATCCCAGCGATGACCCCAGCAATCTTCACTGTGTGGTCAGTCTGCTTCTCTGGTTCAACAGCATCTGGCTTATGGGTGGCCGCACCTGTATGTGACCCAAGGTGAAATGTGAGAAGTTGTGCAATGCTTAAAGGGTCTAAAAGTCCTGCTGTTCATCACCAGGAGGAACTGCTGTGTTCCAATATGGACCTCCACCAGAGTAGCTGCCTCAAAGGCAGGTCTCAGATCCGACTGGCTGAGACAGGAGAGACTCTATGAGCCTGTTCAACACCCACTACTGACACGCATGGCTTAACACAAGCTCCACAGGAACTATCTTCACTCATAAGGCTCTCTCATTCTGTCTCTCTCTCTGTCTTTCGCTCTCTTGCTCTGTCTATTTTGATCTCTCTCTCTCTTCCTGTCTCTCTCTCTTGCTCTGTCTATTTTTATCTCTCTCTCTTGTTCTGTCTCACTCACTATAGCTCTCTCTTTTTATCTCTCTCTCTTGCTCTGTCCATTTTAATCTCTCTCTCATTCTCTCTCTCTCTCTCGCTCTCTCTTTTTAACTCTCTCGTTCTATCTCTCTCTTGCTTTCTCTTTTTTATCTCTATCTTGCTCTGTCTATTTATCTCTCTGTCTCTCTCTTTTGCTCTCTCTTTTTGTTATCTCTCTCTTCCTCCATTTCCCTCTCTCTTTTCCTCCGGAGGGGGCTCATGTGCAGGTTCTGTGAACAGGCACCTGTAGGTGCATCCAGCTCCCATGACGACAGACGTCTGCGATGACAAATGGAGAGATGGAATCAGCCTGAATGAGCTGCTGAGCCGGTCCTCTCCTGACCATTCTAGACTAAGATGTGTGTGTGTGTGTGTGTGTGTGTTTTCTGAGAGTGGGTGTGTTTCTGAGTGAGTGTGTGTGTGTGTGTGTGTGTGTGTG